>NC_069500.1:318580593-318930593 GCF_027579735.1 Bombina bombina
CATATATATATATATATATATATATATATATATATATATATATATATATATATATATATATATATATATACACATATACACTGTACATATACATACATGTATGTGTGTATATGTGTATATATATATATATATATATATATATATACACACATATACATACACACACACACATACACATACACACACACACACACACACACACACACATATATATACTGTACATATACATACACATATATGTATGTATATAAACAGTATATATGTGTGTGTGTGTGTGTGTATATATATATATATATATATATATATATATATACATATATACTGTACATATACATACACATATATACTGTACATATACATACATGTATGTGTGTGTATGTATGTGTGTGTATATATATATATATATACTGTACATATATATATATATATATATATATACTGTACATATATATATATATACTGTACATACAGTATATATATATATATATATATATATATGTACATACAGTATATATATATATATATATATATATATATATATATATATATATATATATATATATATATATACTGTACATATACATACACATATATGTATGTATATGTACAGTATATATGTGTGTGTGTGTGTGTGTATATATATATATATATATAATTAGCCAGCCATCTCTGGATTATAGCCAGCCATCTCTGGATTATATAAGGATAAAAATTGTGTTTATTACATGAATAGCTCCATTTCCTCAGACTCTGAAACAATACATAATAAATGCATTTGTTTTGCTATATAAATTCTATGAGCGGTGTATATGATTTTTTTATACTATATTCTCTCACCCTGGTGGATAAAACAGTAGAATGACATAATCGACAAATGCGCAATAGGAAATGTAAAATGTGAGTAGATTTCTTTTTTTTTTTCTGACAAATTTCATTTAGTTCCATTTCCTTCCCACTGCCTCATTTGAGAGCCCATCAGCCAGTCATAAAATGCTTTTTCATTTAGTCTGTGAATTCTTGCACATGCTCAGACCGTGTAAATATAAAAGGACTGTGCACATTTAGATAATGGAAGGGAATTGAAAAGTTGTTTAAAATGTCATGCATCTGAATTATGGAAGATAATTTTGACTTTAGTGTTCCTTTAATGATAAGGCTTCCTGGCTACTGGTTTGTCCTGATACTTTAGTTAAGTGGTTTTTGTGCTTCAAACTTATTACATTACAATTACTACATTTCTGCACCAAAGTGCCCTCACTATGATGTCACAGCTCTAGCATAACAGAAATAGTAAACTACATCAACTATAGGAACTGATGTTTGAATATCTCCTTATAACTAGTATTTTCTTTGTATTGCAGGCGCAGTAAACACACAGTTGTAGCTTACAAAGATGCCATCTATGTGTTTGGTGGAGATAATGGGTATGTCGTATTATAAATCTATATGTTCATTATTATTTACTATAAGTATGAAGTTGCTGAATAATCATTTTTGGAATGATAGCTTTCCATAATATAGTCCAGGGTATAATATAATTTGTAAGCAAGTTAATTTACAGTTCTGCTTTCAAAATAAAGATTCTGTAGTGTTTGCTGTCTTTCATCTTCACAAATCTTTGACAACAAGAATTAGTACTTTAAGGACATTAAAGGTACATTGTACAATAAAATGTGTTTTGTCTTAGTGTTCTACCTACTGCAGAGTATTAAATGCATGGTCAACTATTCCTTCCTGTTTATTTCTGTATTTGAAATAGCATATTTTACTCATTAGAACTAGCACCTAGTCTGCTAATTTTATTTATAGAAAACTATGAATTTATAGGAGCGCCTAATCAAAGGCCAGGTCTGGTATAATTAAAAATACAAATACAATTGTAGGTGGCAATTAGATAACAAATATGTATTAAATTAAAAATTAATACCATATATAGATCTTGGCACATTCAAAAGTTTAATAACACATAGTAATTCAACACAATAATACATGGATCCATGATATACAATTAAAACATGATGGTTAAAATCAAATTTCAATATTAAAAAGGTAATGGGGTTGGAATAGGCACTGGAACAGATGATTACTCCTCTACAGTGTGCACAAGTACATAGATATACAGGTAATAAATAATTACAATACAGATGATAATCGATAAAACTGAGTACAATACAAAAGGTGATCAAATAGATATATACAAAATGGATAAAAAAATGGATAAAAGAAAATAGTTCATCGTGGTAATAGTGATACAATGTCCCTCCTGGGTATAATAAGAAAAGTCAAATAACGAAATAATCCAAAGTCTAAATGTGAAGAATTATTCAAAGCTGAATCCAAATCCAAGTTAGAAAAAAATAAAAAATAATTAGAAAAAAAAATTTTTAGGAAAAAATTGGTGGATTAAGTGAAAAAAAACAAAAAGAAAAAGAGATAATAATAATCCAAACAAAAAACAGAATTTATGTTTACCTGATAAATTTCTTTCTCCAACGGTGTGTCCGGTCCACGGCGTCATCCTTACTTGTGGGATATTCTCTTCCCCAACAGGAAATGGCAAAGAGCCCAGCAAAGCTGGTCACATGATCCCTCCTAGGCTCCGCCTACCCCAGTCATTCGACCGACGTTAAGGAGGAATATTTGCATAGGAGAAACCATATGGTACCGTGGTGACTGTAGTTAAAGAAAATAAAATATCAGACCTGATTAAAAAAAACCAGGGCGGGCCGTGGACCGGACACACCGTTTGAGAAAGAAATTTATCAGGTAAACATAAATTCTGTTTTCTCCAACATAGGTGTGTCCGGTCCACGGCGTCATCCTTACTTGTGGGAACCAATACCAAAGCTTTAGGACACGGATGAAGGGAGGGAGCAAATCAGGTCACCTAAATGGAAGGCACCACGGCTTGCAAAACCTTTCTCCCAAAAATAGCCTCAGAAGAAGCAAAAGTATCAAACTTGTAAAATTTGGTAAAAGTGTGCAGTGAAGACCAAGTCGCTGCCCTACATATCTGATCAACAGAAGCCTCGTTCTTGAAGGCCCATGTGGAAGCCACAGCCCTAGTGGAATGAGCTGTGATTCTTTCGGGAGGCTGCCGTCCGGCAGTCTCGTAAGCCAATCTGATGATGCTTTTAATCCAAAAAGAGAGAGAGGTAGAAGTTGCTTTTTGACCTCTCCTTTTACCTGAATAAACAACAAACAAGGAAGATGTTTGTCTAAAATCCTTTGTAGCATCTAAATAGAATTTTAGAGCGCGAACAACATCCAAATTGTGCAACAAACGTTCCTTCTTTGAAACTGGTTTCGGACACAGAGAAGGTACGATAATCTCCTGGTTAATGTTTTTGTTAGAAACAACTTTTGGAAGAAAACCAGGTTTAGTACGTAAAACCACCTTATCTGCATGGAACACCAGATAAGGAGGAGAACACTGCAGAGCAGATAATTCTGAGACTCTTCTGGCAGAAGAAATCGCAACTAAAAACAAAACTTTCCAAGATAATAACTTAATATCAACGGAATGTAAGGGTTCAAACGGAACCCCCTGAAGAACTGAAAGAACTAAATTGAGACTCCAAGGAGGAGTCAAAGGTTTGTAAACAGGCTTGATTCTAACCAGAGCCTGCACAAAGGCTTGAACATCTGGCACAGCTGCCAGCTTTTTGTGAAGTAATACCGACAAGGCAGAAATCTGTCCCTTCAGGGAACTTGCAGATAATCCTTTTTCCAATCCTTCTTGAAGGAAGGATAGAATCCTAGGAATCTTAACCTTGTCCCAAGGGAATCCTTTAGATTCACACCAACAGATATATTTTTTCCAAATTTTGTGGTAAATCTTTCTAGTCACAGGCTTTCTGGCCTGAACAAGAGTATCGATAACAGAATCTGAGAATCCTCGCTTCGATAAAATCAAGCGTTCAATCTCCAAGCAGTCAGCTGGAGTGAAACCAGATTCGGATGTTCGAACGGACCCTGAACAAGAAGGTCTCGTCTCAAAGGTAGCTTCCAAGGTGGAGCCGATGACATATTCACCAGATCTGCATACCAAGTCCTGCGTGGCCACGCAGGAGCTATCAAGATCACCGACGCCCTCTCCTGCTTGATCCTGGCTATCAGCCTGGGGATGAGAGGAAATGGCGGGAACACATAAGCTAGTTTGAAGGTCCAAGGTGCCACTAGTGCATCCACTAGAGCCGCCTTGGGATCCCTGGATCTGGCCCCGTAGCAAGGAACTTTGAAGTTCTGACGAGAGGCCATCAGATCCATGTCTGGAATGCCCCACAGGTGAGTGACTTGGGCAAAGATTTCCGGATGGAGTTCCCACTCCCCCGGATGCAATGTCTGCCGACTCAGAAAATCCGCTTCCCAATTTTCCACTCCTGGGATGTGGATAGCAGACAGGTGGCAGGAGTGAGACTCCGCCCAAAGAATTATTTTGGTTACTTCTTCCATCGCTAGGGAACTCCTTGTTCCCCCCTGATGGTTGATGTACGCAACAGTCGTCATGTTGTCTGATTGAAACCGTATGAACCTGGTCCTCGCAAGCTGGGGCCAGGCCTGGAGAGCATTGAATATCGCTCTCAGTTCCAGAATATTTATCGGTAGAAGAGATTCTTCCCGAGACCAAAGACCCTGAGCTTTCAGGGATCCCCAGACCGCGCCCCAGCCTATCAGACTGGCGTCGGTCGTGACAATGACCCACTCTGGTCTGTGGAACATCATCCCTTGAGACAGATTGTCCAGGGACAGCCACCAACGGAGTGAGTCTCTGGTCTTCTGATTTACTTGTATCTTCGGAGACAAGTCTGTATAGTCCCCATTCCACTGACTGAGCATGCACAGTTGTAATGGTCTTAGATGAATGCGCGCAAAAGGAACTATGTCCATCGCCGCCACCATCAACCCGATCACTTCCATGCACTGAGCTATGGAAGGAAGAGGAACGGAATGAAGTATCCGACAAGAGTCCAGAAGCTTTGTTTTTCTGGCCTCTGTTAGAAAGATCCTCATTTCTAAGGAGTCTATAATTGTTCCCAAGAAGGGAACCCTTGTTGACGGGGATAGAGAACTCTTTTCCACGTTCACTTTCCAGCCGTGAGATCTGAGAAAGGCCAGGACAATGTCCGTGTGAGCCTTTGCTTGAGGAAGGGACGACGCTTGAATCAGAATGTCGTCCAGGTAAGGTACTACTGCAATGCCCCTTGGTCTTAGCACCGCTAGAAGGGACCCTAGTACCTTTGTGAAAATCCTTGGAGCAGTGGCTAATCCGAAAGGAAGCGCCACGAACTGGTAATGTTTGTCCAGGAATGCAAACCTTAGGAACCGATGATGTTCCTTGTGGATAGGAATATGTAGATACGCATCCTTTAAATCCACCGTGGTCATGAATTGACCTTCCTGGATGGAAGGAAGGATAGTTCGGATGGTTTCCATCTTGAACGATGGGACCTTGAGAAATTTGTTTAAGATCTTGAGATCTAGGATTGGTCTGAACGTTCCCTCTTTTTTGGGAACTATGAACAGATTGGAGTAGAACCCCATCCCCTGTTCTCTTAATGGAACAGGATGAATCACTCCCATTTTTAACAGGTCTTCTACACAATGTAAGAACGCCTGTCTTTTTATGTGGTCTGAAGACAACTGCGACCTGTGGAACCTCCCCCTTGGGGGAAGTCCCTTGAATTCCAGAAGATAACCCTGGGAGACTATTTCTAGCGCCCAAGGATCCAGAACATCTCTTGCCCAAGCCTGAGCGAAGAGAGAGAGTCTGCCCCCCACCAGATCCGGTCCCGGATCGGGGGCCAATATTTCATGCTGTCTTGGTAGCAGTGGCAGGTTTCTTGGCCTGCTTTCCCTTGTTCCAGCCTTGCATTGGTCTCCAAGCTGGCTTGGCCTGAGAAGTATTACCCTCTTGCTTAGAGGACGTAGCACCTTGGGCTGGTCCGTTTTTACGAAAGGGACGAAAATTAGGTCTATTTTTTGCCTTGAAAGGCCGATCCTGAGGAAGGGCGTGGCCCTTACCCCCAGTGATATCAGAGATAATCTCTTTCAAGTCAGGACCAAACAACGTTTTCCCCTTGAAAGGAATGTTTAGTAGCTTGTTCTTGGAAGACGCATCAGCCGACCAAGATTTCAACCAAAGCGCTCTGCGCGCCACAATAGCAAACCCAGAGTTCTTAGCCGCTAACTTAGCCAATTGCAAAGAGGCGTCTAGAGTGAAAGAATTAGCCAATTTGAGAGCATTGATTCTGTCCATAATCTCCTCATAAGGAGGAGAGTCACTATCGAGCACCTTAAGCAGTTCATCAAACCAGAAATATGCGGCAGTAGTGACAGGGACAATGCATGAAATGGGTTGTAGAAGGTAACCCTGCTGAACAAACATCTTTTTAAGCAAACCTTCTAATTTTTTATCCATAGGATCTTTGAAAGCACAACTATCCTCTATGGGAATAGTGGTGCGTTTGTTTAAAGTAGAAACCGCTCCCTCGACCTTGGGGACTGACTGCCATAAGTCCTTTCTGGGGTCGACCATAGGAAACAATTTTTTAAATATGGGGGGAGGGACGAAAGGAATACCGGGCCTTTCCCATTCTTTATTAACAATGTCCGCCACCCGCTTGGGTATAGGAAAAGCTTCTGGGAGCCCCGGCACCTCTAGGAACTTGTCCATTTTACATAGTTTCTCTGGGATGACTAAATTTTCACAATCATCCAGAGTGGATAATACCTCCTTAAGCAAAATGCGGAGATGTTCCAATTTAAATTTAAATGTAATCACATCAGATTCAGCCTGCTGAGAAATGTTCCCTAAATCAGTAATTTCTCCCTCAGACAAAACCTCCCTGGCCCCCTCAGATTGGGTTAGGGGCCCTTCAGAGATATTAATATCAGCGTCGTCATGCTCTTCAGTAACTAAAACAGAGCAGCCACGCTTACGCTGACAAGGGTTCATTTTGGCTAAAATGTTTTTGACAGAATTATCCATTACAGCCGTTAATTGTTGCATAGTAAGGAGTATTGGCGCGCTAGATGTACTAGGGGCCTCCTGAGTGGGCAAGACTCGTGTAGACGAAGGAGGGAATGATGCAGTACCATGCTTACTCCCCTCACTTGAGGAATCATCTTGGGCATCATTGTCATTATCACATAAATCACATTTATTTAAATGAATAGGAATTCTGGCTTCCCCACATTCAGAACACAGTCTATCTGGTAGTTCAGACATGTTAAACAGGCATAAACTTGAACAGAAAGTACAACAAACGTTTTAAAATAAAACCGTTACTGTCACTTTAAATTTTAAACTGAACACACTTTATTACTGCAATTGCGAAAAAACATGAAGGAATTGTTCAAAATTCACCAAATTTTCACCACAGCGTCTTAAAGCTTTGAAAATATTGCACACCAATTTTGGAAGCTTTAACCCTTAAAATAACGGAACCGGAGCCGTTTTAAGCTTTAAACCCCTTTACAGTCCCTGGTATCTGCTTTGCTGAGACCCAACCAAACCCAAAGGGGAATACGATACCAAATGACGCCTTCAGAAGTCTTTTATAAGTATCAGAGCTCCTCTCACATGCGACTGCATGCCATGCCTCTCAAAAACAAGTGCGCAACACCGGCGCGAAAATGAGACTCTGCCTATGCTTTGGGAAAGCCCCTAAAGAATAAGGTGTCTAAAACAGTGCCTGCCGATATTATTATATCAAAATACCCATAAAAAATGATTCCTCAAGGCTAAATATGTGTTAATAATCAATCGATTTAGCCCAGAAAAAGTCTACAGTTTAAATAAGCCCTTGTGAAGCCCTTATTTACAATCGTAATAAACATGGCTTACCGGATCCCATAGGGAAAATGACAGCTTCCAGCATTACATCGTCTTGTTAGAATGTGTCATACCTCAAGCAGTAAGAGACTGCACACTGTTCCCCCAACTGAAGTTAATTGCTCTCAACAGTCCTGTGTGGAACAGCCATGGATTTTAGTTACGGTTGCTAAAATCATTTTCCTCATACAAACAGAATTCTTCATCTCTTTTCTGTTTCTGAGTAAATAGTACGTACCAGCACTATTTGAAAATAACAAACTCTTGATTGAATAATGAAAAACTACAGTTAAACACTAAAAAACTCTAAGCCATCTCCGTGGAGATGTTGCCTGTACAACGGCAAAGAGAATGACTGGGGTAGGCGGAGCCTAGGAGGGATCATGTGACCAGCTTTGCTGGGCTCTTTGCCATTTCCTGTTGGGGAAGAGAATATCCCACAAGTAAGGATGACGCCGTGGACCGGACACACCTATGTTGGAGAAATAAGGGGTGTTGCAATATCAACAGTGATTAATCCAAGCTAAAAAACAAGTGAAAAAAATTGTGATAGTGATCCAAAATTAAAAAATTGGTAGTAGAAAAGCAAGAATCTCCAAATCCTGTGGAAAAAGGAAAATATACAACATAGAGCAGTACCGTTTTACAGATAGCTAGTAATTGAAATATATCTCACCATATATGCCAACGCGTTTCGGCCCACCTATAGGGCCTTTCTCAAGACTCATTAATTTTATTTCTATGGTGTATTAACAAATTATCTGTTTGCAAACAATTACATACACTCTAGCCGGTCAAATAGACCATTGGGAACACTTCCTTATTTGTATTTGGACAATTTTCACTGAATTGATATTGCTGATACTGTGAATAGATTTTTCTTTGCATAAATGTTATGTAGATGATCCTTTTATATAGCCTATACAGTTTTTTTTTTTTTGTTTTTTTTAAATGTATAGTTTTGCTTATTTTTAAATAACATTGTAATGATTTTCAGACTTTTAACCAAGCCCCAAAGTTTTAGATGTATACTGATGTCTACAGACTCCAGCTTACTCCTGTTTGTATAAAGGGTCTTTTCATATGCAGGGGAAGGGTCTGCTCATTTTGCTTTCAAGCCCATTTCAGTGGGTGTCCCAGCCTAACCTCATCAACAGTGCTAAATTGGGAGCTTCTAAGTATGTTTTAAATCGTTTTATACTAGTTTTGTATATCCCTACCTGTGCATATTATTCTTTATAGGTGTCTACTACATGCAGTTATATGAAAATTGGTGTATACCTTCCCTTTTTAATCGACCATTATAGTGATAAAATGAAATGTTCTAATTCATTGGTGTCATTTTATCACTAGCAATGCGTAAAGTGCTTAAACACATAGTTAAAGTATCAATGTGGATCGCAAAGCAGATTCTGTGGCTGATCTAACCAACCGAGCTGAGCAACTAGCACTGCCGATTGGATCAGCAGTAGCTTCCGCGCGGGACCGGTGTTCTGTCGAAACATCAAAACCGTTGGCATGTGGAACCACGTCACTTCCGGAGACGTGGTTTCTCTCAATCCGACGTGTTGCGCATGCACAACTCCCACAGTTTAAACATACTAGGGTATCCTAGCATGAATACCGCGCATGCGCACATTGCCGGTCAGATTTTGCAACTAGGTCGCCGGTCTGAATGTGGAACAGCTGATCTGACCTTCCATCACTGTTCTGTATGGGACACAGCCACTACAGGGAAAAGCTTGCAGATTTAATTAAAGTTAAGACACTTTACCTGTCAGGCAGGGTAAGAAAGAGAGACGGGTTCAGGGAAGCAGGGTAATAAAAAAAAAGAAAAAAGGGGTTCAGGTACGTAGAAGGATAAAGAGGGGGTAGACAGGTAAAGTGTCTTACCTTCAATTAACCCCTTAATGGCCACAATGTACCCTGTATGTACGTTAAGGGTTTTTTCCGGACATAATAGCATAAGTCTAGCAAGAACACGCTATTAATGCCCTCCCTCCAGCAGGCTTTGTGGAATAGAGACAATCAAGTCCCAAAAAAAGGCCAGTGACATACAGGGTACGTAGCTGGTCCTTAAGGGGTTAAATCTGCAAGCCTTTCCCTGTAGTGGCTATGTCCCATAGAGAACAGTGACGGAAGGTCAGATCATGGGCACTCAGTGGTTCCACACGACGGGCCTAGTTTCAAAATCTGACGGGCAATGTGCGCATGTGCTGTATTCCCACTAGGAATTCCTAGTATGTTTGAGCTGGGGGAATTGCGCATGTGCAACCCATCAGATTGAGAGGAACCACGTCTCTGGAAGTGACGTGGTTCCCCATTCCGACGGGTTTGATGTTTTGACAGAACACTGGCAGTGCTCTGCAAGTTCCAAGCTGTACATTAATTATGTGTTTAACCCCTTTGTGGGGGTTAAACACCTATCTTTGCCATGTCACTTGTGATAAAATGACATACTGTAACTAATTAGAGCATTTTATTATATCACAAATATAGCCCTTTAAATACCTCTCTTGTGTAAGATTGTGCTTGTCACATGCACCCTAGAGTCCAAAAAGCAAATTCTGTTAACTGGAAAGGGTGTAATTCAAATAGCTGGTTTAGGCAGTTTGCAGCATTTTAAAAAGCTAAGTTTTTGGCCTCTCTAGGAACCATAGTGCAAAGCATATTTTTTCAGAAAAGCAGGAGTTTTTTTATATCCATTTAAGGTTCTATCCTTAGACCTTTTCAACAAGTAAACACCTAGGGTAAAATATTGGTCTCTTCCTGTCTAGCTTTGGTTGCTTTCATGAAAGGGTAATGGTGTGTTAAGTGTTTTTTTGGTGTGACTGCCATTTGTAACATATAATAATTGCAACACATTGTGTGTTTTAAAGCTTCAAATGAAAATGTATTCATAAGATATGTTTTACTTGAAATGTGTAATATTTGTTGTAAAAACCACAACATAAAGTACCTTGAATATTGCTAACAAGATAAATAAAATCTCTTTTTGTGTGTGTCAGAAAGAACATGCTAAATGATCTGCTGAGATTTGACGTGAAAGACTGTTCCTGGTGCAGGTAAATAAACAATTTCCTGTCTGTCGCTCCTTCTCTAATCTGTTCTATAGAGTAATTATGTCTCGGTAATATACTGCCAGAACATTAACTTATTACCATTACTATATAATATATTGTTGTTGTTGTCTGTTTAACGGAATTTGAAACCCAACCTTTTTTCTTTCATTATTTAGATAAAGCATTCAATTTTAAAAAAAACTTTGATTTCTATTATCAATTTGTATTCGATCTCTTTGTATCTTTTGTTGAGAAGCAAGGACGTATGCTTAAGAGCTGGCCCTTTTCTGGAGCACTATATGGCAGCAGATTTGCAGGACCACTAGATGGCAGCACTATTTCCTGCCATGTAGTTTTCCAGATGCCTACCTCTTCAACACAGAGCATCATGGGAACGAAGCAAATTTGATAATGGAAGCAAATTGGACATTTTTTTTAAGATGGTATGTTCTGTCTGAATCACAAAATATTTTTTTGTTTTTCATATCCTTTAAATGTTTGATGTTTATTGGGATTCTTGAATACACTGTCTTCGTCGAATCACTACAACTCTTCTTAAAGGGGTATAGAACATGAGCATTTTCTGTTGTGGATATAAAACAGCATTTAAGGGTTAAATAGATATATCTTGCAACTGTCAATCTTGAAATGGTTTTGTTTCATCTAGCTAATTGGGAGATGTTTTTTGGAGCATTTGTGACCATTTCTCGTTAGAGGAAATATTTTCAAACAAAGTAAATATAAAAAAAAGAATATTTTTACCCACTATGCTTCAGAGGAAAGTAAACATTATAGGTTAAAAAAAACTGTTTTGGTCCAAGAATACCTTGATTTTATTTTGTTGACTTTTTCCTTTTAAAAGGTCAAAGTGACCTTTTTTATACAATAGATCATTCAGTACATTTTATTTTCATTATCAGGGCTTTTACTACAGGAAGTCCCCCAGCACCAAGATATCACCACTCTGCAGTGGTCTATGGGAGCAGTATGTTTGTATTCGGTAAGTAAATCTGTGTTTCTAGTATAGATCATATTTTATTTAAAGAATAGCCTAGTAAGAGCTTTCTCTGTTACCTAGACCAGTGAGTACTGTGTGTGTTGCTTTAGTTTCTCTAACAGATATTCATTTGTCCTGATCCCTGTTTCATAAAAAAAATTGTAACATTGTTATCAAAAACCAAATTAAAATTATGTAAATGTAAGAAACTTTGTACAAGCACAAAGTATCCTGAGCATTTTTAATCCTATGAAATATTTAATTATGCATAGAAAAAAGAAAACTTTGCACTGTATCTTTTCCCCCCTTATGTTTTCTGTAAATAATTTTGAAAACTTTTTTTCTCCAACATAGGTGTGTCCGGTCCACGGCGTCATCCTTACTTGTGGGATATTCTCTTCCCCAACAGGAAATGGCAAAGAGCCCAGCAAAGCTGGTCACATGATCCCTCCTAGGCTCCGCCTACCCCAGTCATTCTCTTTGCCGTTGTACAGGCAACATCTCCACGGAGATGGCTTAGAGTTTTTTAGTGTTTAACTGTAGTTTTTATTATTCAATCAAGAGTTTGTTATTTTGAAATAGTGCTGGTATGTACTATTTACTCAGAAACAGAAAAGAGATGAAGATTTCTGTTTGTATGAGGAAAATGATTTTAGCAAGAATTCCTATTCATTTAAATAAATGTGATTTATGTGACAATGAATAATAATATCGGCAGGCACTGTTTTAGACACCTTATTCTTTAGGGGCTTTCCCAAAGCATAGGCAGAGCCTCATTTTCGCGCCGGTGTTGCGCACTTGTTTTTGAGAGGCATGGCATGCAGTCGCATGTGAGAGGAGCTCTGATACTTAGAAAAGACTTTCTGAAGGCGTCATTTGGTATCGTATTCCCCTTGGGGCTTGGTTGGGTCTCAGCAAAGCAGATACCAGGGACTGTAAAGGGGTTAAAGTTCAAAACGGCTCTGTGTTCAGTTTAAAATTTAAAGTGACAGTAACGGTTTTATTTTAAAACGTTTTTTGTACTTGTTATCAAGTTTATGCCTGTTTAACATGTCTGAACTACCAGATAGACTGTGTTCTGAATGTGGGCAATGATGCCCAAGATGATTCCTCAAGTGAGGGGAGTAAGCATGGTACTGCATCATTCCCTCCTTCGTCTACACGAGTCTTGCCCACTCAGGAGGCCCCTAGTACATCTAGCGCGCCAATACTCCTTACTATGCAACAATTAACGGCTGTAATGGATAATTCTGTCAAAAGCATTTTAGCCAAAATGAACACTTATCAGCGTAAGCGCGACTGCTCTGTTTTAGATACTGAAGAGCATGACGACGCTGATATTAATATTTCTGAAGGGCCCCTAACTCAGTCTGATGGGGCCAGGGAGGTTTTGTCTGAGGGAGAAATTACTGATTCAGGGAACATTTCTCAACAAGCTGAACCTGATGTGATTGCATTTAAATTTAAGTTGGAACATCTCCGCATTCTGCTTAAGGAGGTATTATCCACTCTGGATGATTGTGACAAGTTGGTCATCCCAGAGAAACTATGTAAAATGGACAAGTTCCTAGAGGTGCCGGGGCTCCCAGAAGCTTTTCCTATACCCAAGCGGGTGGCGGACATTGTTAATAAAGAATGGGAAAGGCCCGGTATTCCTTTCGTCCCTCCCCCCATATTTAAAAAATTGTTTCCTATGGTCGACCCCAGAAAGGACTTATGGCAGACAGTCCCCAAGGTCGAGGGAGCGGTTTCCACTTTAAACAAACGCACCACTATACCCATAGAGGATAGTTGTGCTTTCAAAGATCCTATGGATAAAAAATTAGAAGGTTTGCTTAAAAAGATGTTTGTTCAGCAGGGTTACCTTCTACAACCAATTTCATGCATTGTCCCTGTCGCTACAGCCGCATGTTTCTGGTTCGATGAGCTGATAAAGGCGGTCGACAGTGATTCTCCTCCTTATGAGGAGATTATGGACAGAATCAATGCTCTCAAATTGGCTAATTCTTTCACCCTAGACGCCACTTTGCAATTGGCTAGGTTAGCGGCTAAGAATTCTGGGTTTGCTATTGTGGCGCGCAGAGCGCTTTGGTTGAAATCTTGGTCGGCTGATGCGTCTTCCAAGAACAAGCTACTTAACATTCCTTTCAAGGGGAAAACGCTGTTTGGCCCTGACTTGAAAGAGATTATCTCGGATATCACTGGGGGTAAGGGCCACGCCCTTCCTCAGGATCGGCCTTTCAAGGCAAAAAATAAACCTAATTTTCGTCCCTTTCGTAGAAATGGACCAGCCCAAAGTGCTACGTCCTCTAAGCAAGAGGGTAATACTTCTCAAGCCAAGCCAGCTTGGAGACCAATGCAAGGCTGGAACAAGGGAAAGCAGGCCAAGAAACCTGCCACTGCTACCAAGACAGCATGAAATGTTGGCCCCCGATCCGGGACCGGATCTGGTGGGGGGCAGACTCTCTCTCTTCGCTCAGGCTTGGGCAAGAGATGTTCTGGATCCTTGGGCGCTAGAAATAGTCTCCCAAGGTTATCTTCTGGAATTCAAGGGACTTCCCCCAAGGGGGAGGTTCCACAGGTCTCAGTTGTCTTCAGACCACATAAAAAGACAGGCATTTTTACATTGTGTAGAAGACCTGTTAAAAATGGGAGTGATTCATCCCGTTCCATTAAGAGAACAAGGGATGGGGTTCTACTCCAATCTGTTTATAGTTCCCAAAAAAGAGGGAACGTTCAGACCAATCTTAGATCTCAAGATCTTAAACAAGTTTCTCAAGGTTCCATCGTTCAAGATGGAAACCATTCGAACTATTCTTCCTTCCATCCAGGAAGGTCAATTCATGACCACGGTGGATTTAAAGGATGCGTATCTACATATTCCTATCCACAAGGAACATCATCGGTTCCTGAGGTTCGCATTCCTGGACAAACATTACCAGTTCGTGGCGCTTCCTTTCGGATTAGCCACTGCTCCAAGGATTTTCACAAAGGTACTAGGGTCCCTTCTAGCAGTGCTAAGACCAAGGGGCATTGCTGTAGTACCTTACTTGGACGACATTCTGATTCAAGCGTCGTCCCTTCCTCAAGCAAAGGCTCACACGGACATTGTCCTGGCCTTTCTCAGATCTCACGGATGGAAAGTGAACGTGGAAAAGAGTTCTCTATCTCCGTCAACAAGGGTTCCCTTCTTGGGAACAATAATAGACTCCTTAGAAATGAGGATTTTTCTGACAGAGGCCAGAAAAACAAAACTTCTAGACTCTTGTCGGATACTCCATTCCGTTCCTCTTCCTTCCATAGCTCAGTGCATGGAAGTGATCGGGTTGATGGTAGCGGCAATGGACATAGTTCCTTTTGCACGCATTCATCTAAGACCATTACAACTGTGCATGCTCAGTCAGTGGAATGGGGACTATACAGACTTGTCTCCGAAGATACAAGTAAATCAGAGGACCAGAGACTCACTCCGTTGGTGGCTGTCCCTGGACAACCTGTCACGAGGGATGACATTCCGCAGACCAGAGTGGGTCATTGTCACGACCGACGCCAGTCTGATGGGCTGGGGCGCGGTCTGGGGATCCCTGAAAGCTCAGGGTCTTTGGTCTCGGGAAGAATCTCTTCTACCGATAAATATTCTGGAACTGAGAGCGATATTCAATGCTCTCAAGGCTTGGCCTCAGCTAGCGAGGGCCAAGTTCATACGGTTTCAATCAGACAACATGACAACTGTTGCGTACATCAACCATCAGGGGGGAACAAGGAGTTCCCTGGCGATGGAAGAAGTGACCAAAATCATTCTATGGGCGGAGTCTCACTCCTGCCACCTGTCTGCTATCCACATCCCAGGAGTGGAAAATTGGGAAGCGGATTTTCTGAGTCGTCAGACATTGCATCCGGGGGAGTGGGAACTCCATCCGGAAATCTTTGCCCAAGTCACTCAGCTGTGGGGCATTCCAGACATGGATCTGATGGCCTCTCGTCAGAACTTCAAAGTTCCTTGCTACGGGTCCAGATCCAGGGATCCCAAGGCGGCTCTAGTGGATGCACTAGTAGCACCTTGGACCTTCAAACTAGCTTTTGTGTTCCCGCCGTTTCCTCTCATCCCCAGGCTGGTAGCCAGGATCAATCAGGAGAGGGCGTCGGTGATCTTGATAGCTCCTGCGTGGCCACGCAGGACTTGGTACGCAGATCTGGTGAATATGTCATCGGCTCCTCCTTGGAAGCTACCTTTGAGACGAGACCTTCTTGTTCAGGGTCCGTTCGAACATCCGAATCTGGTTTCACTCCAGCTGACTGCTTGGAGATTGAACGCTTGATCTTATCGAAGCGAGGATTCTCAGATTCTGTTATCGATACTCTTGTTCAGGCCAGAAAGCCTGTAACTAGAAAGATTTACCACAAAATTTGGAAAAAATATATCTGTTGGTGTGAATCTAAAGGATTCCCTTGGGACAAGGTTAAGATTCCTAGGATTCTATCCTTCCTTCAAGAAGGATTGGAAAAAGGATTATCTGCAAGTTCCCTGAAGGGACAGATTTCTGCCTTGTCTGTGTTACTTCACAAAAAGCTGGCCGCTGTGCCAGATGTTCAAGCCTTTGTTCAGGCTCTGGTTAGAATTAAGCCTGTTTACAAACCTTTGACTCCTCCTTGGAGTCTCAATTTAGTTCTTTCAGTTCTTCAGGGGGTTCCGTTTGAACCCTTGCATTCCGTTGATATTAAGTTATTATCTTGGAAAGTTTTGTTTTTAGTTGTAATTTCTTCTGCTAGAAGAGTTTCAGAATTATCTGCTCTGCAGTGTTCTCCTCCTTATCTGGTGTTCCATGCAGATAAGGTGGTTTTACGTACTAAACCTGGTTTTCTTCCAAAAGTTGTTTCTAACAAAAACATTAACCAGGAGATTATCGTACCTTCTCTGTGTCCGAAACCAGTTTCAAAGAAGGAACGTTTGTTGCACAATTTGGATGTTGTTCGCGCTCTAAAATTCTATTTAGATGCTACAAAGGATTTTAGACAAACATCTTCCTTGTTTGTTGTTTATTCCGGTAAAAGGAGAGGTCAAAAAGCAACTTCTACCTCTCTCTCTTTTTGGATTAAAAGCATCATCAGATTGGCTTACGAGACTGCCGGACGGCAGCCTCCCGAAAGAATCACAGCTCATTCCACTAGGGCTGTGGCTTCCACATGGGCCTTCAAGAACGAGGCTTCTGTTGATCAGATATGTAGGGCAGCGACTTGGTCTTCACTGCACACTTTTACCAAATTTTACAAGTTTGATACTTTTGCTTCTTCTGAGGCTATTTTTGGGAGAGGTTTTGCAAGCCGTGGTGCCTTCCATTTAGGTGACCTGATTTGCTCCCTCCCTTCATCCGTGTCCTAAAGCTTTGGTATTGGTTCCCACAAGTAAGGATGACGCCGTGGACCGGACACACCTATGTTGGAGAAAACAGAATTTATGTTTACCTGATAAATTACTTTCTCCAACGGTGTGTCCGGTCCACGGCCCGCCCTGGTTTTTTTAATCAGGTCTGATAATTTATTTTCTTTAACTACAGTCACCACGGTACCATATGGTTTCTCCTATGCAAATATTCCTCCTTAACGTCGGTCGAATGACTGGGGTAGGCGGAGCCTAGGAGGGATCATGTGACCAGCTTTGCTGGGCTCTTTGCCATTTCCTGTTGGGGAAGAGAATATCCCACAAGTAAGGATGACGCCGTGGACCGGACACACCGTTGGAGAAAGTAATTTATCAGGTAAACATAAATTCTGTTTTTTTTTCTCAGCACTCCCTCAAAACAGTTTAAAGTGCATATGGCAGACTTAAAAATATGACCTAGCAATATGCTACAGTTATTGCTTGATCAGCACAGAAGTTCATTTATATCTGTCTCTAATTTACTACAGGAAAGGAGATAGGATAAACAATATCTTTCAAAGAGTGTGCCACTGGAGTGTAAAATAATACACATTCTGCTAATACAATCATCATTTTAAATGCTTTTTAACATTTACTTTGTTTTGTAATGGTAAAGCAGTGCTGAACTGCCGATTTTTATATTATGCATATATAAAAAAATATTTGTATGTTCCTTTAAAGGGACAGTTTAGTCAAAATTAAACTTTCGTGATTCAGATAAGGAATGCAATTTTAAACAACTTTCCAATTAACTTTTTATTATCATTAAAATCATTGCATTTTGACTTTTTTTTACAGCTAGACAGCGCTAGTGCATATATAAATAACATGCTCACTCCCGTGAAGTTATTTGAGTCAGCACTAATTGGCTAAAATGCAAGTTTGTCAAAAGAACTAAGATAAGGGGATAGTTTGCAGCAGGTTAGATACAAGGTAATCACATAGGTAACAATTGTAGACTGTCCCTTTAATCTGTTGTATACTAAATCCATTATCTTACAGCATACTTGAAGGTGGTAAAATAGTAATTTCAGAGAAAAACTTAGCGAAATGCTAACAATTCTCCAGTATTTTGGGCATCACTCAATTTAAACAGAAATAGAGCCTTGTGAGGGTTTTTTTTAATATATTTTATTTATTATTATTATAATATTATTTTTTTTTTTTTTTTTTTTTTTTTTATGTAGACAACCAAGTTATTGATCTAGGCCCATTTTGGTATATTTCATGCCACCATTTTGCCGGTAACTTTTTCACAAACTTTGTGTATCTCAATTAAATTATTTACATACCGCTTGTGCAGTCATAAAACAAATGGTTGTAAATGCTTCTCTGGAATCTCTTGTTCAGAATTAGCAGACATGCATGGCTTTTCCATTGGTTTTTGGTAATTTGAAGGCTGCTAATTGCAGCTGCACATCACACTTCTGAAATTCCCAGCAGTGAATGGGTTAATACTTGCTCTAGTATAGAGATTACCCTCCCACCTGACACCTCCCACTCCCTGATCCCTACCTTATAACTCCCAAACAGCTCAGCCCTACACACACTCTCCTCGCCATCCTCTTAGGTACTGTGATACTGTTTGCCAGTAGGCAGTTTAGGGCTTTCCTTTTATTTATTTTGCATAGAAGAGATCACAATTCCCACTAGTATCAGCCAGGTATTGGCAGCTGTTTTTATTTATTATTCTTATGTTGTAGAGTAGGGTCCCTCCTCACCCTCCCCATAATCATTATGTTGAGAACCCCCTATAATTCCTCTTTTTGAGTAGTGATCCATCCCTCTCTCCCTTTAAAACTTATTTGTCGTAGTGTAGGGTCCTGCATCTCCCTCCTCCACTAACGAATGGTCGTTACAGACAGTGACACAAACAGTGTCACTGTCTGTAACAATCTGGCTTCATATAGTAACCGAACACTGATTGTGCTCTGTTACCATATGAAGACAGATGCTGGAATAACCGAAACAGCAAGTCGGACGTATGATCTACGTCATGCGGTATGCTGGGCTTTGTACCGCATGACGTAGTTCCACATCCAATTGGGGTAAATGGTTAAATTGTAGTGATATTTCTTAAAATTAAATATATCCCTTTTTTTGTCGGTAAGGCTTGCAGGGATAACGAGCCTTTTTTTCTTACCACTCCCTTTAAACAACGCTGATATTACGAGTTTTCTACAAGCAGGCGTTGGCCTCAGAAAAGTGAGCGTTGAGCAAAATTTAGCTCCACATCTCACCTCAATACCAGCGCTGCTTACGGTAGCGGTAAGCTGGCAAAACGTGCTTGTGCACGATTTCCCCATAGGAAACAATAGGGCTGAGCTGGGTGAAAAAAAAACTAACACCTGCAAAAAAAGCAGCATTCAGTTCCTAACGCAGCCCCATTGTTTCCTATGGGGAAAGAAAATTTACGTCTGCACCTAACACCCTAACATGAACCCCGAGTCTAAACACCCCTAATCTTACACTTATTAACCCCTAATCTGCCGCCCCCGCTATCGCTGACACCTATATTATAATTATTAACCCCTAATCTGCCGCTCCGGACACCGCCGCCACCTACATTATACTTATGAACCCCTAATCTGCTGCCCCCAACATCGCCGACACCTACATTATATTTATTAACCCCTAATCTGCCGCCGCCAACGTCGCCGCCACTATAATAAAGTTATTAACCCCTAAACCTAAGTCTAACCCTAACCCCCCCTAACTTAAATATAATTAAAATTAAACTAAATTAATTTAACATAATTAAATAAATCATATTTAAAACTAAATACTTCCCGATAAAATAAACCCTAAGCTAGCTACAATATAACTAATAGTTACATTGTAGCTAGCTTAGGATTTATTTTTATTTTACAGGCAACTTTGTAATTATTTTAACTAGGTAGAATAGTTATTAAATAGTTATTAACTATTTAATAACTACCTAGCTAAAATAAGTACAAAATTACCTGTAAAATAAATCCTAACCTAAGTTACAATTACACCTAACACTACACTATCATTAAAGGGACAGTCTAGTATAAATTAAACTTTCATTATTCAGATAGGACTTTTAATTTTAATCAACTTTCCAATTTATTTTTATCATCAAATTTGCTTTTTTCTCTTGGTATTCTTAGTTTAAACCAAACATAGGTAGACTCATATGCTAATTTCTAAGCCTTTGAGGGCTGCCTCTTATCACATGCTTTTTAAATCTCTTTTCAACACAAAGAGACAGAAAGTACACGTGGGCCATATAGATAACACTGTGTTCGGGCACAGTGGGTTATTTGAGATTTAGCACATTACAATGTTAAATGCAAGACAATAGATAATAAACAGTCACAGTCATGTGATCAGGGGGCTGGAAGAAGGTTCCTAGATACAAGGTAATCACAGAGGTAAGTATATTAATACCCTTAGGTCTTTTATCCTGAGGCAAAAAAAAAACCTCCCCCCCCCAGTAACAGTTGAAATAATAGAATCCAACTGAGAACCAAATAAATTATTACCTTGGAAAGAAAGAGATAGTAATCTAGACTTAAATGTCATATCAGCATTCCAAGATTTAAGCCACAAAGCTCTTCTAGCTAAAATAGCTAAAGACATGGATCTAACATAAATTTTGATAATATCAAAAATAGCATCACAAATAAAATGATTAGCATGTTCCAGTAAGCGAACAATGCTAGATAAGTCACAATCCAATTCTTGTTGCGCTAAATTCTTCAACCAAAAAGTTGATGGAGCTGCAACATCAGCCAAAGAAATTGCAGGCCTGAGAAGATGACCTGAATATAAATAGGCTTTCCTTAGATAAGATTCAAGTTTCCTATCTAAAGGATCTTTAAAAGAAGTACTATCTTCCATAGGAATAGTGGTACGTTTAGCAAGAGTAGAAATAGCCCCATCAACTTTGGGGATCTTTTCCCAAAACTCTATTGAAATTGCTGGTAAAGGATACAATTTTTTAAACCTTGAAGAAGGAATAAAATAAGTACCCGGCTTATTCCATTCCTTAGAAATCTTATCAGAAATAGCTTCAGGAATAGGAAAAACCTCTGGAGTAACCACAGGAAGAATTTAAACGTTTACTAGTTTTAATGTCAAGAGAACTAGCTTCCTCAATATCCAAAGTAATTAACACTTCTTTTAACAAAGAACGAATATACTCCATTTTAAATAAATAAGTAGATTTGTCAGTGTCAATATCTGAGGAAGGATCTTCTGAATCAGATAGATCCTCATCAGAGGAGGATAATTCAGTATGTTGTTGGTCATTCGAAATTTCATCAACTTTATGAGAAGTTTTAAAAGACCTTTTACGTTTATTAGAAAGCGGAAATGCAGACACCCATCCACATATAGCAGATAGCCAAACCAGTACTGAAACAGTTATCAGTAGAGGTAATGGTGTATGAGAGTATATCGTCGATCTGGAAAGGGAGGTAGGAGATGAATCTCTACGACCGATAACGGAGAACCTATGAAATAGATCTCCCGTGAGGAAAACCATTGCATTCAATAGGTGATACTCCCTTCACATCCCTCTGACATTCACTGTACTCTGAGAGGAATTGGGCTTCAAAATGCTGAGAAGCGCATGTCAACGTAGAAATCTTAGCACAAACTTACTTCACCACCTCCATAGGAGGCAAAGTTTTTAAAACTGAATTGTGGGTGTGGTGAGGGGTGTATTTATAGGCATTTTGAGGTTTGGGAAACTTTGCCCCTCCTGGTAGGATTGTATATCCCATACGTCACTAGCTCATGGACTCTTGCCAATTACATGAAAGAAATGTGTGTTACGGTTAAAGTCCGATAACCGGGTTATCCTTGGATTACCTGGGTAAAACGGACATTACCCAAGCGTCTGTGGGTAAAGCCCAATATATAATCATAAATCTTCACTATCTTTTTTGCCTCCACCTGTGTATGTATGTTGTTTTCTATCTCTGTGATGGAATTTTGGGTCAATATTGGGTTTTATTCAGAAAAAATAGAGCACCAAATGTTATATTGGTCTATTGATTCCATTTCCAACAACAGAGTCAACGAAGTCCTGGATGAGTTACTTTGTCATCATGAGGATGGTAATTGTGCTCAGATAAGGATGTTACTAAATACTGAACTTTTGGTGGGCTACGAAACCAACTGCTATAGATAATATTTGGCTGTACTTATTTTCTATAGAACACAATACTCTATTGTGCCTAGAGTAACATTTTCACTCATTTTTGCAGGTGGTTATACTGGTGACATCTATTCAAACTCCAATCTGAAGAATAAAAATGATCTTTTTGAGTACAAGTTTGGAACTGGCCTATGGACTGAGTGGAAAGTTGAAGGAAGGTATGTGTTATTTAGTAGGAAACAGTATGGAGTTTTGTTTCATATCTGTATGTAGATGTGCCTCTATAGTAGATATTAGTACCTACCACTGTTATGACAAAATAAATTCACAAATAACCAAGTAAAATACAATAGCTGTGTTATTTAAAATAGGTTTTCTAATAGATTTAATTTGAATGTGACAATAAGTCTTACATTTTGCTTTCTAAAAACTTTTATTTGTGAATAATCATTACTTATATATTTTAATACTTGTAGTGGACACTCTCTTTTTTGGGGGGGGCTTTGTTTTTGCATATTTTTAGTTTTTCTCTTAAGAGAACATTTCTCAGCTGTCTCCCCCATTCTTTGTATTAAATTTAAAACATGGATTTAAATGTTTGAAATGTATGTACCTCATCTACGAATCATTTGTTTGGTCCAATTAGTTGTTGTCTTACACAATTATAGGGGCATACTAATTGATATCAATGTTTTTTTTTGCTTTGGTTAGAATTACGAGAACTATTATCCCACACCGTACTATGAAAAATAGATTTCTGTTTGGTTTAATATATTACATTGTTTACAATGTCAGAAATATATTAGATGTTTTTAATTTAGCTCCTATATTCCTATAAAAATGACTTATGTCTTCTCTTAGACTGCCAGTTGCTCGGTCTGCTCATGGTGCTACGGTATACGATGATAAACTCTGGATTTTTGCAGGATATGATGGGAATGCAAGGTATGTTAGACAAATAAGTACACACTACGGGCTAGATTACTATTGTAGTGCAACGCTCCTGTGCGCTTGCACTGGTGCAAAATGCGTCTTTTCAGGCGCACCTGAAAGCTACTCGTATTACAAGTGGGTAGTAAATGCGGCCACAAGATCATGTTTTGCACCTTGGTAAACACTGCAAACGGAGACCTCTGGTTAAATGAAAAAAGTTGCACAAAACACCTCAAATACATTATAATGTACAGGAACACTCATATCAACACTGATGAGAAGAAAGTATCAAAATATTGCACAGATAAGTTATTAGGACCCAAAGTTAGGAAATGTGAGGTGGTGGTGGGGGGGAATGCTGAAAGTGCGTTTGCATAGGGATCCTATGTAACACATTTATTAACATAGAAATCTCTTTAAATATATATGGGTATGAATATTCATACATATATACACATATAAATACACACACACACACAAGAAAGAAAAAAATATATATAGTGAAGATTGGAGTAGCCGTGTTAGTCCAGTAGATAAGATGCTCAAAAAACAAAGTATTGCAGTATGCAGTGACAAGCTTTCAAGAGTTTTCCTCTCTTCCTCAGGTCTGAAGCAATGCTGATCAATCTGATATAGATTATATGATATATATACATACACAAATCTAAACAACTTTCCAATTTACTTATATTATTATCAAATGTTCTTCATTTTCTTGTTATACTTAAAGGGACACTGAACCCAAATGTTTCCTTTGGTGATTCAGATAGAGCATGCAATTTTAAGCAACTTTCTCATTTACTCCTATTATCAATTTTTCTTCATTCCCTTGCTATCTTTAATTGAAAAAGAAGGCATCTAAGCTTTTTTGGGTTTAGAACTGTGGACAGCACTTTTTTATTGGTTGATTAATGTATCCACCAATCAGCAAGAACAACCCAGGTTGTTCACCAAAAATGGGCCGGCATCTAAACTTACATTCTTGCATTTCAAATAAAGATACCAATAGAATGAAGAAAATTTGATAATAGGAGTAAATTAGAAAGTTGCTTAAAATTGCATGCTCTATCTGAATCACAAAAGAAAAAAATGTGGGTTTAGTGTCCCTTTAAATGAAAGGCAGGAAGGTAAGTTCCGGAGTATGCCCAAGTCTGCAGCAGTTTTGCAACAATTTCGTTATCATGTATGTGGGAGAGTGATATCACAGTAAAGAATTGGATCTAATATACTAAATATTTATAGAAATTGATGCAGACCCTTATTATTAAATGCAATACAAAATAAAGACATGGGGAGATGCATTAACTCTCCTACATAAAAAAGCAAGGGGATACAGCACTCATTTCACCCAAAGGTTCCTATCATTTTTTGTAATAATGCAAGCTCCTACAGCATAGCAAGCAATTGAACACAATCTTAAATGCTCACTCAAGTGGTACCACCTCTAAATAAAGCCAAACAAATGTACAAAACCCCAAAAACATAAATCAAATCTGGGACAAAATCTTTGTGCACATATGTTCACATATAGCTTAACTTCAAGAGAAGGGTCTTTGTTAGTTGGTTGAGTCACCTGGCTCAGAAATACTTAAATGATTTTTATTTATTTTTTGTTCCCGGGGGGAACCAACCTACTAACAACAAAAGTCCCTTCTCTTGAAGTTAAAGTGAATGTAAACTTCAATGAACTAGTGCCCAGGAACACTTTAATTCATTAAAGTTTACAAAGATGCTTATTTTTAAAATACTTACCTTTTGCGTTATGGTAAACACCCCACTTCCACCAACTTTAAAGCCCTAAAAAAAACTATAATGCCCTCTATTTTGAGGGCATTTGGGGCACTTTTAGAAAATTGATGAGAGATCTAATCTCTGGTTGACTTTCGGAGCGAATACATAAAAGTTGAAAACTCGGTTTCACTGTTCAAGGGAAATAAGTCAGTAAGCAAAATATTGCAATATGTTCAAATAGCAGCACCATAGATAATGAACATCAGTTCGTGTATTGATAGTAGATGGGCGTTTTGTGTGACTCAGAATATAGCGTGTATCTAACCACTGCTGCCAAAGCGTTACTTCCTTACCGGATCATCATTGGGATCTGCGATGCACGGGTAATTGGTTTACCTCTCCGAGTGCTCGTCTGTCCGCTTGTGAACTCGCTTGGCGTCCTGGTGGGTATACTTGCTACTCTCGGCGTTCCTTCAGCCCGCCTCTGTCAGCGTGTCGCCTCCTATTGGCGGCGTTCTTCTGTCACTCACCCTGGGCGAATCAACTGCATGGATCAGCCCAAAACTCCTCCAATAGCTGCAATTTTCCAGTACAGACCTCCCCACAGTAAAGATCCAGGATAAGACTGGCAAGGAATTAGAGTAAGGAAACGAGCAAAAATCCTGGAGGTTACATTAAAAATCCACTTTATTGAAAACTAGTTAAAACAAGAAATGGCACACAAAGAAAGGTAAGCAGCCAGGTGTGGCACTAGTGGCTTACGCGTTTCAGCTTGTAGCCGTATTCATAGCCTGTAGTGCTACGTGTCACACCTCTTTACATAGTCCTCATTTAAAATCCTATTGGTTAAAAAATACTGACACACCTGTTCACTCACCCTATGCAAATAAAGAAAACTTAACCCTGCAACCTCCACAATAAGAAATTGACTTAAAAACACAATGTCATTATACTAGATTGTGCATAACCCTGCAAGGTGTATAGAAAAAAGGGGGACAATACCTTGGCTCACAGAGATAGTATTCAATTAAGAGGGAATAGGCTCTAAGGAGGGGTTATAAAAACTTGGCATGTGAACACTGTATAGCATACAAGGGGCAATGCTTATTACATATAAATATAAGAGCATACCTGGGTGTATGTGATAAATCATGAACTTCCAAATGTGAAAATAAAAGGCAGCCTAAATGTTAGAGACCAACAATCATAGGTCTTAATCTGAAAAGATAGATGTAAATAATACATGATATTGCTATAATATACATACCCATATACTAGTATATTCAATTGCAGAATTGGGTAATCACAATAAAAACCATGAAATTATCAGAATATACAGAAAAAACATGTAAAATGCAAAAATAATTTAACTCCTACAATCGCCAAAAGTTCATAATGTCGTATTTGGAGTTGAGGTCACTGGCAATCCTAGTTCCCAGTGTAAAGATCCAATAAGCCTCCCTCAACTCCAACATACGGTCAATTGAACCGCCCCTTTTAGGTTTGTGAACCTTCTCGATAGCACACCATGAGAAACTGGCAAGATTGCCACCATGGTATCCTCCAAAGTGCTGTACTACCGGAGTGCTTGATTTGGCTGTATTGAATGAGGAGAGATGCTCCCTGATTCTAGTGTTAACATCCCTCGAGGTGAGTCCTATATATTGGATTTTGCACTGAGAACAATTTAATATGTATATTACATATTTGCTGGTGCAATTGAGGCATGATTTAATGTTATATGTCTTACCCGTGACAAAGCTAGAGAAAGTGTTACCTATCCTAACATAATCACAGGGTTTACACCTATTATGACCACACTTGTACATGCCCTGATGTTTCATCCAAGCACTGGAATTTTTGGTATTCATGGGCAGCATAGTGGGTGATAATAGGGAACCCAAAGTAGGACCTTTCCTGTATGAGCACCTAACTCCACTTTTTACTGTGTCAACCAATTTATCGTCTGCCTGTAGAATTTTAAAATGTTTATGTACAATTGAGCAGATATCTTTATATTGGCCACTATGTGTAGTGACAAAAGTGACCCCTTTGTGTTTAGTAGTTTTGTCTTTCTTTTTTTCTCTGTTCAGTTGAAGGAGACTTTCTCTAGTTTTGGTTGACACAGACTGTTTAGTCCTACAAATCGCATTTTTGGAATATTTCCTCTGATGTAATCTAGTTTCGAGATCACTTGCTAATACCCTAAAATCATTGTCATCAGAGCAATTTCTTTTGAGTCGAATCATCTCCCCTTTTGCAATAGCTTCAGGGACATGCTGTGGATGGCAGCTGGTCCCAAAAAGAATCAAATTCCCCGAAATTGGTTTCCTATAAGACACAGTCTTAACTCTACCACTAGGGAGCCCTATCAATGTCAGATCCAAATAGTTTATGGTAGTCTCATTGAATTCAAAAGTAAATTTAAGATTCATGTCATTTCGATTAAGGTGTGAGCAAAATTCCTCAGCTTGTGACTGAGTACCTGTCCATATCAGGATTAGATCGTCTATGTATCTCTTGTAAAGAGACACATAGACACAATAGGGGTTACTATCTCCAAAAATGTGTAAGAATTCCCAAATTCGGAGAATTCGGAGCGCTAATTGCTATCTTGAAAAGCAGGACTCTAATCTTAGGAGCCTGTCCATTTTTGATTCAGCACCTAGGCAGTGCTTGCTGCTTGGTGGGAAAATGTTGCCACCAATCGGCAAGCACTATCCAGGGTCCTGAATCAAAAATGGGCCTGCTCCTTAGCTTAGATTCCGGCTTTTTTAAATAAAGATAGCAATAGAACGAAGAAAATTTTATAATAGGAGTAAATTGGAATGTTGCTTAAAATTGCATGCTCTATTTTAATCATTAAAGAAAAAAATTGGGTTTAGTATCCCTTTAATCTAAATTTTAAAAAAGCAGTAGATTGCTTAAAATTGCATGCTCTATTTGAATCCTTAAAGAAAAAAAATTGGGTTTAGTATCCCTTTAATCTAAATTAAAAAAAAAAAAAAAAAAAAAAAAATTTAAGCTGGACAGATAGCTCAGCATGTTAAGGCACTGTGGCTGAGCTCTGTAGCAACCAAGGGTTGCAGGTTCGATCCCCGGCAAGGTCTACTCAGCCTTTCATCCTTCTGAGGTCGATAAAATGAGCAGCGCCTTGAGACCCTTACGGGTGATTAGCTGCGCTTTACAAGTACCCAATACATACATACATAGATTTTATATGACACATTTTTAAAATGTATTTCAATTTACCTGTATCGCGTAACAGCCATTAGCCAATCACAGACTTGTGTGTGTATGTGTGTATGTATATATGCACATGCTGAATAGGATCTGGTGCCCCAGAAGGTGTGCATATAAAAAGATTGAGCACATTTTCATAATCGAACAGTTGTTTTTTTTTTTACTTTAGTGTCCCTTTAACAGAATTATTAAAATGTGTTTACTGTCCGTGCAATCAAGAATAAAAAAAATATATATTTTGACCACTTTTTTAGAAAATTTTGGACGCCAATTATTGTGCTAGTGCATTAAAGGATTCCAAAAGTTTATTTTTTTTCATTATAATTACGTTCTCAAAATCAAATCACAACTTAACAATAAAAACTTACCTATTTTGAACTCCAAACGAGTGTTATTGGCGTAATAAAACTATATTATTTTGGTGAAATGTCATCCAAGTCAAACCCCCTTTTTACTGTTCCTTCATTACAAAATTGTGTGTCCAATCGCAATGCTTTATCATGCATATGATTAACGCATTGTTTTGTCACCCGGGGCATGCGCAATTCAATCCGGCGTTTCACGCATGCGCATATTGCCGCTTTGAATATAAATTTAACCTACTGCATCTACTGGCACAACGCATGTGCAATTCCAAAAACTATCGATTGTATAGGTATTCCATCACACACAGGATACGGCTTGTTTACAAGAAAACCCTGCTAATGGACTTACAAATTGTTATCTCTACTTATAATTTATGGCTGTTATTTTGATGTCCCGTTTCAACCTACAAACTCAATCAGTGAGCTATTGTTGTGAATGTTTTTATTCATTTAATTCAAAACTTGCTGCATTGAGCTCGTGTGTTGAAATAGACATAATTTAACAGGTAAAATTATTTTTTTTTTTAGTTTTCTTCATGGCTTTATGAATATCGAAATTGTTCTTAATTTTTACATTTGTATTTAATATTATCTAATTCAAAACATTGGGATAATTTGTCACACATAGGAATCGATAATAATCAATAACTAGAAATTAAAAATTCTATTATTTTAAAACCTTACATTTATTTATTAAATTATGAAAATCTAAGCATTTTACATAGGATAAAGATCGCTTATAATAAATAACGTTATTTGGATTTTTGGTATTATTGTCACTGGTATTAATATTTAAAATCTTAATTTGAGTAATATCTTATATCCCACAAATAATTTAGTTGTACATACTTTAAATTATTAAGATTTACTGCTTGTTATTGCAAGGGGAATTCTCGCAGCTAAGCGTTGCGATCTTACCTGTTCTAGACCGCTGTCACATCTGTTTTTGCGAGTATCGATTCAGACGGTCTGATGCTTCACAGGACTGTGACGTAGATGATGACGATTACATAGATCGCGCATGCGCATTATGGACGATAACGGCCATATTGTTAACGCAGATTATCGTGAACGATTCATTCTAGAGAATACAGCTTTTAACGGTGGGTTTGGAAATTAATTAATTTTTGATTATGAATATTCGGAGAATACTAACAATATGATAAGTAAAGCCTATTACAAATATAATTATTACATATGGGTATAGCGATTTTATAACAAGTATTTTACAACGTTTAGTGTCTCTTTAATTGTAATATTCTTTTTATAAGCTGTCTGCAAATGTTCTTTAATAAATTGAATCGATCTCATTCCCTTTCCTACAGATTAAATGACATGTGGACCATAGGCTTGCAAGATCTAAAGATAACTTGTTGGGAAGAGGTAATATTTCAAATTTATGGTGATTGCATTATCTTCTAGTCTGTAAATCTGTGGTTTTAACATTTGGCATTTTATTTATTTTTCTTTGATGCCTGTAGAAACCAATTTACAAAACTTTTTTTTTACCACTACCTTTAGCCAATGGATATGAAAATATTATGGCTCTCTTGTTATAGATAGAGATATGAATAATATTTTTACTTTATAAGTGGTGCGAGTCCACGAGCCATTACTCCTGGGATTCAGCTCCTGGCTACAGTAGGCAAAGATTACCAAAACTTCAAAACCACGTAATCCTTCCCACCTCTCTGGTATGCTAGTCTTATATTTGCTTCCACAGAAGGTTAAGAAATTAGGTGCTCCAATTTCTTTGTTGATAAGGGGTCCTCAGACCGATTTTAAGGCTCATTCCCCCCCTCCTCCTCAGAGAACTGCTACTGAGAGACAGAGGGGAGATTGGTGTATTGGGTAGTGACATAATTACTCCCAGTGAGAAGTTATTCACAAGCCTGCCACAGGTTTTACGTAGAACGGTCCCTTAGCCTCCTCCTGTTGGATTGTCTATATACGCCACACTTAAATCCTCTGCTGTAATGTGCTGAGCACTGTATGAGCTAGTTACTGGAAACAGTCATTTCTGCAGCCCGTAAACACAGTGGAGTGGGTGCATGTCGGGTAAGTTGGGACACATTTGCACTCACACAGGCAGTAAGCAGATACATTTGTTATGTTGCATCATAGCCAGGGGACTTTATTTATTACAGACGTTACCACATTCACACTAGACTTTGGGATTAATTGCTCTTGGAGCTTTGGGGATCTTTGCCTACTACTAGCTGCCAGGAGTTGAATCCCAGGAATAATGGCTCGTGGACTCTCACCACCATGAAAAAAATAATTTATCAGGTAAGCTTAAATTTTGTTTTTATTGTACACTAAATGCCAGATTACGAGTGGAGCGCAAAATTGTGCTTTCGCAAGCCTGATATTTGCGCTTCACTCATACCAGCACACGCAATTGTGCGCTGGTATTTTGAAGTGGCCCACAATGTGAACGGGACCTCTCGTTCGCTCTGCATGGAAGCTTTGCGCTCAATAGAGCGTGCTTCCGTAAGCTCCAATAGGAGATACGGCATGAGAACCTAGTGCAGAGAAGGGGGTAAGTCGTGCATCGATTGGCAGCAGATCTTAAAATAAATAAATATATATATGTCTTTGTGTTTATATGTGTGTAAACTTTCACTTTTCCTCTCCCATCCCTCTCTCTGTCCCTGTTTACCCTCCCAGAAGTAACAGTCTAAGCACTAATGGGGTCCCTACATCTCTAGAGGAATAATACATCCTTGCTCTTTCATGGATATATATTATTCCTTCAGATAATATTTTAAGCACATAACCCAAAGTGCGTGTCAGTTCTGCAGTAGGAGTATTGCAAATACAATGTGATACATTTGCTACATACACATATAATTATTCTTTTTTTATTTTCAGATTGAACAGAGTGGAGAGATCCCACCATCTTGCTGTAACTTTCCAGTGGCCGTCTGCAGGGATAAAATGTTTGTCTTTTCTGGTCAGAGTGGAGCAAAGATCACAAATAATTTGTTCCAGTTTGAATTCAGCGAAAAAGTGTGAGGATTGAAATGATCTTGCATTCTTTTAGGTCATTCGAGCATTTCATATCTAGCTGGAGGCCTTGTATACAAACACATGTATCTGCAATAGCTTGCTTCTAAAACATGGTCACAAAATCTGAGACAAAAGTAAAAAAAAAAATCTTTTTTGAAAAGTCAAATTTTATTTTTAAAAATATTTCCAAATTCAGATTAATAAGAGAAAAAAAAACATTTTTAAAGAAAGCTAAACAGTGTCCCCAAAATACTTTAAAGGGACATGAAACCACAATATACAATTTACTTAATTCACTTGTTGTTTTTTGTTGAAGAGATATCTAGATAGGTAGTGTGCACATGGCTGGAGCACTACATGACAGGAAATAGTGCAGCCATTGTTGCAAAGCTTCTGCCATATAGTACTGAAGACACCTTTCTGCTTTTCAACAAGGGATAACAATAAAACAATTTGAAAATAGAAGTATCTAAAAAGTAAAATTGTATGCTCAATCTGAATCATGAAAGAAACATTTTGAGTTTCATATCCCTTTAAAGGGACAGTCTAAATAGAATTGTTATTGTTTTAAAAGATAAATAATCCCTTTATTATCCAACACAGTTATAATAACACACGTTTTACCTCTGTGATTACCTTGTATCTAAGCATCTTCTGACAGCCCCCTGATCACATGACTGTGACTATTATCTATTGACTTGCATTTAGCATTGTGTTGTGCTAAATAACTTTCTGTGCCTGAACGCAGTGTTATCTATATCGCCCATGTGAACTATCAAGTCTTTTGTTGTGAAAAGCAATTTAAAAAGCATGTGATTAGAGGCAGCCCTTAAGGGCTTAGAAATTAGCATATGAGCCTCCCTAGGTTAAGTTTGAACTAAAAATACCAAGAGAAAAAGCAAATTTGATGATAAAAGTAAATTGGAAAGTTGATCAAAATGGCATGTCCTATCTGAATAATGAAAGTTTAATTTTGACTAGACTGTCCCTTTAAGTACATATAGACTGATTTAACAGGGACAGTTTACTCAAAAAATGTCTAAATTTTTTCCTAATGATCAACTTTACCTGCTGGAGTGTATTAAATTGTTTACAAGCATTTCCATTGCCCTTATATTGGCATATGAAATATTTTATGTAGCCTGTGGTATCCTCACCCATCCTGAAAGCTTTTGGTCTCAAGGCCAAGCTGTATAAGCAGTAGAAGAAATTACACTCCCAGTGGGTTATAGAAGAGATAAGGTAATACAATTTTAATTTTCCATTGTTCTCTCCAAGTATTGGTGATTGGTTTATGGACAGATAACATAAAGAAGCATGTATATTTACACAGTGTGATAATGTAATGATATCTGATTATACCTACAAGCTCAATCCATGTTATTAGGTTGTGGCTTCAGAACACAAAATCAGCTAATTCATATACACAAATAAGCCTTAAAAAGCAAATCTCATACATTTTATACTCTGCAGATGGTAAAAAAAAGTAATTGGAAACACATTAAGGGAAAATCAGTTTTATAGTATACTGTCCCTTTAATTACATAGGAAATTATTAACAAAGTTAAATAATATATTATCCATGTAACAGGCCCACAAACTAAAAAAATACAAAGAACTCAAATACACTGCACCAAAATTAAAAGTCAAACAGAATAAATATTGACATTACTAAGAGTGTGCTACACCCCTGTTCTTTACTATTGTACATGTTTTATATTCTTAATAAATGTAAATTTAAAAAAAAAATATATAACATTACTGAATCTTATGAATAAATTAACAAAATTAGTGTTAAATCTGCCAACATAAGTGGTAAAACATATTTTCTATTTTATCCATTATGCCTATTGGCAAGCTTTGTTAAACCTATTCTATTACTTACATAAAATGTCATATGGTTTGCTCCGATAGTCAGTGCACAAGCACTAGCAGATAGCCCTCAGTTTACGCAGGGGATCTGTTACTGAAGGAACAGTTGTAAAATAAAATGGTGTAAAATGAACCCAGTTATATAATGTAAGTCAATGGGAAGTAAATGTGTTACTTTCCAGCCCTCTCTTAAAACGGACATTACTAATGTAATATTATATTTAGCTTAAAGGGACATGAAACCAAAACAATTTCTTTCATGATTCAGATAGAGAATACAATTTCAAACAACTTTCCAATTTACTTCTATTATTTAATTTGCTTCTTTCTCTTGTTATCCTTTGCTGAAATGTTTATCTAGGAAAGTTCATGTTCAGCAGAGAACCTAGGTTCTAGTGGTTGATTAGTGGCTGCATATATAAACTGATTGTCATTGGCTCATCCATGTGTTCAGTTAGAAACCAGTAGTGCACGGCTGCTCCTTCAACAAATAATACCAAGAGAATAAAACAGATTAGATAATAGAAGTAAATTAGAAAGTTGTTAAAATTGTATTCTCTATCTGAATCATAAAATAATTTTTTGGGGTTTCATGTCCCTTTAATATACTGTATTTTATATGTACTATTATATGCAAAGCCTTGAAATGAATGCTGTAAATGTAAACAGCGATATAAAATAGTTTCTATGCTTGTGTGGCATGTCGCTGTTTATCAATAAGGCAGTGGGGAGTTCTGTTTATCAGCCAGTGAGCAGGCTTTTTTTTGTTTGTTTTTTTGTTTGCTGCATATAGTCTAACAGTTTGTTAAGATTCATACAGACAAACACTTCCTGTTAGCTTCAGTGTCAAAAAGGCCAGCATTAAAATATGTTTAATATGTTACTGCTGTTTTTTACAGTTCACTGTACTGGCACTTTACAAAGCAAACAAATAGCAAACTACTTGCATGTGCTATATACAGTACTACAGTGCTGTACTATAATTTGTGTTCTGCAAATCTTTTGTTTTCAGATAAGGAGCCCGTGGAATAACTTCCTTAATAGTGGTCACGTGATCTCTAGGAATAGGCGTTATTGTGAAACATTGCAAATTGAACCTTTATTTTATACTCCTTATTTTGTTGTCTGCAGTTGGACACGTATCCCTACAGAGCACTTACTACGTGGGTCACCTCCACCCCCTCAGAGGCGTTACGGACATACTATGGTGGCCTTTGACCGTCATCTTTATGTATTTGGTGGGGCGGCAGACAACACCCTCCCCAATGAGTTGCACTGTTATGATGTAGATTCACAGTCCTGGGAAGTCATTCAACCAAGCCAAGATAGTGAGGTGAGAGGTAATTTATGCATCTGACACTAAGTGGATGAAATCTACATAATCCGTATCCTGTTGGAAGTAGCAAGCTGTATTCATGGGCTTAGCCATTTGTTGCTTCTGCTCAGCTGCTGCATCTCTATTTAGCAGACAGGCTCTGCACTCTGAATCTCTTCCTTCCTCTTCTATTCCCTACATACCGCTGACCCAGATCGCTGATATGTGATCCAGGCAATCACAGGGTAAAATCACTTTGATACTGGTGACCAAGGAGCAGTTGTATTCATTTATCTGTCATCTGTTGCTGTTTGAAGTCTGTGCAGCCTCAATTTCAATGTGACCAAGAAACATTATTTTATAGAATAGTCACCATTCATGGTAGTCCTGTGCAAAATACATTTATGTTTCTGCGTCTCTCAAAGCCACAACCACTGAGAGGATGTTGTTTCAGCAATGTAAAACAAGGTGCAACTTTTATTTCTCATTTCTAATAAATTGGGTGCATGGCCGCATGTATTAGATCAGTGATAGCGAACCTTGGCACTCCAGATGTTTCAGAACTACATTTCCCATGATGCTCGGCTGGACTTAGTGCCTAAGTATCATGGGAAATGTAGTTCTAAAACATCTGGAGTGCCAAGGTTCACAATCACTGTATTCGATAATTGGGCATTGAACAAGCATACATACATACCGATGTACACAGTGAAATATGAGGCTAGTCACTGTCATACCCTAAAAGCATTAATGGTGGCTGTAGATTCCAGTAATCCATTTCTGCCTATCCAAGTTGATGATCTACAGCGTTTTCCCATATTCACCTCAGACAACATCCATTTCAGCTTGTTTGTCTTTGTGCTTTTCACTGGGCCAAGAATTTGTCCAAATATTTAAGTCATGCTTATTACAGAACTTTAAAAAAAAAAAAAAAGTAATCGAAACCTATTATGTGAACATGATGTTTTTATTTTTTTTGTGTGGCTCCTTTAAAAGCATTAAAGGGAAATTTTAAAGCCTTTTTTTTTTCTTCTTTCATAATTCAGATAGAGTATAATTTTAAACAACTTTCCAATTTACTTCGGTTATCTAATTTGCAATGTTCTCTTGGTATTCTTTCTTGAAAAGCATACCTAAGTAGATTCAGGAACAGCAATGCACTCCTGGGAGCTAGCTGCTGATTGGTGGCAGCACATATATGCCTTTTTGTCATTTGCTCATATGATGTGTTTATCAGCATCTAGTAGTGCATTGCTGCTTCTTTTACAAAGGATACCAAGAGAATTAAGCAAATTTGATAATAGAGGTAAAGTGCAACGTTTTTTCACTACCATGAATTTCAGAGGAAAAGCTTGCCAAATTTTTTTTTTTTTAGCATTTTTGCTAGCGCTCCATTTACACAGAAATAGAGTTATAGTTTTCATAGGTAAATATTAAAAAAAAAAAAAATTTCCTTAGCTGATGAGAGTCCATAGCTTCATAACATGTGGGATATATTCCAGCCTATAAGAAGGAGGTCAAGAACTCTCACAAAGCTTTAGCCCCTTTCACCCCATCTCCCTCTCCTGTTTTGTTCTTGGCCTCCAAGGAGAGAAGTTGAAGATGGTGATTTACTATTAAGAGTTTATTATTTTTTTTTCCATATGATTTGTGGGCTCAGACCTAACTTGGGACCCAGTACCCCTAGGCAGCTTCACTCCAAGAAGATTTAAGAAGACTCTGAGTGAAACAGTGGTAAGGATTACCTTTATTATGGGCTTTTCAAATCCTGGTTGGTAATCTTAACAGCCATAACTGCCCTTAGGCATCGCAGGGACCCATCCCTAGCCTCCCCCTGAGGTGTTACAGGTATATCCGCAGTATCCCCTGCAGTATATTTACTTGCACTGGATGGGCTCTATACTGGATCAGCAACCTGTGAGGGAGAAAGGCCTCAGCATGCTGGTAAGACACAGTGGAGGGGTGCTTCAGTCCAGGTAAGTGACTCAGGCACTACACAGCCCAGAAACTATCTGATAGTACTCACCTTACAGGTACTACATAACTGGGGGTCACAGCCTTACACCTAAGGAGCTTTACCTATGTGTTTAACATGAATTTGGGGGAATGAGGCACAGGATACTTATTATCTGACATCCTTAGGACCCCTTAGCAGCTCAATTTACCCCCTTTTTTTTTTTTTTTTCTGAAAACCCAAATTTTTTGCATTTTTCTACAAATGGGTACTGTCTCTTTAAGAGAGCCAGTAACTTCCTTGTGCAGTTATATCTTTCACAGAGCGGTTGAGCAGGGGAACGCAAGGGGCCTTATGGGAGGTGTTTTTTCACAATTTAACCCCTTAATGACCACAGCACTTTTCCATTTTCTGTCCGTTTGGGACCAAGGCTATTTTTACATTTTTGTGGTGTTTGTGTTTAGCTGTAATTTTCCTCTTACTCATTTACTGTACCCACACATATTATATACCGTTTTTCTCGCCATTAAATGGACTTTCAAAATATACCATTATTTTCATCATATCTTATAATTTACTATAAAAAATATTATAAAATATGAGGAAAAAATGGAAAAAAACACACTTTTTCTAACTTTGACCCCCAAAATCTGTTACACATCTACAACCACCAAAAAACACCCATGCTAAATAGTTTCTAAATTTTGTCCTGAGTTTAGAAATACCCAATGTTTACATGTTCTTTACTTTTTTTGCAAGTTATAGGGCTATAAGTACAAGTAGCACTTTGCCATTTCCAAACCACTTTTTTTCAAAATTAGCGCTAGTTACATTGGGACACTAATATCTTTCAGGAATCTCTGAATATCCATTGACATGTATATATTTTTTTTTAGAAGACATCCCAAAGTATTGATCTAGGCCCATTTTGGTATATTTCATGGCACCATTTCACCGCCGAATGCGATCAAATAAAAAAATTATTTTACTTTTTCACAAATTTTTTCACAAACTTTAGGTTTCTCACTGAAATTATTTACAAACAACTCATGAAATTATGGAATAAATGGTTGTAAATGCTTCTCTGGGATCCCCTTTGTTCATAAATAGCAGACATATATGGCTTTGGCTTTGCTTTTTGGTAATTAGAAGGCTGCTAAATGCCACTGCGCACCAACCGTGTATTATGCCCAGCAGTGAATGGGTTAATTAGGGAGCATGTAGGGAGCTTCTAGGGTTAATTTTAGCTCTAGTGTAGTGTAGTAGACAACCCCAAGTATTGATCTAGGCCCATTTTGGTATATTTCATGCCACCATTTCACCGCCAAAAGCAATCAAATAAAAAAAAATTGTTCACTTTTTCAAACTTTAGGTTTTTCACTAAAATTATTTACAAATAGCTTGTGCAATTATGGCACAAATGGTTTTAAATGCTTCTCTGGGATCCCCTTTGTTCATAAATAGCAGACATATATGGCTTTGGCGTTGCTTTTTGGTAATTATAAGGCCGCTAAATGCTGCTGCGCATCACATGTGTATTATGGCCAGCAGTGAAGGGGTTAATTAGGTAGTTTGTAGGGAGCTTGCAGGGTTAATTTTAGCTTTAGTGTAGAGATCAGACTCCCACCTGACACATCCCACCCCCTGATCCCTCCCAAACAGCACTCTTCCCTCCCCCACCCCACAATTGTCCCCGCCATCTTAAGTACTGGCAGAAAGTCTGCCAGTACTAAAATAAAAGGTATAAAAAAAAAAAAAAAAATTTTTTTTAAGCATATTTACATATGCTGCTATGTAGGGGCCCCCCTTAGCCCCCAACCTCCCTGATCCCCCCAAAATAGCTCCCTAACCCTCCCCCTCTGCCTTATTGGGGCCATCTTGGGTACTGGCAGCTGTCTGCCAGTACCCAGTTTGCAAATAAAAATGTTTTATTTTTTATGTTTTACTTTTTGTTTCTGTAGTGTAGCTTCCCCCCCACAGTCCAATACCCCACCAGCCAAACCGATCACCAAAAAAACCATATTAACCCCTTTGATCCCCACTTCTAACATAAACATTTTCTGTAGGTAGTGGTTCCCACCCGCTCCCTCCCCGTGCACGCGCCCGCCCGGCCTCCCCGTGCACGCGCGCGCGTCCGTGCGCGTCCCCCCGGTCGTCCCCGCCCCCCGATCCTGCCCCCCTCCGCATCACAAAGGCCATCGATGGCCGCCACCCACCTCCCATACCGGCTCCCACCCACCAACGAACGTAGCCGTTAATGTCCGGTGCAGAGAGGGCCACAGAGTGGCTCTCTCTGCACCGGATGGCTACAAATGGTTATTGCAGGATGCCTCGATATCGAGGCATCACTGCAATAACCGGAAAGCAGCTGGAAGCGAGCAGGATCGCTTCCAGCTGCTTTCCAAACCGAGGACGTGCAGGGTACGTTCTCAGGCATTAACTGCCTTTTTTTTGAGGACGTACCCTGCACGTCCTCGGTCATTAAGGGGTTAAATGTTGACACTTTATTTCAAAATCCTGTACAGGACTTGGGCCTGCATATTGTTATGGTGATTAAGCTCCACCCCTTCTCCTTGGAAACCTTTTTCCCTTCTCTGCCTCAGCTGCTGTAAATTTGATCTGGTGGATTCTAAGGCGTTTTGATGTTTTATTCTGAAAAATGTAACCCCTTCTATGTGCTGGCTGTTTTTCTGTGCTACTTAATTTTCATTCTCTTTGGGGGGTTTTATGTTCGCCGGTGTGCTAGTACTGGTGTGAATAATTGTAACCCCAGTTTTTGTACAACAATTTGCTTTTTTATTGTGTTTCCCCCATCTGTTCACAGTTCTGTGTGTTGATAAGCAAATCCAACCCCCCTTTTAACCCACTAAGGGGCACTTTAGTTCCAGTTGGTGTTTTATGCAGGTCTGCCGAACCTGTATTAAAACAACTTTGTTCATTTTCATGCAGCAAGCTGATCAAACTGCCTTAGTTTGTATAATGAGATTATATATTCTAAAAGGCTCATCTGCTGCAAATTAACAATTTGCATATTCATTCCTCATAAAGGAATTTTTTATTTATCTCAGCATCTTAAATTTGCATACTTTTATATTAGCACTCCACTGAGTAATACCAGAACACGCTAATATTGCTAGGAAGCATTGCGCTCACAAGAGCGCTCTTCCATAAGCTGCAATAGGAGCATCATTCTCATGCCGTGAGACACGGTATAAGAACCTTGCGAAGCGAGTAAGTAGTGCAGTGATGGCAGCAAATATAAAATATATATGAATATATAGTTATGTAATATATATATATATATTAGTGTGTATGTGTTTACATACAATGATTATACTTTTCTATACAGTTTGGTGTATTTTATGTGCCAATAAATGAGTGTATTTATAATTGGCTGTATAACTACTTTATGTCAGCAATATGTTTTATATGCGCTATCCTCTATAGTCTCACTTATATTAAGGGGACATTATACACTAGATTGTTCTATATAGCCCATCTGGGAGTGTTTTTTTGTAGAAATGTATAGTTTTGCTTATTTTTTAAATAATATTATGATAATTTTCAGACTCCTAACCAAGCCCCACAGTGTCAGATGCATGCAAGCATTTACAGACTACTGCTGACTCCTGTTTAAGTGATCTGTCTTTTCATATGCGGAGGGGGGGGGGGGGAGACCAGTTTATTTCACTGTGTCCCAGCTTAACCTAATCAACCGTGCTAAATTGGGAGCTTCTAAGTAAGTTTTCAAAAGGTTTTATAGTGGATTTTTAGATTGGTATACGTGCATATTCTTCTTTATAGTAATGTCTATAACATTGCAGTTATATGAAAATTGGTGTACTGTACACTATCCCTTTAAGGCCCCAAGTATATCTTCAACAAGGTGCTTCACACACAAAGAAGTAACAGTGTGTGTATATATATATATATATATATATATATACACCTTTATATCTTCTGTGCAACCGATTTATGTAAAAATGATGATGCTGTATTAGTTCTTAGGGGCGACCCAGTGTTTCTCCTGTGATTGCACTCAAATTTTATACAGCTGCAGCTGAGTAAAAAACAGTAGACTTAAAGGGACACTAAACCCAATTTTTTTCTTTCAGGATTCAGAAAGAGAATACAAATTTAAACAATCCAATTTACTTCTATTATTTATTTTGCTTCATTTTTTAGATATCCTTAGTTGAAGAAAAAGCAATGCACATGATTGAGCCAATCACATAAGGCTTCTAAGTGCAGCAACCAATCAGCAGGTACTGAGCCTATCTAGATATGCTTTTCAGCAAAGAATATCAAGAGAATAAAACAAATTAGATAATAGAAGTAAATTAGAAAGTTGTTAAAAATTGCATGCTCTTTCTATATCATAAAAGAAAAAAATTGGGTTTCATGTTTCTTTAAATCTGGGGATCTCACTACTTACTGTTAATGACACGTAGATACAGTAATTTACATTGACGGCATTCCTTTGTCATTCAGAGTTAATGTAAATTTTTATTAAGAACATTTAGTTCTAGCGCCTGAATGGTATTGTACTTTAATATAGTCAATATTCAAGGTAAGTGCAATGGGGCATATATGTACCAAATCTGCAAATATAATAATTATGCAGACATGTTTTGTATTGTATTATATAGTTTTTTATTTCCAGTACCATTTGTTTCCGCCTCAGCGTATTTTTTGTCTATAATTTTCCTGTTATACAACAGAGATTCTGTTTTGATAGAGCAGGATAGTTTTATGCACAAAATTTACCATCACATGCACTTTTATGTATGCTTTGTGGTCTAGTTACTACTGACCTAATTAATATCATGTACTTTGACTATTCTCATTATTGTTAGTAGCATAGAGTCTGTTTTTTGACAGACCGTGCTAATTTCATTTATCTTGGATACTAAATTGTATGTTCAGCTACATGCAACATGGATCTATAAAAAAATATTTTAGTACTTGCATCAACACACATTGTTAGTCTCACACACTATCTATGTCAAGCTTAAAGAGACACTAAACCCAAATTTCTCTTGTTAAGTGTATCCAGTCCACAGATCATCCATTACTTGTGGGATATTCTCCTTCCCAACAGGAAGTTGCAAGAGGATCACCCACAGCAGAGCTGCTATATAGCTCCTCCCCTCACTGCCATATCCAGTCATTCTCTTGCAACTCTCAACAAAGATGGAGGTAGTAAGAGGAGAGTGGTGTATTATAGTTTTTTTTTTTTTTTGTTTTTTTAAATTTCAAAATTTTATTTATTAATAATAAACATGTTACACAAGCATAAAGAGAAGCATTTCTTGCTAAATATCCAATAAACGTTGCCATTTTTATTATTAACATAACCACATGATTTTATCAGCCGTTAACACTTTTCTTATCTTAATAAGTACTATATTACATTTCATTCTAGCCCAATGTTGCCAACTTCATTTTATCTTATTATCCTCAAGAAAGGCTATTTTATCTTATCACTGCATACATTATTCTAAAAAAACAAACAAAATAATAATAATAAAAAAAAAAAATACATAACTTCGTGAAATCTAGGAACCCTTCACCATACCTACGTGAATGTGTGCATCCACCACCAAGTGTTAAAGATCTTCTAAACTTCCCTACTCTCCCCTCAATCTAGAAGCTAATATTATTTCAGTCTGAGCAAAAGGTTTTATGACTTGATTTTGTACTGAAATTTCCAAGGTTATAATATATGGTTTCCATTTCCCAAGGAAGCCCTCTAATCTATTTAAAACATCCGATTTAACATCCTGTTGTTCAACAAATAGTTGTTTTATTAGTCTGTTTTTTAATTGTGAGATAGTGGGGGTAGTCTTAACTGTCCAAAGATCCAAAATACATTTACGGGCTTGCAAGATGATCATTGTTAAGAGCAGTTGGTTTTCGATTTTCGCTCTATCCCATCGTAAAAAACATATTTGAGGAGTTCCTAATTCAATATCGATTTTAAAGTATTGTTTGATCCAGTATCGGACTTTTTGCCAAAAGGGGTATATCTTGGGACAGGTTAAAAAATGATGCATAAAGTTTGCATTCCTCCAACCACATTTTATACAAACATTTATACTACTTGGATTCCATTTTGATAGCCTACGCGGAGTTATATAATCACGATGTAACATTCTTGTCTATGATTCTCTAAGAACCACAGACAAGGTTGCTTTCTTCGCTATTTGCAAACTGTCCGTGATCCAGGCTTGTCCCAGATCCTCCCTAATATCTGTTTTCCATCTACCCAGTATTTTATCCATAACTATCAATTCTTCCCTATTATTCATCGTTTGATAAATTCCTGATAGTGAAAATGAGCCAATTAAAAATTTCTTTTGAGGAAGATCAAAAAACGAAGGATCCCAAAATTGGGTGTTTTCCTCTATCATACTTGAGACATAATGTCGAGCTTGCAGAAAAGCAAAGAATTGCGTATTTGGAATATCAAATCTATTTTGTAATATCTGAAACGAATAAATCTTTTTACTTAAAGGGTCCACCATATCTCCTAAAGTTTTTAGCCCCTTCGCTTCCCATGACCTAAACGCTCCTGAGTCCATTCCTGCTGGAAAATAAATGTTATTTAAGAACGGGATAGATCTGGGCGATATCACCGGACCCTTTACAAATTTATGAATTGAATGCCAGGCTCGAAGAGCATCCCCGTAAAGTATATGCGACTGAATTTGTTTTGGAATGTCTTTATAAGAGATAAAGGGTAAAACCGAAAGGTTCCATTCTCCCAATGCTGCTTTTTCCAAAGCTTTTTCACCGAAGTGATATGTGTTTAATTGCCAATCTAATACTATTCGTGCCAATGCAGCCCAATTATAAAGTTTAAAGTTGGGTAATCCAAGACCTCCCCTTGAATAACTAGCATATAACTTCCCAAGAGCAATTTGAGACTTCTTTCCTTTCCAAAGGAACATTGCTATTGCTTGGTTTAACCGATTTAAATCGCTTTTTGTTATAAGACAAGGAAGCATTAGTAAAGGATATAAAATTTTAGGAAGCGCCATCATTTTTATCAATGCTATCCTTCCTGCTAATGTAAGGGGGAGATTTTTCCAATGTTCTAGAAGCGAGATTACTTCCGAACATTGCTCCATAATATTTAATTCATATATTAAGTTAGGATTGCTTGGTATTTTTATACCCAGATACGTAAGTGAAGAATCAATTTCTTTAAAGGGATAGTGAAAGTTATTCTTTTTAATTTTATGCAACCATAAAATCTCTGACTTACCCGTATTAATTTTATAACCCGAGTAAGACCCAAATTCCGATATTAATTGTAAAATTTTAGAGATATGCAAGTTTGGATTTTCAACAAATAACAACATATCATCTGCATACAATGCCAGATGAATGGCCTCTCCCTTAATATTCATACCTGGAAAACTAGCTCGCAATTTTATAGCCAAGGGTTCCAAGGCCAAGTTAAAAAGAAGTGGCGAGAGCGGGCAGCCCTGTCTTGTTCCTCTTTGAAGATATACTGTGGGAGAGAATACCCCATTAACAAAATATGAGCAATCGGATTATGATAAACATTACGAATTGATGCTAGAAAGTTGCCTGTTATTCCATAATTTTGCAATGCAGAGAATAGGTAATCCCATTCGACTCTATCGAAGGCCTTCTCTGCGTCCAAAGACAGCAGGAAGGCCTCCGACAGAGCCCCAACCCCTCTCTCCCTTGAACGTAGCCAATAATGTGAAATTGCATGTAATACTCTCCTTAGATTTGTCACTGAAGTCCTACCCTTCATAAAACCAGTTTGGTCAGTGTGTACAAGGGTAGGCAATATCATCTTTAAACGCTCTGCCAGTACTTTCATAAATATTTTATAGTCAGAATTAAGTAGTGATATAGGTCTATAAGACTCTTGTAGTGCCTGATCTTTCCCGACCGTTGGAATTAAAGAGATAAACGCACTAATAAAATTTTGTTCTGGATGATTCCCTTCAGTTGAGAAATCTTGATATAGCCTAGAAAGAACCGACGATACCTGATCTTTAAGTAATTTATAAAATTCAATGGGGAGTCCATCAGGGCCCGCCGCTTTACTATTTGCTAGTGATTTGATAGTCCTTTCAATTTCTTCCTTCGAGATAGGATTATTTAAAGTTTCTAGTTGTTCCTGGGTAATTTGAGGTAATGTTACCGTTGCCCAAAAATCTTGGAGAGAGGAAACTGATGAGCTTTCTTGTTTAGAATACAACTCCGTGTAGTACTCTGCAAATGCAGAGGCATTAGTCTCTGGGGATTTAAATATAGCATTCTTGTATCTAATGGCCGCAATATTTTTTCCTGCTGTCCGATTTTTGGTCAAAGAAGCCAGAAGTTTTCCTGATCTATTTCCGAATCTATAATAATGACTATCTCTTTTTAATAATGTATTTACTGCTTGCTGTTTAAGATAGACATCTAATTCTTCCTTACTCGCATGATATATTTCTCTAGTGCTAGCCGTGGACCTTCTACAATAGGCTTGGTAATCAGACATGACTTTTTCCTGGAGTTGTTGAAGTTTCAGCCCTGCCTTTTTGCGTATATTAGCATCATAGGCTAATATATTACCAGCTAGTACAGCTTTAGCTGCCCCCCAGAAAACTCCTATGTTTCCAAGATGAGCCATATTGTCTGTATAATAATCATTCCATGACTGTGGCAAAAAAATTTTAAAATTTTCAGACGTATATAAATAATATGGAAACCTTAATGTGTTCCTATTGCTATACTGATAGCCTTCCAATAAAGATATTTCAATTGGGGCATGATCGGAAATAATTACATTATGTATTTTATCCTTTGCTACCTTAGAGACCAAGGAATTCGATACAAGAAATAAATCAATCCTAGAAAGAACTGGAGCTTCTCTAGAGGCACAGGTATAATCTTTACCATCCGGATTACGAAGTCTCCAAATATCTACTAATTGGAGCACATCTTGGAATTTTTTAAAAATTCTCCCCTCAAATTTCCCCTTATTTTTAAGAGTGGACTTTTGTACATACCCGGGCATTCGATATCTATCACACGCAGGATTTGGGGTCAGATTAAAATCACCCCCCACTACTATATCCTGACCTTGAAACGGCACTAATGCTTGGAGGAGACCTGTCCAAAATCCCATATCTTTCTTATTGGGTGCATAAATGTTACACAGGACCCATATCTTCCTCTTTGACTTTATCTGTAATATCAAATACCTACCCTCTGAATCTTTAATAGTTTTAACAATCTCAATCTGGAGTTGCTTACCGAAGAGGACTGCTATACCTCTACTTGCATTTGTATAAGAAACATAAGTTATGGATCCCACCCAATTTTTACATAATTTATCATGTTCCTTATCCGATAAATGCGTCTCCTGCAGGAACGCTATGTCTGTCTTCAGCCGCCGTAGATGAGAGAGTATCATTTGTCTTTTTATGGGAGAGTTAATACCCCCCACATTCCATGATACTAACTTAAGGGTCATCCTCTATTAAAAAATGCACCATATAAACCCTTGGAATAAAAAAAGAGAAAAGAGGAACACAGAGAGGGGAGAAGAGGGAGAAGAAAAAAAAAAAAAGGAAAGAAAAAAAAAAAGGTCTGAACCACCACAAGTGTCCATAAATATTAAATACACATAAAGTGGGAAAAATACTTGCCTTATGCAACAGAGCAAGAAAACGTGCTATCCCGTGCAGAAAACACATATATATAAAGTGATAAGGAGAGAAGAGAAAAAAAAAAAAAAAATCCTAAGTGTGAAGAGATTATCCATAAGTGTTATAGACGTACATAAAGTGCAAAAATTATATATCAATAAGAGCACGGTTATGACTAAACACCGTGCACACAGAAGGTGCAAAAATGTGAAGGGAGGGGACAGAGAATAGTCCTTTAAGTGCCCGTAAAATTCCATGAGTGTTAAAAACCAATGTGAAAAAGTTACATTCCTTATATAACGGTGTAAGATAATAGGGTGATAAATACTCAACCTGCATCTCGAATAAAAGTGCATAGGGTGAAAGTGAAACAAAAAAAACAAAAAAAGAGAATCCCCATATAAATTATATAAAACACAACCAGAAGCAGAGATTGTTTTTTGAACCGTGCCACTGGGAGACATAAATAAAATTTTGACCAATTCTTTGTATAACTGGGGAGAAAAAAAAAAAAAAAAACACACACCATCCTATACAAATCCAACATTAAATTTTCTTTTCCTCTATTACATTTCTTTTCTACCACCGAAACTGAGTTATCTAACCAAGGTACCCTAGCAAAGATAATCCAACATAGCCAGGTAGGGCCAATTGCCCCATTTTCCAACAATTTAAATAAAAACATAAATTCAAAGCGTTGCAAACCTAATATGAAAAAAGGAAAAACAAAACATCAGACAAAGATTTAAAATAAATACATTTCTACAGAATGGTCTTTGAGCTACGATCCAAAAATTCCTTAGCCTCATGAGGAGACTCAAAAAACCTTGGACCTTCAGGTGTTAAAATTTTTAGTTTAGCTGGGTATAACAAGAAAGCTTTTATACCTTCCTTATTCAGAGTAGTACACAATGGAGAAAACTCTTTTCGTTTTCTTGATAATTCCATTGAGTAATCCTGAAACATCAAAATCTTAGAATTCTCAAATATGAGAGGAGAGTTCTTTCTGTATGCTTGTAAAATGACCACTTTTGTTTGAAAATTTAACACCTTAACCATAATCTGTCTAGGCTGTACACGTGTATTCCCTTCTTGGTAGTCTGGGCCAATCCTGTGGGCCCGCTCTACACTACCTTTAAGAATACCTGCGGGCATTTTTAAAAGATTTGCGAGGGTATTTTCAACAAAATATATCAAGTCTACTGACTTAATGGTTTCGGGGACCCCAATTAGGCGAATATTATTTCGCCTTGACCTGTTCTCAAGGTCTTCAAGGCGTTGATGGAGAACTTGGTTCTGTTTTATAAGGTTTTCAATTGCATTATCTTGGTGTGAAGAAGTGTCTTCAAGATCTGACACTCTTCCTTCCAATTCTGTGAACCTGTTGGAGATCTGTTTAATCTCTCCAGAAATAGCATCTAAACCTTTTTGTAGATTCTCCATTTTGGGAAGGAATAGTGAACTTATCTGTTGCACAATCTGATGCGTATCTTTGTTACTGGGGGTGCTTTCTATTGATTCATTTAATACCTCAGGGGAACCTCTCTGTCTTCTCTCATTTTGTTTATATTTAGTTGTCATCTTGTTAACCCCCAGGAATTTATCCATACATACACTTGTATACTGATTTTCGTTACTGATCTAAATCCTCTCTCACTCCCCTCTCTTCTTATTCCCTCTCTTGCTCCCACTCTCTCTCTCACTCCCCCTGTCCCTACTCCTTCATGAATACCTGTGACCCCTTTTTCCCTGAAAAAAATGTACCGTGGACTCTCTATTAAATATTAGACAACTTAAACATTCTTCCAGAGTCTATAGGATATTTGTTGCCCAGGGTATCTTAGAGGAAAAAAAAAAACACAGTCAAAAGTTTTTTTTTTTGTTTGTTTTTTTTCCTTTCACTTCTCTAGCTTATTTCTTCTTTCCCCCCTCTAGGATGGGGCAGCAGTCTCAATAACAGTCAATATAATATGCTTGTTACCTTCTTCTTGTCCGACTCAACCAAAGTCCACTGCGCCACTCTGTAATTACGGCTCTCTACTCACACGGCCGCAAAGCGGTTTGCCCTTTCAGCCAGCTCCTACCGTCTGGCTTCACTCGACTGTCTCCTGCGTGTCACCTGACCGCTCCGTCAGCGCCGCACAGCCTTCACACGCCAACAGGAAGAGAGGCGCGACCGCCTCCGACAGGCAGCCCCGGCACCCCCACAGCCGACGGAGACCACTCCAAACTTCACCATGTACCAGCGAAAGACCGCCAGGACCAGCTTCAGGTAAATGCGGTGATGTGTGGTCCGGGCCCCACTGTATTATTTTTTTTTTTTTCCAGGCTGTAGTTTTTTTTCATTTAAGGGGCTCCACCTTTCCCCAGCGTCTCTTTCTGCCGTGCCTGCCCCTGTAACACCTGGCTCACCCTTGATTTTCCGACTTCAAGTCTCACTCAGAGTCCCCGGGTTGGGCTAACGGCACCGCTCCGCCGGTAGGAGCCTCCCTTCTCCGTATCAGTATTATTTCCCTTGGGCCTGATTGGTGGTTATGTCTCTCCACTGCTACCCTCTGCCGGGTGGGAATTACCCTTCTCCGTGAAGTATGTCTCTGCCGTTACTCCCCTAGCAGCGGGAGTTTCACTTGCGGGATTGCTTTTATCCCTGTTATAATTGTAAGGCCTCCACCTTTACTTATGCTTCCCTTTTTCTTATTTTAAGGGTACACTTCCACGCTTAACCTGCGTGTTTCAACTTTCGGTGAGGGAGAAACGTTATACTCCCCTTCTCCTGTGAGATATGCAGCCCAGACGCCTCCCGTCAAGGGCTTTCCCACTTGGGCAGATTTTAGTTCGTGTCCTAGAGAGCTTAGACACGGAGCTACACAGAGCGCACAGTTCACCCTGCTAGCACAAGGCCCGCCCACCGGAAGTCGTGGTGTATTATAGTTAGTTTCTTTCTTCAATCAAAAGTTTGTTATTTTTAAATGGTACCGGAGCGTACTATTTTATCTCAGGCAGTGTTTAGAAGAAGAATCTGCCTGTGGTTTCTATGATCTTAGCAGAAGTAATTAAGATCCACTGCCGTTCTCACATATTCTGAGGATTGAGGTAACTTCAGAGGGGGAATGGCGTGCAGGTTTTCCTGCAATAAGGTATGTGCAGTTAAGATTTTTCTAGGGATGGAATTTGCTAGAAAATGCTGCTGATACCGGATTAATGTAAGTTAAGCCTAAATGCAGTGATTTAATAGCGACTGGTATCAGACTTATTAACAGAGATACATACTCTTATAAAAGTGCAATATAAAACGTTTGCTGGCATGTTAATCGTTTTTATATATGTTTGGTGATAAAACTTATTGGGGCCTAGTTTTTTCCCACATGGCTGGCTTGATTTTGCCTAGAAACAGTTTCCTGAGGCTTTCCACTGTTGTAATATGAGTGGGAGGGGCCTATTTTAGCGCTCTCTTTGCGCAGCAAAAATTACAGACAGACATTCAGCTTCCCTCTGCTTGATACAGGACATCTCTGAAGGTTTCAAATGGCTTCAAAAGTCGTGTTTGAGGAAGGTAACAGTCACAGTAGAGCTGTGGCAGTTGTGACTGGTTTTAAAAACGTTTTTGTCATTTACTATTCCGTTTTGGTATTAAGGGGTTAATCATCCATTTGCAAGTGGGTGCAATGCTCTGCTAACTTGTTACATACACTGTAAAAATTTCGTTAGTGTAACTGCCTTTTTTCACTGTTATTTCAAATTTTGTCAAAATTTGTTTTTCTTAAAGGCGCAGTAACGTTTTTTTTATATTGCTTGTTAACTTGGTTTAAAGTGTTTTTTTTCCAAGCTTGCTAGTCTCATTGCTAGTCTGTATAAACATGTCTGACACAGAGGAAACTACTTGTTGATTATGTTTAAAAGCCATGGTGGAGCCCCATAGGAGAATGTGTACTAAATGTATTGATTTCACCTTAAACAATAAAGATCAGTCTTTATCTATAAAAGAATTGTCACCAGAGGGTTCTGTCGAGGGGGAAGTTATGCCGACTAACTCTCCCCACGTGTCGGACCCTTCGCCTCCCGCTCAAGGGACGCACGCTAATATGGCGCCAAGTACATCAGGGACGCCCATAGCGATTACTTTGCAGGACATGGCTGCAATCATGAATAATACCCTGTCAAAGGTATTAGCCAGATTGCCTGAATTAAGAGGCAAGCGCGATAGCTCTGGGGTTAGACGAGATACAGAGCGCGTAGATGCTGTAAGAGCCATGTCCGATACTGCGTCACAATATGCAGAACCTGAGGACGGAGAGCTTCAGTCTGTGGGTGACATCTCTGACTCGGGGAAACCTGATTCAGAGATTTCTAATTTTAAATTTAAACTTGAGAACCTCCGTGTATTGCTTGGGGAGGTATTAGCTGCTCTGAATGACTGTGACACAATTGCAGTGCCAGAGAAATTGTGTAGACTGGATAAATACTATGCAGTGCCGGTGTGTACTGCTGTTTTTCCAATACCTAAAAGGTTTACAGAAATTATTAGTAAGGAGTGGGATAGACCCGGTGTGCCTTTTTCCCCACCTCCTATATTTAGAAAAATGTTCCAATAGACGCCACTACACGGGACTTATGGCAGACAGTCCCTAAGGTGGAGGGAGCAGTTTCTATTTTAGCAAAGCGTACCACTATCCCGGTTGAGGACAGTTGTGCTTTTTCAGATCCAATGGATAAAAAAATTAGAGGGTTGCCTTAAGAAAATGTTTATTCAACAAGGTTTTATCTTACAGCCCCTTGCATGCATTGCGCCTGTCACTGCTGCGGCGGCGGCGTTCTGGTTTGAGGCCCTGGAAGAGGCCATCCATACAGCTCCATTGACTGAAATCATTGACAAGCTTAGAACACTTAAGCTAGCTAACTCATTTGTTTCTGATGCCATTGTTCATGTGACTAAACTAACGGCTAAGAATTCCGGATTCGCCATCCAGTCGCGTAGGGCGCTTTGGCTTAAATCCTGGTCAGCTGACGTGACTTCAAAGTCTAAATTACTCAACATTCCTTTCAAGGGGCAGACCTTGTTCGGGCCTGGTTTGAAAGAAATTATTGCTGACATTACTGGAGGTAAGGGTCATACCCTTCCTCAGGACAGGGCCAAATCAAAGGCCAAACAGTCTAATTTTCGTGCCTTTCGAAATTTCAAGGCAGGTGCAGCATCAACTTCCTCTGCTTCAAAACAGGAGGGAACTTTTGCTCAATCCAAGCAGGCCTGGAAACCTAACCAGTCCTGGAACAAGGGCAAGCAGGCCAGAAAGCCTGCTGCTGCCTCCAAGACAGTATGAAGGAGCGCCCCCCTATATGGCAACGGATCTAGTAGGGGGCAGACTTTCTCTCTTCGCCCAGGCGTGGGCAAGAGATGTTCAGGATCCCTGGGCGTTGGAGATCATATCTCAGGGATATCTTCTGGACTTCAAAGCTTCTCCCCCACAAGGGAGATTTCATCTTTCAAGATTATCTGCAACCCAGATAAAAAGAGAGGCATTCCTACGCTACATGCAAGACTTCCTTGTAATGGGAGTGATCCATCCAGTTCCGCGGACGGAACAAGGACAGGGTTTTTATTCAAATCTGTTTGTGGTTCCCAAAAAAGAGGGAACCTTCAGACCAATTTTGGATCAATCGGATAAGGAAACCAAAGCGCCTAATAGGCTGGGTCTAGGTGTATAATACTAAACTGTAAAACTGTATAAAAATTAACACTTTAATTTCTTACAGACATGGATCCATGTTACAATCAAACATACATTATAATAACAATAGTAAAAAATGATAAAATCAGTAAAAGACTTCAGAGAGTATATAATCTCTGTTGCTAATTGTCTGGTGGGTGGATTATACAGCTGAAATGGTCCCCTTTCTAAGTGGGATAGCCTAGATATGTAGCATTAAGGATGAATAGATACCTTGCTAAAGGTGATAAACAAATCCTAGTGTGTATCCTACCAAAAATAGAAGTTATAAAATGGTTTAATGTGGTCTAATGTCGATGTTCCTAAAGTGATTTAGCAAGTGTGACATGTGTAACACATAGTGGTGAAAAAACACAATTGCAGTGGTGGATGAACAATAAACAAAAATATTCAATCAAAATACAAGCATTCAATCGGTTAATACCAGAAAAAATAAAAACAAAAATAGCATCTGTGGCAAAAAGCAAAATAACACAGTCCTCCAAATTTAAATAGCAATGTTCATTCCATAAAGGCACGTAGTGAAAAAAGGTGCGTGGTGAATAAAAAGAATAAAAATGATAACGATAAAAATGAAAAATCAGTGGCCACTGTGATAAAATAAAGCATAAATATGTTCTTGATAAATCCTGTGGAAAGATATAAACTGCAATCTTAGGCAATACCGGGATGTGATGGTATAAGGAGAAAAACTCATCAAGGGCCCGGCCGACCCAAACTTCGCCTAAAAAAAGAAAACAAGCACACAATAGTGCAGAGCGTAATGTCCCAATTAAAGTTAGAAGGAAGAAGACTCACCAGTCGACGCGTTTCGGTCTGTGCTAGACCTTTTTCAAGACTGGATTATACTGTTCTGGGTAGTCTTTTATACCCATTTGTCAAATGCAAACCGAAAGTGATTGTCCAGTACTTCCTGTTTCGTTAAGATTAAGTAAAGGTGATTAAACTCCTTATTTCTGATTATCCTTTACCTAAAAGTGTAATTTTATGCATTTGGTTTATTCTTTTCTTTTTGTTTTGCTTGGTTTATCCCATAAAGTATATATACACTTCCGATTTTTCTTTGCTGCTGATCTCTCTTCCGGTGTATTTTACTCAATAACTTCCGGTCTGCATTAGTATTTGTATACAAAACTGTCATCACATAAATATTTTCATTAAAAATAAATCAATGTACCGATCCTAAATTCATACCAACTGTTCAGGCTCTTTGTTTCTTAAGCTATATATTAGGCGATTGTGTATGTGCTATCGTAAAGATCGATCTCTTATGTGGTTTCACCTAAAGAAGGATTGATTTTTTTATAATAGCTATGTATTGATTTCTCACATAGGTTTATCCTGTGTTTCCTACTTCTTAAAGTGTGATCCGTCTTAGTTTCTACCGGCTCGTTATGCCGATCCATTGTTTTTATACAGAGTGGGTGACAGGATATATACATTAATCCTATTGGTTAATTTTCTCGTGTGTGGGTTGGACGATAGAAGGTGTGTTCTAAAATAATATTCTTATTGGTGTGTATTGGAGCGTTATTTATCTTTTAGGAAACAGGGAATGTATTGTTTATCTTTTAGGAAACAGGGATTGTATCACAAAGCGCATAAAGTAAAATGTGAAATTTCTTGCCTGTGATACCCATCTGTATGTTCACCTTTACATGGTTGTATAAGGTTTCTGCAGCTTATACCAATCCATTATTTCTATACGGAGTGGGTGACACGATGTATACATTAACCCTATTGGTTAATTTTCTCCTGTGTGGATTGGGTGATAGGTGTGTTCTAAAATGATATTCTTATTGGTGTATATTAAAGCGTTGTTTATCTGTTAGGATACAGGGATCATGGAGTAAAATGTGAAATTTCTTGCCCGTGATACACATCTGTATGTTCACCTTTATGTGGTTGTCTAAGGCTTTTACAACTTAATTTTTGGTTTGAACATTTATGTGTGCCCACAGCGCTAATTACTAAAATTAAAAAATTAAAATTAAAAAAATTTAAAAAATTTTTTTTGCCTTCTGGCTTAAATTAATCTGACGGTTTGTGAGCAAATCCATCGTCTTTCGATGATTGGATTTATTTATAACTAAATTAAAAAAGTTTGGTAAAAAGTTTATAATTGCTTGGATTTTCTTATGGCTACTGTCCGTTAGTTGATCCAAAAATTCTCTTAATGATTTCATACATCAAGTTGAAATGCCTGTATTTCCGCTTCATAAGAGGGAGACTTTCATATATCAAGTTGGAGTGCCTATATTTCCACTGTCAGATGCTGCATATATATTAAATTGTCCTATCTTCAAAGAATATCTATATCATGTGAAGTGCCTGTAATTCCACTTCATAAGAGGGAGACTTATATATATCTATATCATGTGAAGTGCCTGTAATTCCATTTCATAAAAGGGAGACTTATATATATCAAGTTGGAATGCCTGTATTTCCACTATCCAATTGTCTTATCTTTAAGGATAGCTGTATTCGGTTTGAGTGCTTGTCTTTCCACTATCTGATACTGCATGTATATTGAATTGTCTTTATCTTCAAAGGATAGCTTTGTATTATGGGGATTATTAGTAATTCTCGGATACTTAATCTAGGATGCAGTTTAAATTACATCCTTTAGACTGCGGGCTAATATATTTAATCCAATAATAGATTAATCCCAAATACACATATATAGCTGAGATATGTAACTATATGTGCATATATATGTATACCAACTACGTAAGAGGAAGACTTGGCCTGGTGGATGCTCCTGCTTATAAATCTATAAATAGGTGCTAATCTCACTTCGCTACAGTAATGTAACTGGTAAATGAGAATTAATTAAATACACCCATATAATGTGTAACTGGTAGATGAAAGTTATCCGCAGTACACCCATATAGTATACGATACAACCAAGAGGATAGCTGTTAACCATCCATGGTACGTCCTGTTTTCTATTAAGGGAAAATGTTTCTAGGTCTTATTGTTTTCTAATGGACCACCTTTCTAGGTCTTTTGTCTTCTTCTGGGGGAAGTATCTTTCTAGATGTTGAGTGAATATTCACTAAAGAATTATATAAGTATCAACGGACACTTTTCTGACATATAATTTCAGATAAGTCTATATTCCTTAATTGGTACTCAGAGGACTAAGGATGGGGTGATCAAATGTCTATTTTGTTTTCAAATGAACCAAACTAGGAGATTTGAGAAAGATATATAATATATATACACATTTTAGTTCATATGCCTGTAAGCTGTTTTCCATATGAACTATACCAGGAGATAGAGAGAGAAGAATATGAACATTTTTCTTAATAGGGTTTAGATTTTTCTTATCTTCCCACGTAAGATTGCGCATTTTGTACAAAAATGTACCAATCTAGTATTTACTCGTAGCATGTATTAATGTTCTTGCAGACATGTATTTATGTTTTGTCAAATTAGAGGTTCAGCAGATGGGAAAGGTCTTCTTTATTATTGAGACCCTTTGGGTGTAGACAATCCATTTGGAATATCCATTTAGATTCATTAGTTAGTAATAATTTTTCAAAGTTGCCACCTCTCCAATTCTTGGCCACTTTTTGGATTCCTATGTATCTCAGTGCGTTGGTATTTCCATGATGCTGGGTCGCAAAATGCTGGTATAATGGGGTATCCATGTTTAGTTTCTCAATCATCAGCAGGTGTTCCCGAATCCTATCCCTAAGGATCCTGGACGTCTGGCCTACATACTGCAGCCCACATGGGCATTGCAGTAGGTAGACCACTCCTTTGTCCTTGCACCTTATCAGATCTTGGATTTTAAATTCCTCCTTAGTATTGTGGGAATTAAATTTAGTTGTCTTAGTCCCACACTTGCAGGCTTTGCATGTATGGCAAGGGAAGAATCCTTCCACCTTCTTTCCAAACACATCCACTATTCCTCCAGATGTTTTCTTTGGGAGGCTAGGTGCCAGTCTGGTCTTTAGATTTTTTTGTTTTTCTATAAACGAATCTTGGATTCTCTGGCAGTCTGTTTCCTAAGACTTCGTCATCTTTTAGCAACGCCCAGTGCTTCCGGAATATACTCTCTATAACGTGTTTGTTCTCACTATATTCCGTTATCATTGCTACATTGAAGTCATCTTTAAAGGATTTGTCCTTCGTCTTATCTCTGTATTTAGTAAGTTCTCTCCTTTCTATTTTCCTTACTTCATCGATTTTCTCATCCAGCATTTTCTTGTCATAGCCTCTCTCTATAAATTTCTCCTTTATTGTTGAAGCTTGTTCTTCCCACTTAGAGGGGTCGGAGCAGTATCTTTCTCAAATCTCCTAGTTTGGTTCATTTGATCACCCCATCCTTAGTCCTCTGAGTATCAATTAAGGAATATAGACTTATCTGAAATTATATGTCAGAAAAGTGTCCGTTGATACTTATATAATTCTTTAGTGAATATTCACTCAACATCTAGAAAGATACTTCCCCCAGAAGAAGACAAAAGACCTAGAAAGGTGGTCCATTAGAAAACAATAAGACCTAGCAACATTTTCCCTTAATAGAAAACAGGACGTACCATGGATGGTTAACAGCTATCCTCTTGGTTGTATCGTATACTATATGGGTGTACTGCGGACAACTTTCATCTACCAGTTACACATTATATGGGTGTATTTAATTCTCATTTACCAGTTACATTACTGTAGCGAAGTGAGATTAGCACCTATTTATAGATTTATAAGCAGGAGCATCCACCAGGCCAAGTCTTCCTCTTACGTAGTTGGTATACATATATATGCACATATAGTTACATATCTCAGCTATATATGTGTATTTGGGATTAATCTATTATTGGATTAAATATATTAGCCCGCAGTCTAAAGGATGTAATTTAAACTGCATCCTAGATTAAGTATCCGAGAATTACTAATAATCCCCATAATACAAAGCTATCCTTTGAAGATAAAGACAATTCAATATACATGCAGTATCAGATAGTGGAAAGACAAGCACTCAAACCGAATACAGCTATCCTTGAAGATAAGACAATTGGATAGTGGAAATACAGGCATTCCAACTTGATATATATGTCTCCCTTTTATGAAATGGAATTACAGGCACTTCACATGATATAGATATATAAAAGTCTCCCTCTTATGAAGTGGAATTACAGGCACTTCACATGATATAGATATTCTTTGAAGATAGGACAATTTAATATATATGCAGCATCTGACAGTGGAAATATAGGCACTCCAACTTGATATATGAAAGTCTCCCTCTTATGAAGCGGAAATACAGGCATTTCAACTTGATGTATGAAATCATTAAGAGAATTTTTGGATCAACTAACGGACAGTAGCCATAAGAAAATCCAAGCAATTATAAACTTTTTACCAAACTTTTTTAATTTAGTTATAAATAAATCCAATCATCGAAAGACGATGGATTTGCTCACAAACCGTCAGATTAATTTAAGCCAGAAGGCAAAAAAAAATTTAAAATTTTTTTTTAATTTTAATTTTAGTAATTAGCGCTGTGGGCACACATAAATGTTCAAACCAAAAATTAAGTTGTAAAAGCCTTAGACAACCACATAAAGGTGAACATACAGATGTGTATCACGGGCAAGAAATTTCACATTTCTCCAACATAGGTGTGTCCGGTCCACGGCGTCATCCTTACTTGTGGGATATTCTCTTCCCCAACAGGAAATGGCAAAGAGCCCAGCAAAGCTGGTCACATGATCCCTCCTAGGCTCCGCCTTCCCCAGTCATTCTCTTTGCCGTTGTACAGGCAACATCTCCACGGAGATGGCTTAGGAGTTTTTTGGTGTTTAAATGTAGTTTTTATTCTTCAATCAAGAGTTTGTTATTTTAAAATAGTGCTGGTATGTACTATTTACTCTGAAACAGGAAAGAGATGAAGATTTCTGTTTGTAAGAGGAAAATGATTTTAGCAACCGTTACTAAAATCGATGGCTGTTTCCACACAGGACTGTTGAGAGGAATTAACTTCAGTTGGGGGAAACAGTGAGCAGACTTTTGCTGCTTGAGGTATGACACATTTCTAACAAGACTCGGTAATGCTGGAAGCTGTCATTTTCCCTATGGGAACCGGTAAGCCATTTTCTTAGTTTAAGTAAAAGAATAAAGGGCTTCATTAGGGCTTAAAAAACTGGTAGACATTTTTCTGGGCTAAAACGATTACTTTACTAAGTATATTTGGCAGATTATTACTTTTAATAGTTGTTAAATCTTGGGGATTGTTTTAATAAAAACGGCAGGCACTGTATTGGACACCTTTTTCACTGGGGGCCTTTTCTAGTCCTAGACAGAGCCTCATTTTCGCGCCTTTAATGCGCAGTTGTTTTTGGAAAGCATGGCATGCAGATGCATGTGTGAGGAGCTAAGAACCACTGAAAAAGCTTATAGAAGGCATCATTTGGTATCGTATTCCCCTCTGGGCTTGGTTGGGTCTCAGCAAAGCAGATACCTGGGACTGTATAGGGGTTAATTGTAAAAACTGCTCCGGTTCCGTTATTTTAAGGGTTAAAGCTTTCAAATTTGGTGTGCAATACTTTTAAGGCTTTAAGTTACTGTGGTGAACAATTCCTTCATACTTTTTCACATATTCAGTAATAAAGTGTGTTCAGTTTAAAATTTAAAGGGACAGTAACGGTTTTATTGTAAAACGTTTTTTGTGCTTTGTTGACAAGTTTAAGCCTGTTTAACATGTCTGAACCATCAGATAACGATGTCCTATATGTATGAAAGCCAATGTGTCTCCCCATTTAAATATATGTGATATATTTGTGTCATAATGTCCAAACAAAGTAGGGATAATAATGCCATAGATATGATATTGCCCAAGATGATTCCTCTAATGAGGGGAGTAAGCATGGTACTGCATCATCCCCTTCTGTGTCTACACCAGTTTTGCCCACACAAGAGGCCCCTAGTACATCTAGTGCGCCAATACTTATTACCATACAACAATTAATGGCTGTAATGGATAATTCTATTGCATGCATTTTTTTCCAAAATGCCTACTTATCAGAGAAAGCGTGATTGCTCTGTTTTAAACACTGAAGAGCAAGAGGACGCTGATGATATCTGTTCTGACATACCCTCACACCTATCTGAAGGGGCCAGGAGGGAGGTTTTGTCTGAGGGAGAAATTTCAGATTCAGGGAAAATTTCTCAACAAGCAGAACCTGATATTGTAACTTTTAAATTTAAATTTCAACATCTCCACGCACTACTTAAGGAGGTATTATCGACTCTGGATGATTGTGACAATTTGGTCATTCCAGAGAAATTAGGTAAGATGGACAAGTTCCTAGAGGTTCCGGTGCCCCCCGATGTTTTTCCTATACCCAAGCGGGTGGCGGACATAGTAAATAAGGAGTGGGAAAGGCCCGGCATACCCTTTGTCCTCCCCCTATATTTAAGAAATTAGTTCCTATAGTCGACCCAGAAAGGACTTATAGCATACAGTCCCAAGGTCGAGGGGGGCGGTTTCTACTCTAAACAAACGCACTTCTATTCCTATAGAAGATAGTTGTGCTTTCAAGATCCTATGGATTAAAGGTTAGAGGGTTTGCTTAAAAAGATGTTTGTTCAGCAAGGTTACCTTCTACAACCAATTTCATGCATTGTTCCTGTCACTACAGCTGCGTGTTTCTGGTTCGAAGAACTAGAAAAGTCGCTTAATAAAGAATCTTCGTACGAGGAGGTTTTGGACAGAGTTCAAACTCTTAAATTGGCTAACTCTTTTTTATTTTAGATGCCGCTTTGCAATTAGCTAGATTAGCGGCGAATAATTCAGGGTTTGCTATCGTGGCGCGCAGAGCGCTTTTGCTTAACATCCCTTTCAAGGGTAAAACACTGTTTGGCCCTGACTTGAAAGAGATTATTTCAGGCATCACTGGGGGAAAGGGCCACGCCCTTCCTCTGGATAGGTCTTTTAAGGCTAAAAAGAAGCCAAATTTTCGTCCCTTTCGCAGAAACGGACCAGCCTCAAATTCTACACCCTCTAAGCAAGAGGGTAATACTTCTCAAACCAAGCCAGCCTGGAGGCCGATGCAAGGCTGGAACAAGGGTAAGCAGGCCAAGTCACCTGCCACTGCTACCAAAACAGCATGAAGTGTTGGCCCCCGATCTGGGAAGGATCTGGTGGGGGGCAGACTTTCTCTCTTTGCTCAGGCTGGGGCAAGAGATGTTCAGGATCCTTGGGCGCTAGAAATAGTTTCTCAAGGTTATCTCCTGGAATTCAGGGAACTACTCCCAAGGGGAAGGTTCCACGGGTCTCAATTATCTTCGAACAGGCATTCTTACACTGTGTAGAAGACCTGTTAAGCATGGGAGTGATTCATCCTGTTCCATTAGGAGAACAAGGGATGGGTTTTTACTCCAACCTGTTCATAATTCCCAAAAAAGAGGGAACATTCAGACCTATTTTAGATCTCAAGATTCTAAACAAGTTTCTAAGGGTTTCATCATTCAAAATGGAAACCATTCGAACGATCCTTCCTACCATCCAGGAAGGTCAATTCATGACCACGGTGGACTTAAAGGATGCGTACCTACGTATTCCTATCCACAAGGAACATTTTCGGTTCCTAAGGTTCGCTTTTCTGGACAAGCATTACCTGTGGCACTTCCATTCGGATTAGCCACTGCTCCAAGGATTTTCACAAGGGTACTAGGGTCCCTTCTAGCGGTGCTAAGACCAAGGGGCATTGCAGTAGTACCTTACTTGGACGACATCCTGATTCAAGTGTCGTCTCTGTCAAAAGCAAGGGCTCATACGGACATTGTCCTAGCCTTTCTCAGATCTCACAGGTGGAAAGTGAACATAGAAAAAAGTTCTCTGTCCCCGTCAACAAGAGTTCCCTTCTTGGGAACAATAATAGTTTCCTTAGAAATGAAGGTTTTTCTGACAGAGGCCAGAAAATCAAAACTTCTAAGCTCTTGTCAGGTACTTCATTCTGTTCTTCTTCCTTCCATAGCGCAGTCCATGGAAGTAATAGGGTTGATGGTTGCGGCAATGGACATAGTTCCTTTTGCACGAATTCATCTAAGACCATTGCACCTGGGCATGCTCAGACTGTGGAATGGGGATTATACAGACTTGTCTCCGACGATACAAGTAGATCAAATAACCAGAGATTCACTCCGTTGGTGGCTGACCCTGGACAACCTGTCACAGGGAATGAGCTTCCGCAGACCAGAATAGGTCATTGTCACGACCGACGCCAGTCTGGTGGGCTGGGGCGCGGTCTGGGAACCCCTGAAAACTCAGGGTCTATGGTATCGGGAAGACTCTCTTCTCCCGATAAACATAATGGAACTGAGAGCGATATTCAATGCTCTCAAGGCTTGGCCTCGACTAGCAAAGGCCAAATTCATAAGGTTTTAATCAGTCATCATGACGACTGTTACATATATCAACCATCATGGGGGTAACAAGGAGTTCCCTGGCGATGGAGGAGCATCCGGGGGAGTGGGAACTCCATCTGGAAATCTTTGCCCAAATAACTCAATTATGGGGCATTCCAGACTTGGTTCTGATGGCCTCTCGTCAGAACTTCATGGTCCCTTGTTACGGGTCCAAATCCAGGGATCCCAAGGCGACTCTATTGGATACAATAGTAGCACCTTGGATCTTCAACCTAGCTTATGTATTCCCACCGTTTCCTCTCATTCCCAGGCTGGTAGCCAGGTTCAATCTGGAGAGGGCTTCGGTGACCTTGATAGTTCCTGTGTGGCCACGCAGGACTTGGTATGCAGACCTGGTGAATGTGTCATCGGCTCCACCATGGAAGCTACCTTTGAGACAGGACCTTCTTATTCAGGGTCCATTCGAACATCCGAATCTGGTTTTCCTCCAACTGACTGCTTGGAGTTTGAACGCTTGATTTTATCAAAGCGTGGGTTTTCAGATTCTGTAATAGATACTCTTATTCAGGCTAGAAAGCCTGTAACTAGAAAAAATTTACCATAATATATGGAAAAAATATATCTGTTGGTGTGAATCTAAAGGATTCCCATGGAACAAGATAAAAATTCCTAAGATTCTTTCCTTTCTACAAGAAGGTTTGGAGAAAGGATTTTCTGCGAGTTCTCTGAAGGGACAGTTCTCTGCTTTATCTGTTTTACTTCACAAAAGGCTGGCAGCCGTGCCAGACGTTTAAGCGTTTGTTCAGGCTCTGGTTAGAATCAAGCCTGTTTACAGACCTTTGACTCTTTCCTGGAGTCTTAATCTAGTTCTTTCAGTTCTTCAAGGGGTTCCGTTTGAACCCTTACATTCCATAGATATTAAGTTATTATCTTGGAAAGTTTTGTTTTAGGTTGCAATTTCTTCTGCTGGAAGAGTTTCTGAGTTATCTGCTCTGCAGTGTTCTCCGCCCTATCTGGTCCATGCAGATAAGGAGGTTTTTACGTACTGAGCCTGGTTTTCTTCCGAAGGTTGTTTCCAACAAAAATATTAACCAGGAGATAGTTGTACCTTCTTTGTGTCCGAATCCAGTTTCATAGAAGGAACGTTTGTTGCACAATTTGGACGTTGTCCGTGCTCTAAAATTCTATTTAGATGCTACAAAGGATTTCAGACAAACATCTTCCTTGTTTGTTGTTTATTCTGGTAAAAGGAGAGGTCAAAAAGCAACTTCTACCTCTCTATCTTTTGGCTTAAAAGCATCATCAGATTGGCTTATGAGACTGCCGGACGGCAGCCTCCTGAAAGAATCACAGCTCATTCCACTAGGGCCGTGGCTTCCACATGGGCCTTTAAGAACGAGGCTTCTGTTGATCAGATATGTAAGGCAGCGACTTGGTCTTCACTGCACACTTTTACCAAATTTTACAAATTTGATACTTTTGCTTCTTCTGAGGCTATTTTTGGGAGAAAGGTTTTGCAAACCGTGGTGCCTTCCATCTAGGTGACCTGATTTGCTCCCTCCCATCATCCGTGTCCTAAAGCTTTGGTATTGGTTCCCACAAGTAAGGATGACGCCGTGGACCGGACACACCTATGTTGGAGAAAACAGAATTTATGTTTACCTGATAAATTACTTTCTCCAACGGTGTGTCCGGTCCACGGCCCCGCCCTGGTTTTTTAATCAGGTCTGATGATTTATTTTCTTTAACTACAGTCACCACGGTATCATATGATTTCTCCTATGCAAATATTCCTCCTTTACGTCGGTCGAATGACTGGGGAAGGCGGAGCCTAGGAGGGATCATGTGACCAGCTTTGCTGGGCTCTTTGCCATTTCCTGTTGGGGAAGAGAATATCCCACAAGTAAGGATGACGCCGTGGACCGGACACACCGTTGGAGAAAGTAATTTATCAGGTAAACATAAATTCTGTTTTTACTCCATGATCCCTGTATCCTAACAGATAAACAACGCTTTAATATACACCAATAAGAATATCATTTTAGAACACACCTTCTATCACCCAATCCACACAGGAGAAAATTAACCAATAGGGTTAATGTATACATCGTGTCACCCACTCCGTATAGAAATAATGGATTGGTATAAGCTGCAGAAACCTTATACAACCATGTAAAGGTGAACATACAGATGGGTATCACAGGCAAGAAATTTCACATTTTACTTTATGCGCTTTGTGATACAATCCCTGTTTCCTAAAAGATAAACAATACATTCCCTGTTTCCTAAAAGATAAATAACGCTCCAATACACACCAATAAGAATATTATTTTAGAACACACCTTCTATCGTCCAACCCACACACGAGAAAATTAACCAATAGGATTAATGTATATATCCTGTCACCCACTCTGTATAAAAACAATGGATCGGCATAACGAGCCGGTAGAAACTAAGACGGATCACACTTTAAGAAGTAGGAAACACAGGATAAACCTATGTGAGAAATCAATACATAGCTATTATAAAAAATCAATCCTTCTTTAGGTGAAACCACATAAGAGATCGATCTTTACGATAGCACATACACAATCGCCTAATATATAGCTTAAGAAACAAAGAGCCTGAACAGTTGGTATGAATTTAGGATCGGTACATTGATTTATTTTTAATGAAAATATTTATGTGATGACAGTTTTGTATACAAATACTAATGCAGACCGGAAGTTATTGAGCAAAATACACCGGAAGAGAGATCAGCAGCAAAGAAAAATCGGAAGTGTATATATACTTTATGGGATAAACCAAGCAAAACAAAAAGAAAAGAATAAACCAAATGCATAAAAATACACTTTTAGGTAAAGGATAATCAGAAATAAGGAGTTTAATCACCTTTACTTAATCTTAACGAAACAGGAAGTACTGGACAATCACTTCCGGTTTGCATTTGACAAATGGGTATAAAAGACTACCCAGAACAGTATAATCCAGTCTTGAAAAAGGTCTAGCACAGACCGAAACGCGTCGACTGGTGAGTCTTCTTCCTTCTAACTTTAATTGGGACATTTACGCTCTGCACTATTGTGTGCTTGTTTTCTTTTTTTAGGCGAAGTTTGGGTCGGGCCGGGCCCTTGATGAGTTTTTCTCCTTATACCATCACATCCCGGTATTGCCTAAGATTGCAGTTTATATCTTTCCACAGGATTTATCAAGAACATATTTATGCTTTATTTTATCACAGTGGCCACTGATTTTTCATTTTATCGTTATCATTTTTATTCTTTTATTCACCACGCACCTTTTTTCACTACGTGCCTTTATGGAATGAACATTGCTATTTAAATTTGGAGGACTGTGTTATTTTGCTTTTTGCCACAGATGCTATTTTTGTTTTTATTTTTTCTGGTATTAACCGATTGAATGCTTGTATTTTGATTGAATATTTTTGTTTATTGTTCATCCACCACTGCAATTGTGTTTTTTCACCACTATGTGTTACACATGTCACACTTGCTAAATCACTTTAGGAACATCGACATTAGACCACATTAGACCATTTTATAACTTCTATTTTTGGTAGGATACACACTAGGATTTGTTTATCACCTTTAGCAAGGTATCTATTCATCCTTAATGCTACATATCTAGGCTATCCCACTTAGAAAGGGGACCATTTCATCTGTATAATCCACCCACCAGACAATTAGCAACAGAGATTATATACTCTCTGAAGTCTTTTACTGATTTTATCATTTTTTACTATTGTTATTATAATGTATGTTTGATTGTAACATGGATCCATGTCTGTAAGAAATTAAAGTGTTAATTTTTATACAGTTTTACAGTTTAGTATTATACACCTAGACCCAGCCTATTAGGCGCTTTGGTTTCCTTATCCGATTTATCTACTCACTCATTGACTACTAGGAGTCAATATCCAGAGCCAGGGTCTTTTTGAGGCAGGCGCTTAGTGTACCACCTACTGTTTTTGTTTACACTGACCAATTTTGGATCTAAAGATCTTAAACAAATTCCTCAGAGTTCCATCATTCAAGATGGAAACTATTCGGACCATTTTACCCATGATCCAAGAGGGTCAGTACATGACCACAGTGGACTTAAAGGATGCCTACTTTCACATTCCGATTCACAAGAATCATCATCGGTTCCTGAGGTTTGCCTTTCTAGACAGGCATTACCAATTTGTAGCTCTTCCATTCGGGTTGGCTACAGCCCCAAGAATTTTTACAAAGGTTCTGGTCTCTCTTCTGGCGGTTCTAAGACCGCGAGGCATAGCGGTGGCTCCTTACCTAGACGACATCCTGATACAGGCGTCAAGCTTTCAAATTGCTAAGTCTCATACAGAGATAGTCCTGGCATTTCTGAGGTCGCATGGGTGGAAAGTGAACGAAGAAATGAGTTCTCTATCTCCTCTCACAAGGGTTTCCTTCCTAGGGACCCTTATAGATTCTGTAGAAATGAAAATTTACCTGACGGAGTCCAGGTTATCAAAACTTCTAAATGCTTGCCGTGTTCTTCACTCCATTCCGCGCCCCACGGTGGCTCAGTGCATGGAAGTAATTGGCTTAATGGTAGCGGCGATGGACATAGTGCCATTTGCGCGCCTGCATCTCAGAACGCTGCAATTATGCATGCTCAGTCAGTGGAATGGGGATTACACAGATTTGTCCCCTCTACTAAATCTGGATCAGGAAACAAGAGATTCTCTTCTCTGGTGGTTATCTCGGGTCCATCTGTCCAAGGGTATGACCTTTCGCAGACCAGATTGGACGATTGTAACAACAGATGCTAGCCTTCTAGGTTGGGGTGCAGTCTGGAATTCCCTGAGGCTCAGGGTTCATGGACTCAGGAGGAGAAACTCCTCCCAATAAATATTCTGGAGTTAAGAGCAATATTCAATGCTCTTCTAGCTTGGCCTCAGTTAGCAACACTGAGGTTCATCAGATTTCAGTCGGACAACATCACGACTGTGGCTTACATCAACCATCAAGGGGGAACCAGGAGTTCCCTAGCGATGTCAGAAGTCTCCAAGATAATTCGCTGGGCAGAGACTCACTCTTGCCACCTGTCGGAGATCCATATCCCGGGCGTAGAGAAGTGGGAGGCGGATTTTCTAAGTCGTCAGACTTTTCATCCGGGGGAGTGGGAACTCCATCCGGAGGTGTTTGCTCAATTGGTTCACCGTTGGGGCAAACCAGAACTGGATCTCATGGCGTCTCGCCAGAGCGCCAAGCTTCCTTGTTACGGATCCAGGTCCAGGGACCCAGAAGCGGCACTGATAGATGCTCTAGCAGCTCCTTGGTTCTTCAACCTGGCTTATGTGTTTCCACCGTTTACTCTGCTCCCTCGACTGATTGCCAAAATCAAACGGGAGAGAGCATCGGTGATCTTGATAGCGCCTGCGTGGCCACGCAGGACCAGGTATGCAGACCTAGTGGACATGTCATCCTTTCCACTGTGGACTCTGCCTCTGAAACAAGACCTTCTAATACAAGGTCCTTTCAATCATCCGAATCTAATTTCTCTGAGACTGACTGCATGGAGATTGAACGCTTGATCCTATCAAAGCGTGGCTTCTCCGAGTCAGTCATTGATACCTTAATACAGGCACGAAAGCCTGTCACCAGGAAAATTTACCACAAGATATGGCGTAAATATCTTCATTGGTGTGAATCCAAGAATTACTCATGGAGTAGGGTTAGGATTCCTAGGATATTGTCCTTCCTCCAAGAGGGTTTGGACAAAGGATTATCAGCTAGTTCTTTAAAGGGACAGATTTCTGCTCTGTCTATTCTTTTACGCAAGCGTCTGGCAGAAGTTCCAGACGTTCAAGCATTTTGTCAGGCTTTAGTTAGAATTAAGCCTGTGTTTAAACCTGTTGCTCCTCCATGGAGCTTAAACTTGGTTCTTAAAGTTCTTCAAGGGGTTCCGTTTGAACCCCTTCATTCTATTGATATCAAACTTCTATCATGGAAAGTTCTGTTTCTGATGGCTATTTCCTCGGCTCGAAGAGTCTCTGAGTTATCTGCCTTACATTGTGATTCTCCTTATCTGATCTTTCATTCAGATAAAGTAGTTCTGCGTACAAAACCTGGGTTTTTACCCAAGGTGGTTTCTAACAAGAATATCAATCAAGAGATTGTTGTTCCATCATTGTGTCCTAATCCTTCTTCGAAGAAGAACGTCTTTTGCATAATCTGGACATAGTGCATGCCTTGAAGTTTTACTTACAAGCTACTAAGGATTTTCGTCAAACATCTAACCTGTTTGTTGTTTACTCTGGACAGAGGAGAGGTCAGAAGGCCACGGCAACCTCTCTTTCTTTTTGGCTTCGGAGTATAATCCGTTTAGCCTATGAGACTGCTGGACAGCAGCCCCCTGAAAGGATTACAGCTCATTCTACTAGAGCTGTGGCTTCCACCTGGGCCTTTAAAAATGAGGCTTCTGTTGAACAGATTTGCAAGGCTGCGACTTGGTCTTCGCTTCATACCTTTTCAAAATTTTACAAATTTGATACTTTTGCTTCTTCGGAGGCTGTTTTTGGGAGAGAGGTTCTACAGGCAGTGGTTCCTTCCGCTTAATCCTGCCTTGTCCCTCCCATCATCCGTGTACTTTAGCTTTGGTATTGGTATCCCACAAGTAATGGATGATCCGTGGACTGGATACACTTAACAAGAGAAAACATAATTATGCTTACCTGATAAATTTATTTCTCTTGTAGTGTATCCAGTCCACGGCCCGCCCTGTCCTTTTAAAGCAGGTCTAAATTTTAATTAAACTACAGTCACCACTGCCTGCACCCTATGGTTTCTCCTTTCTCGGCCTGTTTCGGTCGAATGACTGGATATGGCAGTGAGGGGAGGAGCTATATAGCAGCTCTGCTGTGGGTGATCCTCTTGCAACTTCCTGTTGGGAAGGAGAATATCCCACAAGTAATGGATGATCCGTGGACTGGATACACTACAAGAGAAATAAATTTATCAGGTAAGCATAAATTATGTTTTTTTTCTTTCTTTATTCAGATAGAGCATGCAATTTTAAGCAACTTTCTAATTTACTCCTATTATCAAATTTTCTTCCTTCTCTTGGTATCTTTATTTGAAATGCAAGAATATAAGTTTAGATGCTGGCCCATTTTTTGTGTGAATAACCTGGGTTATTCTTGCTGATTGGTGGATAAATTAATCCACCAATAAAGTGCTGTCCAGAGTCCTAAAACAAAAAAGAAGCTTAGATGCCTCAAATAAAGATAGCAAGTGAACGAAGAAAAATTGATAATAGGAGTAAATTAGAAAGTTGCTTAAAATTGCATGCTCTATCTGAATCACGAAAGAAAAAATTTGGGTTCAGTGTCCCTTTAAAGTGATGCTAAATCTAAGCGTTTAACAAAAGCTAGTATTTGCCATCACTAAAAATAAAGTCTAATTTCTGTCAATTACTAAAAAAACGGGTGCTAAACTCCCCCTTTTTGTGCTGAAGTAAATCAGCACACGGCACAGCGCTCTTCTATAATGAGGTAACATTACCACCTCTTAACCTATAGCCGTGCATGTCAATTGACATCCTAGCACGGCTAGAGGTGGAAACGTCACCTCATTGGTTATGGAGTGCTGTGCCATGGGCGACCGGAGGCACTAATTTTAGCGACATACTTAAAGCGACACTGAACCCAAAAATTTTCTTTAGTGATTCAGATAGAGCATGCAATTTTAGGCAACTTTCTAATTTAGTCCTATTAAATTTTCTTCATTATCTTGGTATCTTTATTTGAAAAGCAAGAATGTAAGTTTAGATGCCGGCCTATTTTTGTGGAACAACCTGGTTCTTGCTGATTGGTGGATAAATTCACCCACCAATAAACAAGTGCCATCCAGTGTCTGAACCAAAAAATAGCTGATGCCTTTTTCAAATAAAGATAGCAAGAGAACGAAGAAAAAATGGTAATAGGAGTAAATTAGAAAGTTGCTTAAAACTGCATGCTCTATCTGAATCACGAAAAAGAAACAATTTGGGTTCAGTGTCCCTTAAAGCACAAAAGGGTTGAGTTTAGTACCTGTTTTTTTGTGAAAGATGACAGAAACTAGACTTTATTTTTAGTGATGGTAAATCCTAGTGTTTGTTAAACACTTGGATTTACTATCACTTTAATGTTAACATACCTAGTTTAACAAATAAGGAATCTATAGTTTGATTATAACTGTGGATCCTGTTTTCTTCTTTACAGTTATAATTTTAACATTTCTTTTTTTTTTGTTTTACAGAAAGTATCTGATGCAAGTTTTTCTTCAGCCCTCCTGTGCTTCAAGGACAAAGCAGAGAATGCAAACCAGGAATCACAGACTCATTCTCAGGTGCAGGTATGATAAGGTGCTATACTCAGTATTTCACTTAGAATTCATGAGTCTACCTTATGAATGTGGAAGGTAAGCCCTTTTACTCAGGCAGCTTTTAGTGTCTTACCAGGTTCCTATTTTCCTTATGGCTATCTTAAAGGCACTTTCTTTCCTTTCTCTATAGCATTTATGCATCCTTTTTGCTTTCCTTTTTTAGTTTTCAGTGCTCACATCAGCACTCACCTAGGCTGGGGTACCATCTGGAGGGATTCAAGGAGTTTGGCTCTCTGGATGTGTGGTTACCACTCAATATTCTGGATCTCCGAGCGTTTCTTAGAGCTCTTCATGCCATGGTACATTATCAGTCAAGTCCCATCTTCATATCTGATCAGACATCTTTACAGTGGTTGCTTAAATCAGCTATCAAGGGGGGGGGGGACTCGCATCTCCCTCACCATGCAAGAAATGTGTCTCTTTGTGTTATGAATAGATAAGGAAATATGTTCTCGATCAACTTCATATTCAAGGAGTGAAACATTGGGAATAGACTACTTTAATATGTTTAGTCAGGAGAATGTGTTCTTTATTAAGATATATTCAACCAGCTTATTCTAAATTGGGATATACCATGTATAGATCTAATGGTGTACAAGCTGAATTGTAGCTTCAAGCATATTGTGCCAGATATAAAGACTACTAAGCTCTATTATAGATGTCTTAGTTTGTTCCTGAATAGTTCATTTAGCGTTCCTGTTTTACCAATTTTGCAAGAATCAAACAGGATTCAGCTTCAGTAATTCTCATATCTTTAGCGTGGGCCTGCAGAACATTGTATGCGGACCTAATTCAGATATATTTTCTTCCTACGTGGACCCTACCCCTAAGGAAAGATCTTCTGTCTCAAGGACCTCTGTTTCACCCAGATCTCAGTTTGCTGAATTTGACAGCATGAAGGTTAAATGCTTAGACCTCAAGATCAGGGGATTCCCTGACTCGGATATCTATACTTTGCTGCATGCAAGTAAGCCAGTTAAGCAAAGAATTTATCATAACATCTGGCTAGTTCTCTAGAGGGTCAGATATCAAATTAACTGTTTTGTTTCACAAAAAGTTGGCTAAGTTGCCAGATGTTCAAACTTTTGTTCAAGCCCTGGTGTGATTTTTTTTTCCTGTTGTTAGACCACTTTTTCCTCCTTGGAACTTGAATTTAGTTATCCCTGTTCTGCATGGTTCGCCTTTTGAACCTATGCTTATTTTAGACTTTAAACTGTTGTCCTGGAAGGTTCTTTTTTTTCCTGTGGACCAAATATGATTTTCTTTCCAAATGTGGTATCTTCAGAAAATATTAACCAGGAAATAGTTGTTTCCTTTTTTGTGTCCAATGCCTTCTAATCCAAAGAAAACATTACTTCAGAACCTAGATGTTGCCAGAGCTTTAAAGTTCTGTATTCAGGCTACAGATTATTCATAAGGCTCACTCTACAAGATAAGTATCTACTTCCTGGGCTTTCAAGTATGATGCCTCCTTGGAACAGATTTGCAAGGCTGCCACTTGATCTTCTCTTCACACTTTTTCCAAATTTTATCATTTTTACATTTATGCTTCTTCTAATGCAGCTTTTGGCAGGAAAGTCCTTCAGGCCACTTCCTATTTCGTGTCCCACCTGTCCTTGACATAGACTCTCAGCTTGGGTATTGTATCCCACTTGTTATAAAAGCTATGGACTCTCCTCAGCTAAGAAGGAAAACAAAATTTATACTTACCGATAAATTTATTTATTTTGGGCTGATGAGAGTCCATAACCCCTGCCATATTTTTGTATATGGGTGACAGTTCTCATTTGCTCCTTGTAACCCTGATTTCTATCTTTCCTATCTTTTTTTTCTGTCTCTTCTGGAGAGGAGGTGGGAGGGGCTCTGTGAGGGTTCCTGACCACCTCCTGATAGCCTGGAATACATCCCACATGTTATAAAGCTATGGACTCTCATCAGCCTGAAGGAAATAAATTTATCAGTAAGCATAAATTCTGTTTTTATTGGGGGGGGGGGGGCAAAAAAAGAGCTTTCAGTAGATAACTGTTTCAATTAGCTATTTATTCTCAGAATTAAGAAATTATTGTAATATTAACAAAAAGATTTATATATATATATATATATAGTGTATATGTATGTATATGTGTGTATATATATATATATATATGTGTATATATGTATATATATATGTGTATATATGTATATATATATATATATATATATATGTATGTATATATATATATATATATATATATATATATATATATATATATATATATATATATATATATATATATATATATATATATATGAGAAATGGAGAAATAAAAACACAGCGCAGCTCTGACTCAAGTGAATTTATTTAGAAACAAGGTGAGTGCACAATAACATAGATTGCACTCACTAGATAAAAATATAAAACACGCCTTTAAGTCAGTGGATAGTGTATATCACTGGCAGCAATCCATAAGCAGGGCACTTGGAGCGCAACAATAGTTGGTAGCTTGCATAATTTATAGTCCCCACTGGAACATATGGCCTCTCCATGACGTCAGGCGAGTGGTTTCCCTCAAACGCGTTTCTCCAGAACAGCGGTCAGGGCTTTCTCAAGAAGGAGTAGTCTGTAGTCGGATGATATATATATTTCACATTCCACAAAAACCTGTAGTTTTAGTAAAAAAAAATTAAAAAATCCTCAATTTGTTCTTTGGCATCCTCAGTTAAGACCAGATGTATTTTATTTTATCATTTTAAGGTCTTAATCTGCAGCTATGTCTAAAATGATGAAATGGGGTAACTCATTTTGTTATAGCCCAAGTGGCCACATTTTCAAAATTGACCCCCAAAACTATATATATTCAAACTAAACAACCCAAGGTATTGATCTAGGCCCATTTTGGTATATTTTATGCCACCATTTGACCATCAAATGTTATTTAAAAAAACAAAGTTAACTTTTTCACAAACTTTGGGTTTTAAACTAAACTAATTTACACACAACTACTGCAGTCATAAGACAGGTGGTTGTAAACGTTTAGAATAGGATCCCTTTTGCTAAGAAATGGCGGACAAGCATTGCTTTGCCATTGATTTTTGGTAATTGGAATGCTGCTAACTACGCACCACACCTCTAAAAGTCCCAGCAGTGAAGGGGTAATCAATTAGCTGTTAAGTGTACGATGTATTGCCGTGCAGTGATTACCCTCCCATCTGACATCTACCACCTCCCTGATCCCTCCAAAATAGCTTTCTTCCCTCCCACTGGTCACCATCATCTTTCCGCCTTCTTATGTCCTAGCAGCCAGTATGCATTCAGGGTTTTTTTTTGGGGGGGGGTTTTATTTGTTTTTGGTGGTTTTCTGTAGTGTAGTGATCCCCCTCCTCCTCTTTTTACGTAGTGTAGGAACCCATTCCGCCCTCTTCCCATCCAAAAATATTCCTATAGTTTAGGGAACCCTCCCCCCTCCAGTGATGGACCGTTCACCCACCCCCCTCCACGCCAAAACCACCTACAACACCACCAGACATCCTGGCTTGATATAGTAAGGGAGCACAACTTTATGTGCCAAAGTGTTGGCAGGTACTACGTCGACACAGTACTCTGGACAAAGAATTATGTGACGTAGTACCTATGTCCAATTGGCTTAAGGGGTTTAAAATGGTATACCCTATCCAAATCCTGAAAGGAAAAATATGGAGTTTTATGTCCCTTTAAGATGTCAGGTTTTTAATCTCCTTCCTGGAAAGCATGGCTGGTAACAGCATCTCGAACACATCTCAATATGGTGGCTTAGCCAAAGCAGAAACAGCATGATTACATTTATTGCAGATCTCTACACTATCCAACAGTGTACAACTGAAAGTGAGTCATAGTAAGCTGCCTTCCACTATCCCAATGGACAATAGGCCAAATTCAGCATCACAGATAGTGATCTTTTTCCTTACAAAGAGAAAAATGGAGATTTAGTGAGTGTCTCAGTCACATCTGCAGCAAAGCAAACTCCTCATGGTTTAGAGTGGTTGTGCTTGATCAGACTCCAGCAGCCTGTAGATATGGCAAAATTCTACCCAATTAAGTCATTGCTGGAGGAATCCATGTTACATATACTGATGACAAACTCCAGCATATTAACTTTGCTACTCTACAGTTTCAAGATTGTTTGCAGAATACATAATCTTATGCCAATATCAGAGAGAGGCACTCATAGTCCATCACTGATGCAGGAAGCCAAATAAATTCTTCAGTGGACTAAAACTCAACTCCTCGGCATTACAGCAGTCTGTGTTCTGAGGTCAAGCATTTGATAAATCGGCCGTCTAAGATGACAATATATTTTTCTTAGAAAAAGAAAAGACTGATCTATTGGGACTTTACTCCCCTAAGTAAATGTTGGGGGACATCAGTAACAAACCAAATGGCTTCAAATTACAAATCCTCAGAAGTTGGTCATCCAGCTTTGCAATGTATTTTCCTTATTTTCTTTGCCTCCTTTTCATGTAATTGAGCCATTTCTAATTCTCGGGACTTGAAAAGCACCCTGCTGACTTCTCAAAGCTAACTCTTACGTGTGCCCCTATTTGTATTTATCAGATAACAACTACAAAACAATGCAATTTATACTAACTTTATGAATGGCTAGGCTTGTTTTCTGTGGTCTAAAGCCCAGGTTCACTCCTCCAAATAAGCCAAATGGTGGGTGGAGTTTGGTTATTAAAAACTTATTGCGGCACAAAGGATATTAAATGACCACTAAACACAGAATAACAAGATTGTGCACATTTAGATAATGGAAGTGAATTGTAAAGTTGTTTAAAATTATGTGTTCTTATCGAATCATGAAAGTTTTTAATTTTGACTTAACTGTCCCTTTTAATTTGTTTTAAGACTTGGCTGATTATTATAAAGCACACAATAGAAATGCCTTATATCTACAAGGTGTTTACTGTCCCTTTTTAGTGGCACCTCACACAATTGTCCATCTTTTCTTGTTCCCTCTTGGTGAGACGCTTTTGATACCTACATTTTTCAAGCCCCAAAATTGAATGTGCATACGTCTGCTAAAAAACTAATTTGGCATATTTGTTTTTCTTTCTGTGTTACCTTCTAAATAAGAGAGCAGTCTTCATTGGTGAATACTATTTTAGGAATTGGACCAGTTACAAATTTATATATGAACACCCCCTGTTTTATATGCCTTGTATAAAAAAACAACAGTGCCATAAACTAAGAAGAGTATACAAAGGGACTGTTTAGTGATTTAATAATGATAATCCAAATTTAAAATGTTCCCTTGTTCTGGGCTATTTATTTTGCATCCATATCTGACAGTTGCTTCATCTGCTTTAGAATAACATTTACAGAAAATTGTTAAGCTAAGAGCATTAGCTAATGTATGCCCCCGGTGATGTTGAATTCCTTTGGCCACCCCATACTCCTTGGGATTCCAGATTTGGTGATTTGTACCTGTTCTTGAATGTTTTTAATATATCACCTTGCTCATTTCAAAGTTATACTTAAAGGGACACAAAACCAGTTTTTACCTTTTATGATCCGGATAGAGCATGGGATTTTAAACAACTCTAAAATGTACTTCTATTATCTAATTTGTTTTGTTTTCTTTGTATACTTTGTTGAAAAGGATACCTAGGTAGGCTTAGGAGCCGCTGATTGGTGACTGCACATTAATGCCTTTATGTTATTGGCTCACCCAATGTGTTAACTAGCTCCCAGTAGTGCATTGCTGCTTCTTCAGCAAAGGATACCAAGAGAATGAAGCAAATTAAGATAAGTATATTGCAAAGTTGTTCAAAATTGTATTCTTTTGCTGAATCAGAAAAGAAAAAAAATGGGTTTCATATCCCTTTAATAAAGTTATGTGTTTTTCCTTATATGTTGCATTCATTAGACCTTGTACCATTATGGTAGCCCTTCTTTAAACATTTTCTAGTTTATGTATAATCTTCTATAGATAAAGTCTTCAGAACTGTAAACGACAAAATTAGAGCGAATTAGTGTTCTATAAAGTGACATACGAACCTCACATTTTCTGCAGTTAATACCTTTTTCCTGTACAACTTCCTGCTGGCCTTACCTGTTATTTACCAACCTACACATCATTCAAATAATAGTTTCCTAGTAATTTGCCTTGTTTTTTTGTTGTTACTAAATTACTATTGATTCTATAATGACTATTTCGAAATTCACATTCTAAACCCTTGTATATTAACTTTGTGATGCTAAATTTTCGCAAATGCTTGTGCTGAATACATGGGTGTTGGATAAGGTGAATTGGACACTCAACCCCCTGACCTTTCTTTGAAAGCACCACTGACAGGGTAAATCTCTTTATTTCAGCTGCCCAGTGGGCGTCTTTTCCATGCTGCAGCAGTTATCAGTGACGCCATGTACATCTTTGGTGGAACTGTGGACAATAATGTAAGAAGTGGAGAGATGTATCGCTTCCAGGTAACATAATTATTCCATTTATACATATATAGGTATTCTACAGGAATGTTGACTTTTAAAATAGTACCCTACTATACTTGACGTAATGTTACACAGTGGTTGTCAAGCAGTTTGGATTTTCTCCTGTTAAGTGTGGTCAGTCCACGGGTCATCATTACTTCTGGGATATTAACTCCTCCCCAACAGGAAGTGCAAGAGGATTCACCCAGCAGAGCTGCTATATAGCTCCTCCCCTCTACGTCACCTCCAGTCATTCTCTTGCACCCAACGAATAGATAGGATGTGTGAGAGGACTGTGGTGATTATTCTTAGTTTTATACCTTCAATCAAAAGTTTGTTATTTTATAATAGCACCGGAGTGTGTTATTCCTTCTCTGGTAGAATTTGAAGAAGAATCTACCTGAGTTTTTTCTATGATTTTAGCCGGAGTAGTTAAGATCATATTGCTGTTTCTCGGCCATCTGAGGAGAGGTAAACTTCAGATCAGGGGACAGCGGGCAGATTAATCTGCATGAGGTATGTAGCAGCTTATTATTTTCTGACAATGGAATTGATGAGAAATTCTGCCATACCGATATAATGTAAACTCAGCCTTAAATGCAGTAGCAGCAACTGGTATCAGGCTGTCATGTATGTATATTTTACACTTCAGTATTCTGGGGAATGGCACTTCACTGGAATTATACTGTATGCATAAGACTTTAGCCTAATTTGCAGGGACTAGCAACAGGCTTTTTAATAACACTTAATTTATTTATGTTAAACGTTTTTTGCTGGCATGTAAAATCGTTTAATTTTCTGAGATACTGGGTGAAAAAATGTTTTGGGCACTATTTTTCCACTTGGCAGTCGTTTTTATTTAATTTATGACAGTTTACTGATCTCTCTCACTGTTGTGTATGAGGGGGAGGGGCCTTTTTTTGGCGCTTTTGCTACGCATCAAAAAAATTCAGTCAGAAGTTTATTGTCTTCCCTGCATGATCCGGTTCATCTCTACAGAACTCAGGGGGTCTTCAAAAACTTGTTTTGAGGGAGGTAATCACTCACAGCAGAGCTGTGAGATTGTAGTTGACTGTGATAAAAAACGTTTATTTCTGTATTTTTTTTCTGCTATCAGGGTTAATTATCCTTTGCTAATGGGAGCAATCCTTTGCTAAAAGTGTGTTTTTTTTTACAAAGATTTGATGCTATAACTGTTCAGTTTATCAATTTTCAACTGTCATAACTTTTTCTGTGCTTCTTATAGGCACAGTACGTTTTGCATATTATAGTAAATTACTTGAAAAGTATTTCCAAGTTGCTAGTTTATTTGCTAGTGTGTTAAACATGTCTGATTCAGAGGAAGATATCTGTGCTATATGTGCTAAAGCCAAAGTGGAGCCCAATAGAAATTTATGTACTAACTGCATTGATGTTACTTTAAATAAAAGTCAATCTGTACAAATTGAACATATTTCACCAAACAACGAGGGGAGAGTTATGCCGACTAACTCGCCTCACGTGTCAGTACCTGCATCTCCTGCTCGGGAGGTGCGTGATATTGTAGCGCCGAGTACATCTGGGCAGCCATTACAAATCACATTACAGGATATGGCTACTGTTATGACTGAAGTTTTGGCTAAATTACCAGAACTAAGAGGTAAGCGTGATCACTCTGGGGTGAGAACAGAGTGCGCTGATAATATTAGGGCCATGTCAGATACTGCGTCACAATTTGCAGAACATGAGGACGGAGAGCTTCATTCTGCGGGTGACGGTTCTGATCCAAACAGACTGGATTCAGATATTTCAAATTTTAAATTTAAGCTGGAAAACCTCCGTGTATTACTAGGGGAGGTGTTAGCGGCTCTGAATGATTGTAACACAGTTGCAATACCAGAGAAATTGTGTAGGTTGGATAAATATTTTGCGGTACCGTCGAGTACTGACGTTTTTTCCTATACCTAAGAGACTTACTGAAATTGTTACTAAGGAGGGGGATAGACCCGGTGTGCCGTTCTCACCCCCTCCAATATTTAGAAAGATGTTTCCAATAGACGCCACCACACGGGACTTATGGCAAACGGTCCCTAAGGTGGAGGGAGCAGTTTCTACTTTAGCTAAGCGTACCACTATCCCGGTGGAGGATAGCTGTGCCTTTTCAGATCCAATGGATAAAAAGTTAGAGGGTTACCTTAAGAAAATGTTTGTTCAACAAGGTTTTATATTGCAACCTCTTGCATGCATTGCGCCTGTCACGGCTGCAGCAGCATTTTGGTTTGAGTCTCTGGAAGAGACACTTGAATCAGCTCCATTAGATGAGATTACACACAAGCTTAAAGCCCTTAAGTTAGCTAACTCATTTATTTCGGATGCCGTAGTACATTTAACTAAACTTACGGCTAAGAATTCCGGATTCGCCATTCAGGCGCGCAGAGCACTGTGGCTAAAATCCTGGTCAGCTGATGTTACTTCTAAATCTAAATTGCTTAATATTCCTTTCAAAGGGCAGACCTTATTCGGGCCCGGGTTGAAAGAAATTATCGCTGACATTACAGGGGGTAAAGGCCATGCCCTGCCTCAAGACAGAGCCAAACCTAAGGCTAGACAGTCTAATTTTCGTTCCTTTCGTAATTTCAAAGCAGGAGCACCATCAACTTCCTCTGCACCAAAACAGGAAGGAGCTGTTGCTCGCTACAGACAAGGCTGGAGACCTAACCAGTCCTGGAACAAGGGCAAGCAGGCCAGGAAACCTGCTGCTGCCCCTAAGACAGCATGAATCGAGGGCCCCCGATCCGGGAACGGATCTAGTGGGGGGCAGACTTTCTCTCTTCGCCCAGGCTTGGGCAAGAGATGTCCAGGATCCCTGGGCGTTAGAGATCATATCTCAGGGATACCTTTTGGACTTCAAATCCTCTCCCCCAAGAGGGAGATTTCATCTGTCAAGGTTGTCAACAAACCAAATAAAGAAAGAGGCGTTTCTACGCTGCGTACAAGATCTTTTATTAATGGGAGTGATCCATCCGGTTCCGCGGTCGGAACAAGGACAAGGGTTTTACTCAAATCTGTTTGTGGTTCCCAAAAAAGAGGGAACTTTCAGGCCAATCTTGGATTTAAAGATCCTAAACAAATTCCTAAGAGTTCCATCGTTCAAAATGGAAACTATTCGGACACATTTTTACCCATGATCCAAAAGGGTCAGTACATGACCACAGTGGATTTAAAGGATGCTTACCTTCACATACCGATTCACAAAGATCATTACCGGTATCTAAGGTTTGCCTTTCTAGACAGGCATTACCAGTTTGTAGCTCTTCCATTCGGATTGGCTACGGCTCCAAGAATCTTCACAAAGGTTCTGGGTGCTCTTCTGGCGGTACTAAGACCGCGAGGAATTTCGGTAGCTCCGTACCTAGACGACATTCTGATACAAGCTTCAAGCTTTCAAACTGCCAAGTCTCATACAGAGTTAGTACTGGCATTTCTAAGGTCGCATGGATGGAAGGTGAACGAAAAGAAGAGTTCTCTCTTTCCACTCACAAGAGTTCCCTTCTTGGGGACTCTGATAGATTCTGTAGAAATGAAGATTTACCTGACAGAAGACAGGTTAACAAAGCTTCAAAATGCATGCCGTGTCCTTCATTCCATTCAACACCCGTCAGTAGCTCAATGCATGGAGGTGATCGGCTTAATGGTAGCGGCAATGGACATAGTACCCTTTGCACGCCTACATCTCAGACCGCTGCAATTGTGCATGCTAAGTCAGTGGAATGGGGATTACTCAGACTTGTCCCCTACTCTGAATCTGGATCAAGAGACCAGAAATTCTCTTCTATGGTGGCTTTCTCGGCCACATCTGTCCAGGGGGATGCCATTCAGCAGGCCGGACTGGACAATTGTAACAACAGACGCCAGCCTACTAGGTTGGGGCGCTGTCTGGAATTCTCTGAAGGCTCAGGGACTATGGAATCAGGAGGAGAGTCTCCTACCAATAAACATTCTGGAATTGAGAGCAGTTCTCAATGCTCTTCTGGCTTGGCCCCAGTTAACAACTCGGGGGTTCATCAGGTTTCAGTCGGACAACATCACGACTGTAGCTTACATCAACCATCAGGGAGGGACAAGAAGCTCCCTAGCAATGATGGAAGTATCAAGGATAATTCGCTGGGCAGAGTCTCACTCTTGCCACCTGTCAGCAATCCACATCCCGGGAGTGGAGAACTGGGAGGCGGATTTCTTAAGTCGTCAGACTTTTCATCCGGGGGAGTGGGAACTTCATCCGGAGGTCTTTGCCCAAATACTTCGACGTTGGGGCAAACCAGAGATAGATCTCATGGCGTCTCGACAGAATGCCAAGCTTCCTCGTTACGGGTCCAGATCCAGGGATCCGGGAGCGGTTCTGATAGATGCTTTGACAGCACCTTGGACCTTCGGGATGGCTTATGTGTTTCCACCCTTCCCGATGCTTCCTCGATTGATTGCCAGAATCAAACAGGAGAGAGCATCAGTGATTCTAATAGCGCCTGCATGGCCACGCAGGACTTGGTATGCAGATCTAGTGGACATGTCATCCTGTCCACCTTGGTCTCTACCTCTGAGACAGGACCTTCTAGTTCAGGGTCCTTTCAAACATCAAAATCTAATTTCTCTGAAGCTGACTGCATGGAGATTGAACGCTTGATTCTATCAAAGCGTGGATTTTCGGAGTCAGTAATTGATACCTTAATACAGGCTAGGAAACCTGTTACCAGAAAGATTTATCATAAGATATGGCGCAAATACTTATATTGGTGCGAATCCAAGAGTTACTCATGGAGTAAGGTTAGGATTCCGAGGATATTGTCTTTTCTACAAGAAGGTTTAGAAAAGGGTTTATCCGCTAGTTCCTTAAAGGGACAGATTTCAGCTCTGTCCATTCTTTTACACAAACGTCTGTCAGAAGTTCCGGACGTTCAAGCTTTTTGTCAGGCTTTAGCTAGAATCAAGCCTGTGTTTAAAACTGTTGCTCCACCATGGAGTTTGAACTTAGTTCTTAATGTTTTACAGGGTGTTCCGTTTGAACCCCTTCATTCCATTGATATCAAGCTGTTATCTTGGAAAGTTCTATTTTTAATGGCGATTTCCTCGGCTCGAAGAGTCTCTGAGTTATCCACCTTACATTGTGATTCTCCTTATCTGATTTTTCATTCAGACAAGGTAGTTCTGCGTACTAAACCTGGGTTCCTACCTAAGGTGGTCACTAACAGGAATATCAATCAAGAGATTGTGGTTCCATCTTTGTGTCCTAATCCTTCTTCGAAGAAGGAACGTCTGCTACACAATCTAGATGTAGTCCGTGCCCTGAAATTTTATCTACAGGCAACTAAGGATTTTCGACAAACGTCTTCCCTGTTTGTCGTTTATTCTGGTCAGAGGAGAGGTCAAAAAGCTTCGGCTACCTCTCTCTCTTTTTGGCTTCGTAGCATAATTCGGTTAGCCTATGAGACTGCTGGACAGCAGCCTCCTGAAAGAATTACAGCACATTCTACTAGAGCTGTGGCTTCCACTTGGGCCTTTAAGAATGAGGCTTCTGTTGAACAGATTTGCAAGGCTGCAACTTGGTCTTCTCTTCATACTTTTTCCAAATTTTACAAATTTGACACTTTTGCTTCTTCGGAGGCTGTTTTTGGGAGAAAGGTTCTTCAGGCAGTGGTTCCTTCCGTTTAAAGAGCCTGCCTGTCCCTCCCGTCATCTGTGTACTTTAGCTTTGGTATTGGTATCCCAGAAGTAATGATGACCCGTGGACTGACCACACTTAACAGGAGAAAACAAAATTTATGCTTACCTGATAAATTCCTTTCTCCTGTAGTGTGGTCAGTCCACGGCCCGCCCTGTTTTTTATGGCAGGTAAAAAAAAATTTTGAATTATTCTCCAGTCACCACTACACCCTTTTGGCTTCTCCTTTCTCGTTGGTCCTTGGTCGAATGACTGGAGGTGACGTAGAGGGGAGGAGCTATATAGCAGCTCTGCTGGGTGAATCCTCTTGCACTTCCTGTTGGGGAGGAGTTAATATCCCAGAAGTAATGATGACCCGTGGACTGACCACACTACAGGAGAAAGGAATTTATCAGGTAAGCATAAATTTTGTTTTTTTTATATGAACTCTTATTGTGTGTAACACCCTTGATTGAGAGCTGTTATTTTTCAGGCTATCCTGATAACCTTTCTTACATTCACTAGTATCTGGTGTTCTATAGCAGGGTTCTTCAGACTACAGGTCGAGACCCATTACTGGGTCGCAACACCATGTTTACTGGGTTGTGACTTGAGTGTGTGGAGTGTGTATGTTATATGTGTTGTATGAGAGTGGGTGTGGTGAGTGGGTATGTTGTATAAGGGTGTGTGTTTGTGTGTATTGTATGAGAGTGGGGGGGGGGGGGGGAATCTGAAACGGATAACCCTGAGGGGGAACCCTAGCCGTGTTTTTAAAACAATATGTGACAATATAACATTCCTTACACAAACAATATTAGTGAAATAGAGTTGTTGCAAATGATATATGCAAATATCCAATGATGTATGATGCTAAAGGGGAAACAAAGTCCAAAATAGGATAAAAAATAAGGATACAATGTAGCACTGTCCCAATGAATGATCCTGGGAAAATACGATAAAGGCAGCTCCACTTCAACAACCTGATGAAGGGGTCACTTCTAAAAGATCGAAAAGAAAACAAGGGGCGCCTCCATAGTGTATTACTGTTGTTAACAATGGTTGAAAAATGATGGAAAATCACTCACAATTGTGTTGGCCACTATGGGAAAACAAGGTGCAAATAAAGCAGACTGACACTTGCAGTGCTCAGCTCACTGACCGGTCCTTCCGGCTGCAAATCGCAGAACTTGGGTTATCACCTGTGCTTAGCAGGTATCCACCAGAAACTGTAATAAAAAATGGAATGCACTAATATGTATTACAGTTTTACATATAATGTAGCTTTAGCTTCACAAAATTATGTGTGTTGTGGTCAGGAACCCTGTAAGTTATCAGTTTATTCTGTTCATGGGCACAACACACATAATTGTGTGAAGCTAAAGCTACATTATATGTAAAACTGTAATAAATATTAGTGCATTCCATTTTTGATTACAGTTCCTGGTGGATACCTGCTAAGCACAGCACCTCAAGTTCCGCGATTTGCACTCGAAGGGACCGGTCAATGATCTGAGCACTGCAAGTGTCAGTCTGCTTTATTTGCACCTTGTTTTCCCATAGGTGCCAACACAATTGTGTTCCATAACTTTTCAACCATTGTTAACAACAGTAATACACTATGAGACGCCCCTTGTTTTCTTTTTGATTGTATGAGTGCGTGTGGGTTACCTTTTTACAACACTTTCATGGATTGACTACAATCAGGAATAAAGTACATACACATTTTAGTCACTTTGCCACAAATTGCATCTATCTTGTTGTATATTACTTCAGAAATTTCAGACCAAGCCTTAAAATAGGGTTAAAAATAAGGTTGCAAAGGTATGTGGTATAATTTCACTGGGTCTGGGGGAAAAAAGTTTGAAGAATCCTGTTTATTGTACTGTGGTGCTTTACAATTCACTTGCCATTGTCATTATTTATTATATCATGATCAATTCTGTTATATTCCAGCATATTCTGCAACACTTTAAGTGTACATTCCGGAATAGAAGGATTGAAGGGCCTTGCTTTGAATAGAGCTTACAAAGAAAGATGATAATTCTATTATCAAAAATGTTTTGTAATAACCTTGTGTGATGATTTTGAAACAGAATTAACATTATCTTAAACCATATGTGTTATTAATTTGTTGTTGTTGAATAACAGTTCCTGTTCGTCAGCATTTTAAAATTACTTTTTAGTTTAGTTTGTTGCATTGTTAAAGAAAAAATGGCTAAAAAATTCTCTATTTTTCAGTTTTCTTGTTACCCAAAGTGCACATTACATGAAGATTATGGAAGGCTATTTGAAAACCAACAGTTCTGTGATATTGAGTTTATTCTAGGAGAAGTAAGTGTCTGTTCTTCTTTTAAATTTCTTTAGTTTCAACATGATCTAGCAACCAGACAGAGTAAAGGAGCAGTTTTATATTTAATTTTTTCATTTATTTGTTTTAAAGATTTCTAAGTGAATTCAGATAGATACATGCAGTGGGGTTAGTGAATGCATTTTCTTTACAGTGATGGAGCAGCAATTGGAAGTTAAAGGGACACTGAACCCAAATGTTGTCTTTGATGATTCAGATAGAGCATGCAAAAAAAAAAATTTTAAGCAACTTTCTAGTTTACTACTTTTATCATTTTTTCTTTGTTCTCTTGGTATCTTTATTCAAAAAAGAAAATTTATGCTTACCTGATAAATTTTATTTCTTTTTTGACACGATGAGTCCACGGATCATCTTAATTACTAATGGGATATTCACCTCCTGGTCAGCAGGAGGCGGCAAAGAGCACCACAGCAAAGCTGTTAAATCGCTCCTCCCTTCCCTCCCACTCCAGTCATTCGACAGAAGTTGGGGAAAGAAAGGAAAAACCAAGGTGCAGAGGTGTCTGAAGTTATAACAACCAACAACCTGTCTTACAAAAAACAGGGCAGGCCGTGGACTCATCGTGTCAAAAAAGAAATACATTTATCAGGTAAGCATACATTTTCTTTTCTTTTTTTAAGACACGATGAGTCCACGGATCATCTTAATTACTAATGGGATTCAATACCCAAGCTAGAGTACACAGATGATACGGGAAGGGGACAAGGACAGGGAACCTAATCGGAAGGCACCACTGCTTGAAGAACCTTTCTCCCAAAAGCGGCCTCTTACGAGGCAAAAGTGACAAACTTATAAAACCTTGAAAAAGAGAGAAGAGAGGACCAAGATGCAGCCTTGCAAATCTGATCCACAGAAGCTACATTCTTGAATGCCCATGAAAAAGCAACAGCCCTCCATGGAATGAGCCGTAACTCTCTCTGGAGACTGTTGTCCAGCAGACTCGTACCAAAAAGAAAGAGAAATAGCTGAAGCTTTCTGACCCTTACGTTTTCCTGAGAAAACCACAAACAAAGCAGAAGACTGACGAAAATCTATAGTTGCCTGCAGATAAAACTTTAAAGCACAAACTACGTCCAAATTGTGCAGAAGACGTTCCTTCTGGGAAGAAGGATTAGGACACAAAGAAGGAACAACAATCTCCTAATTAATGTTCCTATCAAAAACTACTTTAGGAAGAAATCCTAATTTAGTCCGTAAAAACTACCTTATCTGAGTGGAAAATAAGATAGAGATTCAGACTGCAATGCCAAGAGTTCCGAGACTCTGCAAACAGAAGAAATGGCAACAAAAAATAAAACTTTCCAAGATAACAACTTAATATCTAAGGAATGTAAAGTCTCAAACGGAGGCCGTTGAAGAACATTGAAAATCAAATTCAAACTCCATGGAGGAGTAACTGGTTTGAACACAGGCCTAATCCTAACCAAGGCCTGACAAAAAGATTGAACATCTGGAACATCTGCCAGACGTTTGAGTAACAAAATAGACAAAGCAGAGATTTGACCCCTTAGAAACCTTTTCTCCAAACAAAATTCTAGTAATCCTAACTCTACTTCATGAGTAGCCTTTGTATTCACGCCAATATAGACATTTACGCCATATCTTATAGTACATTTTTCTAGTCAGTCTTACGAACCTGAATCATGGTCTCAATGACAGATTCAGAAAGAAAAACCCCGCTTGGATAAAATTAGGGGATCAATCTCCAAGCAGTCAGCTTCAGAGAAACTAGATTTGAATGAAGGAAAGGACCTTGAATTAAAAGGTCCTTCCTCAGCAGAAGACTCCAGGTGGCCGAGATGACATGTCCACCAGATCTGCATACCAAATCCTGCGAGGCCAGGCCGGTGCAATGAAGATCACTGATGCCCTCTACTGCTTAATTCGTGCAATGACCCGAGAAAGAAGAGCAAACGGAGGAAATAGGTATGCTAGACTGAAGGTCCAAGGGACCACCAGAGCATCTATCACTTCTGCCTGGGGGTCCCTGGACCTCGATCCGTATCTCGGGAGCTTGACATTCCGACGAGATAGCATGAGATCCATTCCGGCCGACTCCACCTGAGAAACAGGCTGGAAAAACTTTCAGGAAAAAGTTCCCACTCCCCCGGGAGAAAGGTCTGCCTGCTCAGGAAGTCTGCCTCCCAGATGTCCACCCCCGGAATGTGGATCGCCGACAGGCAGAAAGAGTGGGCCTCCACCCACTGACTTATCTTGGTTGCCTCTCTCATCGCTTAGGAACTTATTGTTCCTCCCTGATGATTGATGTAAGCTACTGACGTTATGTTGTCCGACTGGAACCTGAGAACCTGGACCAAGGCTAACTGAGGCCAGGCGAGAAAATCATTGAAGATCGCTCACAGCTCCAGAATGTATATAGGAAGAACAGACTCAGACTGAGTCCAAATTCCCTGAGCCTTTAGGGAGCCCCAGACTGCTCCCCATCCTAGAAAACCGACGTCTGTCACGAACACCCAAGTGTGAAAGCAGATTCCCTGGGAGAGATGATCCCAAGACAGCCACCATAGAAGAAAATCCTTGTCTCCAGCTCCAAAAGTATTCGAGGAGACAAGTCCACAAAATTTCCGTTCCATTGCCTTATCATAACTAACTGCAGAGGTCTGACATGGGACCTAGATTTGAAGGTTCCCTCAAAGACCTGCCCCTGGGAGAAAAAGTCCTAAACTCTATATTGTATCCCTGGGATACAGAGTCCTCCCAGATTGGGGGCAGGCCTATCCTACTGTCTTTGGGTCACCAACAGGATTCTTGGATTGCTTTCCTGTATTGGAAGAAGGAGCTGAACGACTTCCTATGACAGTTCGAAAGGAACTAAAATACACTGATCACAGTTTTCTTATCCTGAGGGAAGGAATGTCCCTTACCTCTCGTAATATCAGAGAGACTTTCCGATAAATAAGGTCCCAACAAGGTCTTTCCCTTGTAGGGAATCGCCAAAAGTCTATACTCAGATGAGGCATCTGCAGACCAATATTTTTCCTCTAACGCTCTGCGGTCATGTGGCAAAACCTGAAATCCTAGCTCCCAGCTTAAAAGCCTTGAAGTGGAGCCTCTGAAATAAAGGAGTTGGCTAAATTAATTGCCTTAAACCTATGCAGAAATGGCTGAGTAGGTATGAGTATTATTAAAAAAAAAAAAATCTACACCTCAGCTCAACCCAGCTGAGGTGTTTGGTAGCCCTTGTGCACAAATTGAGTCAGTGGAAGCGTTGTCTAAACACAACCACTCTGACCTAAGGTCTGTCCCCCTTTGGCTTTTAAAAACAAGATGCAGTCTTTATTACAAAAAACAATGTAGCTGAAAATTTCAGCACTGAGCTGTCACTGAGAAGCCAGGAGCTGACATACATGTAGGCATTTTCTCGCTCACATCCACTTCTGTGTGCACTTGCATTCCCGCAAGGGCGCGCTTCACTAAGTGACTAAGGGTTCTCTGAGTACATAACCCCAAGCTCAGACATCTAACCAAAGTTCCTCCTGTCTTCCGATAACCGGAAGTACTAAAGAAGAAGGTGCGCAACCAACTTGGTGCCACACAAGCTCCGTCCATCATGGGCGTTTGAGTATGCAATTCCCGGTCGCCATTGCTATTGAACAAAATAAGCCCCAGGGAACCATAAGCAGACTATCGGCTTCCTTTTATCAGATAGCTGCTGGCTAAAATGTTACAATGAAACACCCTCACACTGAGCCTCTCTGCTCATCGTTTAAAATATGTAATCTCCCGGTCGGTTATATTAGATATGAGACCGCCGGGAGAAGAGAGTCACCTGACACATTTAGCCCTAGTGCCTGCGTCCACGCTGCCTATAGCCCCACTGCCTGCGTCCAAGCTGCCTTTTTGTGTCCATTAATACACTAGGACATCTATCTCCTTGCAAAGAGTTCTTACAATGAGGTCTGTAAAAAATTAAAGTGCCCAAACGTTTTCTGAGTTGTCATTTCTACCCCCAGAAATAAAGTCAGCACTTACCTCATCTTCTGCCTGGCAGCAAGGCAGTCTCCGGGTTTGAGGTCCTCTCCCTCCCATGGACCTGCAAGTAGACTAAAGTCCTGAGTAAATATCACTCAGGTTTTAAGTGTAAGGGCAGCATCCGTATATGGGAGGCGCAGTGAGAATTATGTCCCACAAGTTCCCATTGCTCTAAAGCCACCAAAGCTCTACTGAAGAGACTAATATGGACTACGGTTACACCCCAGAACAAAGCAGCACAATCTTGCACTACTTTAAAAATAATAAACTCTTGATTGAAGAATCTAATCTAACACCTCACTTTACCACTTCCTATCACTTACGTAGGCAAAGAGAATGACTGGGGTGGGAGGGAAGGGAGGAGCTATTTAACAGCTTTGCTGTGGTGCTCTTTGCCGCCTCCTGCTGACCAGGAGGTGAATATCACATTAGTAATTAAGATGATCTGTGGACTCATCGTGTCTTAAAAAAGAAAAGCAGGAATCTAAGCTTAGGAGCCATTTTTGGTTCAGCACCCTGGGTAGCACTTGCTGATTTGGTGACCACATTTAGCCACCAATCAGCAAGCGCTCATTTGGGTTTAGTATCCCTTTAATTAAGAAACAATGCATCTACTTTTGTATAATACCATACTGCTTTCTTCTTTCACCACCACCAGAAAGAAGAGCGTGTGCGAGGACATCAAGCTATTGTCACTGCTCGATGTAAATGGTTACGTAAGAAAATCATGCAAGCCACAGAGAGACAGAGACAGGTGAGTACGGTTACTGTGTACTCGGTGCCAAGCAACTAAATGCATGGCACATTCTGATTCTGATGTGATATTTGGACGGCTTTTGAATATTTATAGCTCGCTATAACTGCAGTAGCTTAGCTGACCTGCAGTTCATTTTAGTAGTGAATAAGCTGGTTTCATTGCACAATGTTAGGATGCATAATATTTTAATATATTGTTGTGATTATATTACATCTCCTGCCTTGCCTTTCTCTGAGCATAGTTCTTAGAAAAGGAACTGAACAGGCAATCTTAAACATTTAAAGGAACAGTTTGCCCCAGTTTTTTCTTCCCTTTAATGTGTTCCCAGTGATTCATGTTAACCTGCTGGAGTGTATTCAGTTGTTTACAAGTAGCTCCTTTAGCCTTATTTCGGCATTTTTAAATAGCTTATTTAGCCTGTGGTTTTCCTTTCTATACTTAACCCTTTCGTGTCAGGGCTAAAGTGCCTACAACTGTTCCGATGTAGACAAATTGAAACCACGCGATCGTGCCCACAATCGCGAGATTTAAATTATTGGATTGCGTCTGGGGGGCGTCCCTACAACCCTAGGAACGCCCCCAAGACCGCGATCAAGTCCTGACAGCACAGAAGGCTTCAGGACAGCCGTTAGCTATGACATTCTATTCCGTCATAACGGCTTTAAAGCCCAGTCTAATTATGACGGAATAGAACGGCATAACGGCTTTAAAAGGTTAAGTATAGGCTATTGACAAGCTATGTAAACATATCCAGCAGAAGAAATTACACTCCCAGTGGGGTGTTGAAGAGAGAAGGTTTAAAATGTAAATTTTCCATTATTCTCTCTAAGTATTGGGCTTTGGTTTACTGACATAAGATGAAGCATCTGTGTGTGTACATAAAGTGATAAAATGAGATCATTCTACCTGCAAGCTTAAAGGGACATAATACTCATATGCTAAATTACTTGAAACTGATGCAGTATAACTGTAAAAAGCTGACAGGAAAATATCACCTGAGCATCTCTATGTAAAAAAGGAAGATATTTTACCTCACAATCTCCTCAGCTCAGCACAGTAAGTTCTGTGTAAAAAGTTATACTCAACTGCTCCCAGCTGCAGGTAAAAAAAATGAAGAAATGAACAGCAGCCAATCGGCATCAGCAGTCCTGAGGTCATGAACTTTTACTGTGATCTCATGAGATTTGACTTGACTCTCATGAGATTTCATAGTAAGCTTCCTTTACCTGATTGGTGAAATAATATGAGAGTGCATGATGCTCATCCCTTCAGATGTCCCAGGACAGACACACTAAAATGCTGCTTAGAAATCCTTTACAATGGGAGGTGGCTACTGAGGAACTTTTGAGGTAAAATATCTTTCTTTTTTACATAGAGATGTTCAGGAGATATTTTCTAGTCGGCTTTTTACAGCTATGCTGCATCACTTTCAAGTGTTTAAACATTTGGGTATTATGGCCCTTTAACCCATTTTAATAGGTTGTGGTTTCAAAGCACAAAACCTGTTATTTCATATACACAAATAAACCTAAAAATACAATTTCTCATACATTTTTCTGGTATAACAAGTCATTGGAAATACATTAAAGGTAAAACTATTTTACAGTGTACTGTCCCTTTAATTGTCTAGCCAGTAATCTCTTAGCAGGAATCTTTCATGCAAATACATTTGTGAGTGAGCAAAAGAGAGAAACTTGTTTGTATACATTATATCTAATACATGTAAGGATTTCTGTGTGTTTTGATCACTGGATGATTACTTTGGGATATAGGAAATCTATTTGTAGCCTAACATTTGTAAACTCTCTTATTTGTGGAGGATATATGTGATAACTTTTAGTCTTGCAAACACTTTTTGTCTTAACTTTATAAACTTTTATATTTTTATAAGAAATGTATTATGTATATTGTATCTATAAATTTCTATTAAAGGGACATGAAACCCAATTTTTTTTCTTTCGCAATTCAGACAGCTTATTTTAAAAAAAAGTTATTAATTTACTTCTTTTATTGAATTTGCTTTGTTCTCATGTTATTGCTTGTTGAAGAGATATCTAGGTAGGTAGCGTGTATGTCTGGAGCACTACATAACTGGAAATAGTGGTGTTGTCTATTGCTTTTGCTAATGTATAACATTGTTGCAAAACTGCCGCAATATAGTGCTGCAGACTCGTGCAAACTCCTGAACTTTCCTGCCTTTCAACAAAGGATAACAAATACAAATTGATAATAGAAGTAAATTGGAAAGATGTTTAAAATTGTATGCTATATCTGAATCATTAAAGACAAATGGGGGGGGGGGGGGTTATGTCCCTGTAATTGCCATAAGGGACAGTTAGTCAGTTTGCAAACCTTTTTGCCTTGTGCTATAAGAAGCTGAAGCAGGAGCCAGAAGAAGAAAGCCAAAGTACACAACAGAAACAAGAGAGCACAAGCAACCCTGCTAAGGTATCTCGCTCGCAGGCAATGCTGGAGGTAAACATACGAGATGCTGAAGCTCGCCCCTTTGAGATCCTCATGCAGTTTCTGTATACAGACAAGATCAAGTATCCACGGAAAGGTGAGACGTACATTTGCATGTGTATTACCCACGCCCATTTATATAGAGCAATCCTATACACGCTTGTGCAGACATTCATATGATGCAATCACTGGCGCAGAATGGGCGTTACTAGGGTGCTACTTTTACTACATGGTGGACCCTTTTAAAGAAGTTAAGCACATAATGAAATGAGATTTATTCAGAAATGTTATAAGAAAATAGAACATTTTTACACTAGAATGACACTTAAAGGGTCATGAAAGTCAAAATTAAAGTTTCATGATTTGGATTGCGTAATGCAATTTTAAACAACTTTATTATTAAATTTGCTTGGTTCTCTTGATATTGTTTTATTGAAGATGTAAGCTTAAGAGCATGCACTTGCCTTTAGCACTCTTTAGCGTCTGCAACAATGTTTGTAGTAGTGCTGTATGTTGTTGCAAACACTGTTACTTTAGAGTGCTAAAGGCAAGTGCACTCTCCTATCAGCCAAACTAGCATTACTCCTCAACACAGGAAACCAAGAGAACAAAGCAATTTTTGATTGAAAAGTAGTTTACATGTTCTAAATTGTTTCATTTTGACTTTACTGTCCCTTTAAAAATGCAGTCTCATTAAACATTTCAAAGCAGCATCAATAACACAGAACACCCTGTGCATGTCTTTCATAATACAACCTCCAATAGCACATGAATCCCATTATAAAAAATTAAAGGGACAGTCTACACCAGAATTTTTATTGTTTAAAAAGATAAATCTTTGTTACCCATTTCCCAGTTTTGCATAACCAACAGTTATTTTACCTCTGATTATCTTGTATCTAAGCCTCTGCAAACTGCCCCCTTATTTCAGTTCTTTTGACACACTTGAATTTTAGCCAATCAGTGCTGACTCCTAGGTAACTCCACGTGTGTGAGCACAATGTTATCTATATGGCACACATGAACTAACACCCTTTAGTTGTGAACAACTGTCAAAATGCATTCAGATAAGAGGCAGACTTCAAGTGCTAAGAAATTATCATATGAGCCCTACCTAGGTTTAGCTTTCAACTAAGAATACCAAGAGAACAAAGCAAAATTAATGATAAAAGTAAATTGGAAAGTTGTTTAAAATTACATGCCCTATCTGAATCCTGAAAGTTTATTTTTTCACTTGACTGTCCCTTTAAAACAGTTGAAATGCTGTCAATGGAGACGAAAGTTAATATTTATTTTCATGCTCGCTAGTTAGATTCTGAAAACCAAAGTTCTGTCACCTTGCCAAATTCATACCAAGACCTACAATTGTTTGAGCTTTAGAACTAGCTTATCGTTTGCCTTACACGTCAGGGAGAAAAAACAGCATTTTATTTACAACTTTAGTATTTCAAAAATTGAACAAACCATTTTGTTACTTTACATTTTCTAGTGATTCACAATTAGTCCTGAAATGCCACATTTTGTTATTTCAGAATTCAAAGCATTAACAATGAGGTATGAAGCTAACATCTCTGTTCTATATCTCCTTCCCAGGTCACGTACAAGATGTTCTTCTCATTATGGATGTATATAAACTTGCTCTGTACTTTAAACTCTCACGCCTGGAGCAGTTGTGTGTGCAGTATATCGAGGCATCTGTTGACCTTCAGAATGTCCTTGTAGTGTGTGAAAACGCCAATAAGCTGCAGCTGGATCAGTTAAAGGTAACATTGGTTATTTTGCTATACGTAATATGGGAAGTTCCAGCTGTGCTGTCTGTTCTTGAGGGTATGCATCAAATGTAATGTAGCAATGTTTGCACTGAATCAGAAGGTAGTTTAAATACTACATAATACACAAGGTGAGTTTTGTTAAAGCTTTTCTTTTATTAAATATACAGAATACTTTTTTAAGCAATTAATACTTCCTTGTTTAGAGTCAGAGAGCCAATCTCCTGGCAACCTATCTAAAGGCCATTATACATAAGACTCTTAAGGCTGTGACACACTGCAAGCAGAGCGACGCGCAGCGTGTACATGCGGCTGTGTGCACTCAGTGTGTCCTGCCTTTTCATCTCTGAGCACTCTGCTGCGTCACGTCGCGTAGCTGAGCGCTCAGAGATGAAACTTCAGAAGCAATGCGACGCGGTGCGAAGCAGCTGCTTCGCCTCACGCCGCATCGCTTGCAGTGTGTCACAGCCTATACACAAAATGAAATACTAACAGGAGTAGGAACTGATTAAAAATAATAATCTGGTTTATTCATACAATAGAATAGGCATTGACTTATGAGAAATATTCAGGGCTACTCTTCTAACCCCTATAAATACCCCTCACCCTGGTTGACACTTTACATTTCCATGACTTTTTAACCCTGATACATATCAGTTAAATCCAATTTGCTCTGATAACAACTACAAAACAATGTACTATATACTAACTTTATGGCCATGGCTAGCCCTGTTGTCTGCAGACTAAAGCCCAAATTGGCTCCTACAACTAAGGCAAATGGTGGGTGGGGTTTGGCTATTGAAGAAAATGCAGTAAAAGCGATGTTTGTATTAAAAATGTTTAGACTTGGCTGATATGTTAATGTTATTCTATAGTAACACAATAGAAATGTTTTATAATTACAAGATGTTTACTATCCCTTTAACAAGAGAACTGATAATTATGGGGAAACAGATACTGAGTGAAAATACCAAAATGGCCTGTGTCATTTAAGAATGAAAACCGGGGGGAGAAACTCTGTCCTTTTTAAAGGACAGTAGAATTGAATAATTGACAAATACACAATGCAATATCATTTACTTTGAAATTTGCCAGAAAATATCCTACTACTGTATTTATTTCAAATTCAAAGTTAATCCAATTTCCCCTCCCCCTGTATCATGTGACAGCCAATCGACCAATCACCATGTATATAGTATACACTGTGCACTCTTTCACATGCTCAGTAGTAGCTGGAGTGTTAGAAACTGTGCCTATAGAAACAATGTTTTGTTTTTTTTGTATAATGGAAGTATATTGGAAAGCTGTTTTTAAATAGTGTGCTTTATCTGAATCATGAAACATTAATGTTGACTTTAGTGGCCCTTTAAGTGGTTCAACTTGTGCTAAGCTTGCTGGGAGAACATATTTCATTATCTTATTATTCTCTATAAACAGAAAATCTTCCTTGTCTCTGTCTGACATAACAAATGAAAATAAACATTTTTCTTACTATCTCTCCCACACCAACACCCCACAATGCTGGTTCTTGTTTACATAGCTTCTCTATACAAATTACTGCAGTATATACATTTTCAGCATAGGTGGCAATTTCAACAGGCAAAAACAGCCGTTCCAAATGATAAAATAAAGATAAAGGAGTTTTATAATTTAACTTTCAAGGAGAAACAACATTACATTGTTTGTTTAGGATATTATGGTTTTGCTCTGAAATAAAGGGGGGCAGTTAGCTTGTTATAGGTTGTTAGCATTCCTTTGTGCATCATTCATATTCAAAACCGATGTTATATTTTTATTTACCTATTTGTGAATGAATCAATCAGAGGTAACAGGATACTGTAAATATGGTCTCAGGAACTGGGCACCCAGTCATTTACTGGTCCTATTTGCTAGTTTCAGGAACCATCAGTCACCAATATCTATTCATTGCTTTAGGAACACTGTTTGAACTTTGTGGTGAAGGAATCCCACTTCAACCAGGTGATAATGATGAAGGAGTTTGAGCGTATGTCGTCTTCCCTGATAGTGGAGATAGTGCGAAGGAAGCAGCAGCCGCCTGTCCGCGTGCAGTCTGACCAGCCTGTCGATATAGGTTTGTCATATACGTCTTTATTATAATGCGCTAGAATCAATTCCTGGGACATTAAACTATTGTGAATATGAAAACAGAAATATGTAGTCAAATATTATATTGCATAAGAGAGCTTTTTAACTAGATGTGCACAAAGATGTATTTCCTGTTAGTTTACACAACTTTGGAGCTTGTTGCTCTTTGGCTGACAAGGACAACTCCTACAGCACTATTGGTGGACAGGGGCACACGTTCACATGCAAGAAAACAAAAACTAGTTTTTTTTTGTTTTTTTTTAACTAATAGATTTTAAAGCGCCGTTATTTACACGCAACACTAAAAACGTTTGGCTTTAATGTCCCTTTGGTCTACAGTATGACGTTTTTGTGTTGTTGCTTCTACAACTGTTTGATTTGCTTGTCTTCAGTAATGTAGGACTAGTTAATAGAATAGTAAAACCTTTTTAATTTGCTAGTCTTTTTTATGAATATTCTTAATAGTACCTATATTTTTTTAACCCATGCACAGGGATTAAAAGAATGTAAAGGAATAGTATGTTCGAGCATTTTATTATTGTACTAGTGCTTATATATAACTGTGTGTTAAACTCCTGCAAAGGGATTAAACACATGGGGGCTGATTTATTATTGGCAGTATTGTGCCTAATCACCCTGTTTCTGCACGAGCCTTCAGGCTCGCCGGAAACAGGAGTTAAGAAGCAGCGGTTTTAAGGGTTGATTGACAACCCCTGTAGATTGGCCGCAAAACTTACTTGGAAGCTCCAAGTTTAGCTCTGTTGAAAAGGTCAGGACAATGTTATTTACAAATAAGCAAAACAATATTTTTTATTTTTTTTTAAAAACTGTATAGGCTATATAAATGGATCATCTACAAAACATTTATGCAAAGAAAAATCTAGTGTATAATGTCCCTTTAAGTATCCTTTTTAAAGGGACAGTAAACGTTACACTTTTTTAATGGATAGAGACAAAATATAATATGTACTTTAATTACTTTACCTGCAAATTTATACTGCAGTGACTCGCCATTAACCCTTTCTTTTAAGTTTCCGAATTGTGCATCTCTAACTCCCCCCCACACAATTCCTTATATGGCTGTATATTTATCTATCTTTGATTTGGTAGAATACAAGACTTTAACACTCATTGTCTGCTGGAGCAGGCCTAGAAGCAAATAAGCTGCTGTGAACTCAGTTGAAATACAATGCCTGTGTTTCTGATGCTAAACACTGATATGGGGAGGTGGATCAGACTTCTCCAGACAGCATAGCTATGTAACTTATTTTGCTTATTTTGGAAAATTAGTTTAAAATACTTGCCATCAATTTTTAAACATTTTTTTATGCAAACTATTTTTTACTTAATTAGTTCTTTTAGGATATCCAAAGACCTCAACATGTTTTATGGCACACCGCCCATATACAATTCAGTAGTGCTCGTTCTCTATTCCCCTGCACATGTTTAATACATATGGCTTCCCAATGTAAGCAGTTTATACATCAGCCGTCTAGGACTATTGCACATGCGCAGGAAATAGAACACGCACTGTCTAATTCTATGGAGCCCTGATTTGGTAAGTTGAGAACGATTCTTCCAAAGCGTATCATCTTTTTATTTTTATATGATATAAATATTTGACTTTGTAAACTTCTATTGGTCAAGCCTATCTCACTCATGCTCCTGGTACCAGTATGACTGTATGTGATCCCTTTGCAGGAGTTCATTGCATAGTTGCCAATATCCATTCTTGCTCCTATGATATATTTTAAAAAGAACATAAGCACCCATTTGTACTAATAACTCTTATATGCTATTTAGGTGCTTACTTGTTAAACCTTTTTTATTTTATTTTTTTTAGTTCAATTATAAACCGTTTAAACTAAATATTCAAAAGGTAACAAATTAATATTTGAAAATGTGCATCTGCCAGCAACAATCCGGGAGAGTACAATACAAGAAATCTGGAAGCGCTTGCAATATTTATGGAAAACAGAGCTAAAATTCCCTATAGATTAGCTATGTTTCATTATTAATATATAATATAGTATATAACATTATGTTGTAGGGAAATATAAAACATTTCCTCTGCAGCTGTGTCGTGACAATTTAAATGACTATCATTTGTGTTTCTTAGAATTTCGTAGTGTGTTAAAATTTCCCAGTTTTCAAAATTCAATTACCTGGTTCATTTTTTGGAATGACTACAATACCACACACTGTTAAAAACAAAAAAAGTCCTTGCAAAAATCCCACACGATACCCATTTCTTTTAAGCTTTTTTTTTTTCTTGTGTTGAACTAGATTGTGCTGTTATAATTTACCAATTTTGATTGGATTTTTTCATTTAAATTGTGGCACTTGCATTGATGTGGCTTTGAAAGGGCAACATTCCTACTGCCATACTATGTTTTCACCCAGGAATTCTTAGGGATTTGAATTGGGGTATCTTTAGTTAGTAACTCCTCCTTCTCTTTTTTTAATTCAGATAGAATCTGGCATCTGTAAGTAAAAGGGGATTCTTCAATCTATGGTGCAATAGAATCTTTGTTTCTTAAATTCTGTATTTTGTTTTTTGCTGATTGAAAGATTGTAGTCTCACCACAAAGCTGCTGCGTTTTTCAGGCACGTCTCTAGTTCAGGATATGAAGGCTTATCTGGAAGGTGCTGGGAGAGATTTCTGTGACATCACTTTGCTACTAGACGGACACCCCAGACCTGCACATAAAGCTATACTTGCTGCTCGATCCAGGTTTGTTCTGACCACTAAATATAGTTATGTTCTATGGATCTTCATTTCAAACACATTCTTAGTGACTTAAATGGACATCAAACAATAAATGCTGTATTAAATGTTGTATTCAAAGCAAATATGTCTCGGAATGGTATGTGTAATATTTTAGTTTCTACAAAGTAGTATGTTGAATTATAGGGTTCCCTTATCTAATCTCCTCTTCTGCTGAGGGCAATTAGGGGTTGATGTGTAAACAATGGCTGTATGGAATATAGTAATGTAAAAGGGACAGTCTAATATAAATTAAACTTTCATTATTCAGATAGGACTTTTAATTTTAATCAACTTTCCAACTTGTATCATCAAATTTGCTTTTTTCTCTTGGTATTCTTAGTTTAAACTAAACATAGGTAGGCTCATATACTAATTTCTAAGCCTTTGAGGGCTGCCTCTTATCACATGCTTTTTAAATCTCTTTTCAACACAAAGAGACAAAGTACAAGTGGGCCATATAGATAACACTGTGTTCAGGCACAGGGGGTTATTTAAGATTTAGCACAATACAATGCTAAATATAAGACAATAGATAATAAACCGTCACAGTCATGTGATCAGGGGGCTGGAAGAAGGTTCCTAGATACAAGGTAATCACAGAGGTAAAAAGTATATTAATATAACAGTGCTGGTTATGCAAAACTGGGGAATGGGTAATAAAGGGATTATCTATATTTTAAAACAATAACAATTATATGGTAGACTGTCCCTTTAAGTTAACTCATGCATAACTGGCCCCAACAGGGGATATGGTATAAGAACAGGCTTTTAAATCTAAGATAACGCAATGTGGTAACACCCACAGGAATTTGAAAAGCCTCAATTATGGGAGTTACATATATGAGAATGGGGCAAAATAAATAATAATAAAAGTTTATTTACTACACATAAATAAATACTTTATATTACAATTTCAAACTGTTTCATGCCCCTAGTTTGGCTGCAAAGCAATTATGCAATGATGTCAGCAATTTTTTTTAGAACCTTGTGTGTGTGTGATATTGATAGTGTAGTTATAATATACTAACATTTCAAACACAGAACTTGGTAATTAAGTGAAATATGGTTTTATATTTGTTATAGTAATAAACTACATTCACACTGTATAGGTACTAACTGCTATCAAGTGCGTTATATTGTTTATGTGTATATATAATATGTATTTATTTCTTTATTATAGGGGCATTTTACTTCATTATTTATATGCATAGTATATGGGTGTTTAAAAAACATTAAAGACAGCCATTTTGTTTTGCAAATCCAGTGATAAATCCCTAGAAAACTTTCTTCTGTATGTTTACTTGGTCTCCTTTGCTCTAGGCAGTAAAAACTCAATTTGCAAATGAGTCTGTGTACTATAATAAATGGTGCCTGAGAATTTTATTTCTTTAATATCTGTAAGGTTTTTTGGTAGACATCATTTTAAATCTGTTTCTCTCCACAGCTATTTTGAAGCCATGTTCCGATCGTTTATGCCTGAAGATGGCCAAGTGAATATTTCAATTGGTGAAATGGTGCCAAGTAAACAGGCCTTTGAGTCTCTACTGCGATATATTTATTATGGAGAGGTGAACATGCCTCCCGAAGACTCCTTGTATCCTTAATCCGTGATGTCACTGCAACATCACCAGCCTGAGCTGGCTACGCTAGCAACAGGAAAGATAACTTGTTAGGGGTATTTATGATTACTAGTCAACAGATTCTCTATAGTTAAATGGACGGGTTATCCTTATTTTTTCCCCACTTTAATTTGTTTCCAAGGATCCATTTCACATGCTGGAGTGTATTAAGTTATTTACAAATAGCTAATTTTACTTTATTTTGGAATTTGAAATAGCTATTTTTCCTGTGGTATCCATATCTATTGTAAATGTTTGTATACTACCTGTGTAACATAGCAAGTATAAGAATACACTCCCAGTAGGTGGTAGAAAAGATGAGCAATAAAATATGAATTTTCAGTTGGTCTAAGTATTGGGTTTTGGTTTACAGAGATAATAATATAAAAAGCATGTGTGTGTACGGAAAGTAATAAACTAAGGATATGTGATCTCCCTTCAAGCTCAACCCATTTTGATGAGCTGTGTTTCAAGGAAAAAAAACAGCTGTTCCATATACAAAAATGAACCTAAATGAGCAATTTTTCATACATTTTATACTCTGAAGCTGGTATAACAAGTCATGGGAAATACATTAAGGTAAAAACACAAACTAGTTTTTACAGTAATTATAAAGGTAAGTTACCTTATTGATTGAACAAAACATTTTTGTCTAGATCACTGGTTTTTAAACCTGTCCTCAGACCTCCCTAACAGGCCACATTTTGTGAATATCTGAACTGGAGCACAGGTGAAATAATCAGCTGTTTAGTAACCATGGTTATTTTACCTGCTTTCATCCAAGGTAATCCTGAAAACCTGGCCTGTTGGGGAGGCCTGAGGACAGGTTTGAAACCCAGTGGTCTAAATCTAGTACAACATTGATCCCCTTCTGCCATCATTTACATTCTTTATCAGGTTTAATTTCTGAGGGTTTTCTACACCTTTTTGAAAGCTTCATCCCAAGCCTTAGAACACAATATTATTCTCTCAATTTAAAGTGGCACTCTAATGTTTTGCTGTCTGTGTGATTGTAATAAAACTGTAGCTATTTCCTTAACTGAGCTGCTAGATACTTATTCTCTGCTCCATATTATTATGGGTTCTTTAGTAACAGACTACAAGCGTATTGCCGGCAAAACCTGGAGATGAATGTGACCGTGGAGAATGTACTTCAGGTAATCTATCGTATTTAATGATATTGAAATGAGACTACTGTTGTGTTATTAAGGGGCATTATAGTAGAAAAAAGTGCCAAACAATCTACCCTGTAATGCTGTGTGCTGCTGATTGGGTTAATGGCAGTTTCCACTCGGGAACAACAGTTTACTAGCCCAGAGGGAAAAGTTACTAGTTTATTCAATGTTAAAGATAGGTAAAATTTGTTACACATAAAAAACACATTAAGGGGGAGAAAGTTTTACAGTGCACTGTCCCTATAAAAAATCCATATTAGCTTCTCCAAATACGGAAAGTGGTGGGTGGAGTTTGGCTGTTGAAAAACAATTGCAGCAAACAAGGTGATAATGTGTTGCAGACATTCTGAAACTTTCCCAGTATGTTTTTCTTTCATGTAATTGGCAAGAGACCATGAGCTAGTGACGTATGGGATATACAATCCTACCAGGAGGGGCAAAGTTTCCCAAACCTCAAAATGCCTATAAATACACCCCTCACCACACCCACAATTCAGTTTTTACAAACATTGCCTCCTTTGGAGGTGGTGAAGTAAGTTTGTGCTAAGATTTCTACGTTGATATGCGCTTCTCAGCATTTTGAAGGCCGATTCCTCTCAGAGTACAGTGAATGTCAGAGGGATGTGAAGGGAGTATTGAATGCAATGGTTTTCCTCACGGAGGATCTATTTCATAGGTTCTCTGTTATCGGTCGTAGAGATTCATCTCCTACCTCCCTTTTCAGATCGACGATATACTCTCATATTCCGTTACCTCTACTGATAACCGTTTCAGTACTGGTTTGGCTATATGTGGATGGGTGTCTTTTGGTAAGTATGTTTTCATTACTTAAGACACTCTCAGCTATGGTTTGGCACTTTATGTATTTATATAAAGTTCTAAATATATGTATTGTACTTATATTTGCCATGATTTAGGTTTTCAGTATATTTCCTTTTGCAGACTGTCAGTTTCATATCTGGGAAATGCTTTTTTTAGGAAAAAGTATTTCTTACCTGGGGTTTAGTCTTTTTTTCAAATTGACTGTCTTTTAAATTTGCGGGCAGAATTAGGCTCGCGAGGGCGCAAAATGCCAAAGTTTATTGCGTCATTCTTGGCGCGAGATTTTTTTGGCGCAAAGTTACGTTCGTTGATGCAAAATAGTCATTTCCAGCGTCTTAGTCGACGCTGAGTCCTTCACAAGCTTGTTGTGCGTCATGCTTGGCCCCAAATATTTTCATTATTTAAGACCCCATTCCTATATGCCTCTTGCCTTTTTTCTCTATCAGAGGGCTAGGATCTTTGCATTTTTTCCCATTCCTGAAACTGCCATATAAGGAAATTGATAAGTTTGCTTTATATGTTTTTTTTCTCTTACATTTGCAAAATGTCTCAATCTGAGCCTGTCTCAGAAATCACTGTTGGAACCCTGCTGCATGATAACAGTTCTACCAAAGCTAAGTGCATTTGTTGTAAACTTGTGTAGGTTTTATCTCCTGCTGTGGTTTGTAATAGTTGTCATGATAAACTTTTACATGCAGAGAATGTATCCATCAGTAGTAGTTCATTACCTGTTGCTGTTCCCTCAACATCTAATGCACAAGATATACCTGTAAATTTAAAAGAATTTATTTCTGATTCCATTCAGAAGGCTTTATCTGCCATCCCGCCTTCTAATAAACGTAAAAGGTCTTTTAAAACTTCTCATAAAGTTGATTAAATTTCAAATGACCGGCAACATGCTGAATTATCCTTCTCTGATGGGGATCTATCTGGTTCAGAAGATCCTGCCTCAGATATTGACACTGACAAATCTTATTTATTTAAAATGGAGTATATTCGTTCTTTGTTAAAAGAAGTGTTGATTACATTGGATATGGAGGAAACTAGTCCTCTTGATATTAAAACTAGTAAACGTTTAAATTCTGTTTATAAACCTCCTGTGGTTGTTCCAGAGGTTTTTCCAGTTCCTGATGCTATTTCTGATATGATTTCTAAGGAATGGAATAGGCCTGGTACTTCTTTTATTCCTAAAATACAATTAAAAAATTGTATCCTTTGCCAGCATTTTCTTAAGAGTTTTGGGAAAAGATTGCCAAGGTTGATGGGGCTATCTCTACTCTTGCTAAACATACTACTATTCCTACGGAAGATGGTACTTCTTTTAAAGATCCTTTAGATAGGAAACTTGAATCTTATCCAAGGTAAGCCTATTTATATTCAGGTCATCTTCTATGTCCAGATTGCTATCTCTTTCTTTCCAAGGTAATAAGTTATTTGGTTCTCAGTTGGATTCAATCATTTCAACTGTTACTGGGGGGAAGGGAGTTTTTTGCCTCAGGATAAAAGACCTAAGGGTAAATCTTTCGTTCCTTTCGACAAAATAAGGAACAGAAACCTAATCCCTCCCCCAAGGAATCTATTTCCAATTGGAAGCCTTCCTCGAATTGGAATAAATTCAAGCCATTTAAGAGATCAAAGCCAGCCCCCAAGTCCGCATGAAGGTGCGGCCCTCATTCAAGCTAAGCTAGTAGGGGGCAGATTAAGATTTTTCAAAGATGTTTGGATCAATTCGGTCCAAAATCAATGGATTCACAGTATTGTCTCTCAGGGGTACAGAATAGGATTCAGAGTAAGACCGCCTGTGAGAAGATTTTTTTTCTCTTACACATACCTGCAAACCCAGTAAAGGCTCAGGCTTTCCTGAAGTGTGTTTTAGACCTGGAGTTATCAGGGGTAATCATGCCAGTTCCGTTTCAGGAACAGGGTCTGGGGTTTTATTCAAATCTATTCATTGTCACAAAGAAAGGAAATTCATTCAGACCAGTTTTGGATCTAAAAATTTTGAATCGATATGTAAGAGTACCAACTTTCAAAATGGTGACTATAAGGACTAATTCTGCCTTTTGTTCAGCAAGGGCATTATATATCCACAAAAGACTTACAGGATGCATATTTTCATATTCCGATTCATCCACATCACTATCAGTTCCTGAGATTCTGCTTTCTAGACAAGCATTACCAATTTGTTGCTCTTCCCTTTGGCCTAGCGACCGCTCCAAGAATCTTTTCAAAGGTTCTTGGTACCCTACTCTCTGTAATCAGAGAGCGGGGTATTGCGGTGTTTCCTTATTTGGACGATATCTTGGTACTTGCTCAGTCTTTACGTTCTGCAGAATCTCACACGAATCAACTAGTGTTGTTTCTTTAAAAACATGGTTGAAGGATCAATTTACCAAAAAGTTCTTTGATTTCTTAGACAAGGGTAACCTTTTTAGGTTTCCAGATAGATTCAGTGTCCATGACTTTGTCTCTAACGGACAAGAGACGTTTGAAATTGGTTGCAGCCTGTCAGAACCTTCAGTTTCAGTCATTCCCTTCAGTAGCTATGTGCATGGGAGTTTTAGGTCTTATGACTGCAGCATCGGGCGCGATCCACTTTGCTCGTTTTCATATGAGACCTCTCCAGCTTTGTATGCTGAACTAATGGTGCAGGGATTATACAAGGATATCACAATTAATATCCTTAAATCCCAATGTTAGACTATCTCTGACTTGGTGGTTAGATCACCATCGTATTGTTCTAGGGGCCTTTTTCATTCATCCAACTTGGACTGTGATCACAACAGATGCAAACCTTTCAGGTTGGGGAGCTGTTTGGGGATCTCTGACAGCACAAGGGGTTTGGAAATCTCAAGATCCGAGATTACCAATAAATATTTTGGAACTCTGTGCGATTCTCAGGGCTCTTCAGTTTTGGCCTCTATTGAAGAGAGAACCGTTCATTTGTTTTCAGACAGACAATATCACAACTGGGGCATATGTCAATCATCAGAGTGGGACTCACAGTCCTCAAGCTATGAAAGAAGTATCTCGGATACTTGTTTGGGTGGAATCCAGCTCCTCTCTAATTTCTGCGGTTCATATCCCAGGTATAGACAATTGGGAAGCGGATTATCTCAGTTGTCAGGCTTTACATCCGGGAGAGTGGTCTCTCCACCCAGATGTGTTTTCTCAAATTGTTCAGATGTGGGGTCTTCCAGAAATAGATCCGATGGCATCTCATCTAAAAAAGAAACTTCCCAGGTACCTGTCCAGGGATCCTCAGGCGGAAGCAGTGGATGCATTGACACTTCCTTGGTGTTATCAACCTGCTTATATTTTCCCGACTCTAGTTCTTCTTCCAAGAGTGATCTCCAAAATCATCATGGAACAATCGTTTGTGTTGCTGGTGGCTCCAGCATGGCCTCACAGGTTTTTATATGCGGATCTTGTTCGGATGTCCAGTTGCCAAACTTGGCCACTTCCATTAAGACTGGACCTTCTGTCTCAAGGTCCGTTTTTCCATCAGGATCTCAAATCATTAAATTTGAAGGTATGGAAATTGAATGCCTAGTACTTAGTCATAGAGGTTTCTCTGATTCAGTGATTAATACTATGTTACAGGCTCATAAATCTTTCTAGAAAGATTTATTATCGAATTTGGAAGACTTGCATTTCATGGTGTTCCGCATTCTTTTAGAATTCCTAGGATTTTACAGTTTCTTCAGGATGTTTTGGATAAAGGTTTGTCTGCAAGTTCATTGAAATGACAAATCTCTGCTCTTTCTGTTTTATTCCACAGAAAAATTGCTAAACTTCCTGATATTCACTGTTTTGTACAGGCTTTGGTTCGTATTGAGCCTGTCATTAAATCAATCTCTCCTCCTTGGAGTCTTAATTTGGTTTTGAAGGCTTTACAGGCTCCTCCATTTGAGCCTATGCATTCTTTGGACATTAAACTACTTTCTTGGAAAGTGTTGTTCCTTTTGGCCATCTCTTCTGCTAGAAGAGTTTCTGAATTATCTGCTCTCTTGTGAATCTCCTTTTCTGATATTTCATCAGGATAAGGCAGTTTTGCGGACTTCATTTAAATTCTTACCTAAGGTTGTGAATTCTAACAACATTAATAGAGAAATTGTTGTCCCTTCTTTGTGTCCTAATCCTAAGAATTCTTTGGAGAGATCTTTACATTCTGAAATATTATGTTGAAGCTACTAAAGATTTCAGGAAGACTTCTAGTCTTTATCTTTTCTGGTTCCAGGAAAGGTCAGAAGGCTTTTGCCGTTTCTTTGGCACCGTGGTTAAAGCTTTTGATTCATCAAGCTTATTTGGAGTCGGGTAAAGCCCCGCCTCAGAGAATTACACCTCATTCTACTAGATCAGTTTCCACTTCTTGAATGAAGCTTCAGTTGATCAGATTTGCAAATCAGCAACTTGGTCTTCTTTGCATACATTTACTAAATTCTACCATTTTGATGTATTTGCTTCTTCGGAAGCAGTTTTTGGTAGAAAAGTTATTCAGGCAGCTGTTTCAGTTTGATTCTTCTGCTTATGATTTAAGTTTTTCCTTTTATTTATGAGAATAAACTTATATTTGGGTTGTGGATTAATTTTTTTTTCCAGTGAAATGGCTGTTTTTATTTTGTCCCTCCCTTGCCAATTACATGAAAGAAAACATAATTTATGTAAGAACTTACCTGATAAATTCATTTCTTTCATATTGGCAAGTCCATGAGGCCCACCCTTTTTAAGGTGGTTATGATTTTTTTTGTATAAAGGACAATTATTTCCAGATTCCTTTGTTGATGGTTTTTTACTCCTTTCTTTATCACCCCACTACTTGGCTATTCGTTAAACTGAATTGTGGGTGTGGTGAGGGGTGTATTTATAGGCATTTTGAGGTTTGGGAAACTTTGCCCCTCCTGGTAGGATTGTATATCCCATACGTCACTAGCTCATGGACCTTTGCCAATATGAAAGAAATTAATTTATCAGGTAAGTTATTACATAAATTATGTTTTTTGCAAGACTGCAGGGAAATCTTGTAATTATGAGGGGCTTACTGTCCCTTTTAACTTTTGTATTTTGTAAACATAAGGGATCTGGTTCTTTTTTTTTTTTTTTTTTGTAGATCTTGGAAGCCGCAGACAAGACCCAGGCTCTGGATATGAAGAAGCACTGTCTCCACATCATCGTCCATCAGTTCACCAAGGTTGGTGGCATCTTCTCTGGGGTTCTGGGAACTTTTTGTCCTCCCATTTGCAGTTTTGTGACTTTAATATTGTCACTTAAAAAAACGTAATATTCCTTTCTGCTCAGTAAGGCTGCTTCCTCTCTTGCTGTATGTTTGTGCGTATTCCTGTCTGTGGGTGAGTCTACTTGATTTACCATAACAAAATTACATATTCACCACTGTGCCTTGAATCAATGTATTATTTAGATTGATATTTTTTTTTGTCTGTAATAATATTTATTTTTGTAATACTGTTCTGTTTAAATGCAAACTCATTAACATTTCATTTAGTTCAATGGTACAATCCTCTGTTAAACTATCAAATTTCATTAATTGCTTATAGTAATCCTTAAAGGGACAGTCTAGTCCAAAATAAACTTTCCTGATTCAGGTAGGGCATGTAGTTTTAAACAACTTAACAATTTACTTTTATCACCAATTTTGCTTTGTTCTTTTGGTATTCTTAGTTGAAAGCTAAACCTAGGAGGTTTATATGCTCATTTCTTAGACCTTGAAGGTCGCCTCTTATCTGAAAGCATTTTGACAGTTTTCCACCACTAGAGTGTTAGTTCATATGTGTCATATAGATAACACTGTGCTCACGCATGTGGAGTTACCTAGGAGTCAGCACTGATTGGCTAAAATGCAAGTCTGTCAAAAGAACTGAAATAAGGGGCAGTTTGCAGAGGCTTAGATATGAGGTAATCAAAGGTACAAAATGTATTAATATAACCATGTTTTGTTATGCAAAACTAGGGAATGGGTAATAAAGGGATTTTCTATATTGTAAAACAATAACCATTCTGGTGTAGACTGTCCCTTTAATCTAAATGCCATTTGGAATTGTTCTGTTTTCTTCCTTCACCTTGTCTAAAGTGTTTTAATCCTGTATAAAGAATGTTCCTTCACTTGTTTCATTATCTATGTACATCTATCCTATATGCCTTACATATCTGTGCATTTCCATATTTCAACCTTGGGTCAATAAAACCTTTGTCGCCCTGTCTCTCTGTCCTGTCTCTGTATATATACAATGTTTATTTGTTCACATTATTGCAGTTTTACACTCATTTCCAAAATCTAAAACATAGGCATATTCAAGCTATTCCATTTACATTGTTTTTGTGATTCTTTTTATAGTATTTGTAAAGCTGGTGAAATCTGAACTATTGTAAGCATCTTTTTTTTTTCTTCTATTAAGATAGCTGTTTGTTTTATTTATCCAAAACTTAACAAAAACAAAACTTGCATATTTGTTTATCTGTAGCAACAATCTCTATACAACAGGAATAGCTCTATTATATTTAAAATGTGATCCAACATACGTTTCCCACGAATGTTATCAGCCTTATCAAGGATTCCATTACAGTTCATAACCAGACTTTTAAAGACTCCACCATGATTCCATTGGATAATTGTTTTTAACTCATTATGTTCCATTTCCTTTTAAATCCATTTTACACAGTGTGTATGTTAGGACATTTAGACAAGGAAAAGGACTTTAAAAATGACTTACACAAATTGTAGGTTTAGACAAACCTTGTAAAACTCGTCACTTTAAACTTAGCAATATAGAATACTCTAAACTCGCTGCTTTATCTATGCTAAAAAGAAAATAATAAGATTATTATGAGCATTGAAATTATCAACGGGATAAAAAAGGACAATGAAATGTAAATATGACCGTTAAAATGTTAGGTTTATATTTTAGCATTGTATTTCATTTATGATTGTGCAGAAAATAATCATTTATATTATAAAAAAAAGAAACTAGTTGTGAGTGTAATAATAAAGAACAAAGTAGGGAAAAGATAAGGCTCCCCAAATATCCATACCCCACAGCCTGTCAAACTTTAATTTTGTTTATTGTTATTTTATTGTCTTTCTATCCAAGATAGATTGAGGTTCTATTCTTGCTGTAAGATCTCTCGGTGTCAGTATTTATTTGCATCCAGTTCTAGAACAGTTCTCATTATATTTGTCTCCATGTTCTATCAATGCGCTTTCTAAAGGTACCAGCATCATCCATTGTAAATGTAATTTTCTTTGTCAAAGGAGAAATGGTTGCAAACCCTTAAAACATGAACAAAAAAAGCTGACATAAGAGACAGGTACCTTCTGCTTTCTTAGCCAAATAAACCACCAAACTAATTCAAATCAATGTAACTAACTATGCATGAAAAAAAAACTATATGTACTAAAAATTATCAAACTAACAAAATAAGAGCATATAAAGGGTAGGATTTCTGACCAAAAGACACATTTTTTTATCAAAGACAGGTGAAAGAGTCCTCTTATAACCACCGAAAAGTGTGGTACCTTAGCTTTGGCTTTTCTGTGAAGCCCCTTTTTAAAGGGATATCTTTAAATGCTGCTAGGATGAACACCAAAGATTTTCTTACTGTAGAAGCCAGTTTACTAAATCATTATAGCTCCGCCTTCAAGCAGATTGCATAGGATGTATTGGTAGAGGTATTTGCAGCAGAAATAGTAAGGTTCTTAAGCCGCTTTATAGATCACTAGTTAGGCCTCATCTTGAGTATTGTGTGCAGTTCTGGAGGCCATATCTTCAGAAGGATATCAACAAACGTGAATCTGTGCAAAGGAGGGCTACCAAAATGGTACATGGTCTAAAAAATAAAACTTACCAGGATAGGCTCAATGACCTAAATATGTAAAGCTTAGAGGAGAGAAGGGAAAGAGGTGATATGAAGCAACTTTCAAGTATGTTAAAGGCTTAGTAAAACTGAGGCTGTGGGTATTTGACATAAAATGGAAAATTCAAGAACAAGGGGTCATGATCTCAAGCTAAAGGGTAGTAGATTCAGGAGTAATTTGAGGAAGCACTTCTTTACAGAAAGAGTGATTGATTTATGGAATAAACTTCCTCTAGAGGTAGTAGCAACAAACACTGTGGGGGACTTTAAAAATGCATGGGACAAGCATAAGGCTATCCTACGAACTAGATAAGTTTATACTGTTAGGTAATATCGGCCAGACTTGCTGGGCCTATGGCTCTTATCTGCCATCAATATCTATGTTTCTATAGCAAAATAAAATTCAAAGTGCATCCTGATACATGCATGCTTCTTTTTGTTTCTCTTTCTTTTTGTAGCAATGGACATGGGTGAGCCAATCACACAAGTCATCTATGTGCAGCCACCAATCAGCAGCTACTGAGCTTATTTAGATATGCTTTTCAACAAAGGATATCATTAGAATGAAGCAAATCACATAATAGAAGTAAATTGGAAAGTTGTTTTAAAATGGTATGCTCATTCTAAATCATGAAAGAAAAAAATTGGATTTAATTTCCCTTTAAAGGGACAGTCTACACCAGAATTGTTATTGTTTTAAAAGATAGATAATCCCTTTATTACTCATTCCCTAGTTTTTCATAACCAACAGAGTTATATTAATACACGTTTTACCTCTGTGATTATCTTGTATCTAAGCCTCTGCAGGCTGCCCCCTTATTTCAGTTCTTTTGACATACTTGCATTTTAGCCAATCAGTGCTGGCTCCTAGGAACTCCACGTGCCTGAGCACAGTGTTATCTATATGACTCACATGAACTAACACCCTCTAGTGGTGAAAACTGTCAAAATGCATTCAGTTTAGAGGCGCCCATCAAGGTCTAAGAAATTAGCACATGAACCTCCTAGGTTTAGCTTTCAACTAAGAATACCAAGAGAACAAAGCAAAATTGGTGATAAAAGTAAATTGGAAAGTTGTTTAAAATTGCATGCCCTATCTGAATCATGAAAGTTTATTTTGGACTAGAGTGTCCCTTTAAGGTCTTCATTAATGCCTATGATGGGCATATTAGTATATTAAACTAGATCAGTTGTCTGTTTGGAGGAACAATACCACCAGTCTCAGAAGGCTAGTTTCAGTTACTGTGGTTGACATATGCTATAAGTTTGAGCTAATGGTCTGCTGTGGCAGTCACTACAGAATGTTATAGGCAGGCTAAGGAAAGGTCTGTATCACCTGGAACATGCACACAAAGATTAAACAAGATATTGGTGTAGACTAATGATAGGGCATAAAGGTTACAGGGAAAAATCAGATACTGAACAGATCCTTTAAAAATCCATCCAACAGGTACCGTAAAACAAACGGAAACCATCCTCTACATTCTAAAAAATAAGACCTGGTTAAACCTCTGCATCACATGGAATCTACCATTGAGACACAGGAACGTTTATAAAGATTGCAGGCAGACAAGTTCTCAAGTAGAGATCTGCAATGCCCACTTGTGTGGCAAAATGTAACACTGTACCAGAGCAGTGTTAAACCAATTACGCTAGAGCAGGGCATGTCAGACACCACAGACAAGCAAGTGTTTTGAGGTCATTTATCTGAGATGGTGAGGAGGCTAAAGAAGCAATTTCTGCTTCTTAAATGTTAACAGGTATAAGTCTGTTCTACAGGTATTGGATCCAAGGGCATGGACCTATTGTTCGGTTCACCGCATACCTAGAAATACTGCTATTTGTATATTAAATTGCAGTTCTGTTTTATTTTTTTTAAAAAGCATTTAGCATTTTAGAAGTTTTATTTTGTTAAGAAGCATTTACAAAAACTATTTTCTTAGTTGTATTATGTATATAATCAATACCATTGAGCTTGTACAAATAAAAGATAAATAAAATAAAAGATAAATAATAATAAAAAAAGTAATTGGGGGAAAAAAGTAATTGTTTTTAAAGGGGCACTAAACATTTTGATATTGTAACATAAAAATTGTAATCATATGTAGTAAAAAAATTGTAGCATACTTTATTTATTTTGTCCCCCTTTCCTGGTATTTCATTCTAAAAAGTGTGCTTTACATTTCCTGGTAAAAATGAAAGTACAGACTGCTGTATTCCACACAGCCATTGGTTGCACACTCTAGTGACACATTTATAATTCAATATTTAAACAATTGCTTTTAAAATACATCTTCATATTATTCTCAGGCTAAAATTTGATTTAAATAAATCATTAAATCTAGCATTTATTTAGTGGGTTTTTACGGCTCTAGCCTTTGCTGATCAACATGGAAGCGCACAGATAAATCTTTCGCTAGATATAAACAATCACAATGAATTTGATGCCTTTTTTATGTTGAAGAAAAATGTGTTCATGCGTGCCACTGTTTGCCAGTGGAATTGTTTAATCTGTCCTTTTATAAGATAGTGAGCAACTTATCCAATTAACTCTTTTTGTGTGGACATCTGCTTGTTCTTCGCTTTACAATCACAATATACAAAAATTAAATGCAACCTTTTTTTTTTTTTTTCCTGCAAAAAGTTATAACATGTTTATTGTTCATTCAAAGTACTATAATCTATTGTATGGCTAATAAGCAAATAAATATTTGTAGGGAGAAAAATTAATGTATAAAAAAAGACTAATGATAGGGCATAAAGGTTACAAGGAAAAATCAGATACTGAACAGATCCTTTAAAAATCCATCCAACAGGTACCGTAAAACAAACGGAAACCATCCTCTACATTCTAAAAAATAAGACCTGGTTAAACCTCTGCATCACATGGAATCTACCATTGAGACACAGGAACGTTTATAAAGATTGCAGGCAGACAAGTTCTCAAGTAGAGATCTGCAATGCCCAATTGTGTGGCAGTATTGAGTGGCAAAATGTAACACTGTACCAGAGCAGTGTTAAACCAATTGCGCTAGAGCAGGGCATGTCAGACACCACAGACAAGCAAGTGTTTTGAGGTCATTTATCTGAGATGGTGAGGAGGCTAAAGAAGCAATTTCTGCTTCTTAAATGTAAACAGGTATAAGTCTGTTCTACAGGTATTGGATCCAAGGGCATGGACCTATTGTTTGGTTCACCGCATACCTAGAAACACTGCTATTTGTATATTAAATTGCAGTTCTGTTTTATTTTTTTAAAAAGCATTTAGCATTTTAGAAGTTTTATTTTGTTAAGAAGCATTTACAAAAACTATTTTCTTAGTTGTATTATGTATATAATCAATACCATTGAGCTTGTACAAATAAAAGATAAATAAAATAAAAGATAAATAATAAAAAAAAAAGTAATTGGGGGAAAAAAGTAATTGTTTTTAAAGGGGCACTAAACATTTTGATATTGTAACATAAAAATTGTAATCGTATGTAGTAAAAAAAATTGTAGCATACTTTATTTATTTTGTCCCCCTTTCCTGGTATTTCATTCTAAAAAGTGTGCTTTACATTTCCTGGTAAAAATGAAAGTACAGACTGCTGTATTCCACACAGCCATTGGTTGCACACTCTAGTGACACATTTATAATTCAATATTTAAACAATTGCTTTTAAAATACATCTTCATATTATTCTCAGGCTAAAATTTGATTTAAATAAATCATTAAATCTAGCATTTATTTAGTGGGTTTTTACGGCTCTAGCCTTTGCTGATCAACATGGAAGCGCACAGATAAATCTTTCACTAGATATAAACAATCACAATGAATTTGATGCCTTTTTTATGTTGAAGAAAAATGTGTTCATGCGTGCCACTGTTTGCCAGTGGAATTGTTTAATCTGTCCTTTTATAAGATAGTGAGCAACTTATCCAATTAACTCTTTTTGTGTGGACATCTGCTTGTTCTTCGCTTTACAATCACAATATACAAAAATTAAATGCAACCTTTTTTTTTTTTTTTCCTGCAAAAAGTTATAACATGTTTATTGTTCATTCAAAGTACTATAATCTATTGTATGGCTAATAAGCAAATAAATATTTGTAGGGAGAAAAATAAATGTATAAAACCTCTGAGAAAAAGTTACTAGTGTGACAGTTTTATATATATATTTAATTTAGATTTAAACAGGCACAAGAACCAAAATATTTTAAAATAAGCAGTAAAACTTGCTGTTATATTCATTACCATGTGCAAAAGCGACATTTGTCTCCTCTGTTTTTGATGCAAATGAATACCGTGTAAATGATTTGCTTTCTTAAATAAAGGTAAAACACATAAGGTGTGTGTGTGCAGCCATATTTGAGAACATTCATATTTCTCATATGAGACTCGGAGGGAGCAGCAGAGACTGATGATCGTATTCTGAAAGCTGTTAAGGTCCAGTGCTTCTGTTTTTCTTGTGATTGTGCCTCATAATTACCTCCTTTCATTTTTCTCATATAAAGGTTGCAAAGTTGCCGAACCTACGATTACTGAGCCAGCCTCTTCTCATCAACATAATCGAGTCTCTGGCCAGTCATATCTCGGACAAACAGTGCGCTGAACTTGGCTCTGACATCTAAGACCAGCTGCGAGACAAATCATTTAAACACAACCATTCCATATTGCTGGGCAGGGTATTTGTTTTTATTTGTTTAAAAAAGGATCTCAACACACAGGACCAAGAAGTTATAACCAAATATGAAACCATGTTTAGAAGAATAATTAACTGGAATTGCTCCCATGCACTAATATGCCTTATCCTGCATGCTTTACTGAAGCTGTATTCAATGTGTAAGAAAATAAAGTTAAATATACACTACCATTTCATACTGCCAGTAGCAGTCATAATTTCAATTTAATGGGAACAGATGGACTTAGACAGAAATTAGTGTAAGATGTAGAATAATTGCTGTTTAAATGCATACACAATATTCAAACAAACATAATAGAAGCTAAAGATTTTAAAAATGGACTTAGATTTTTGAATCTCATGAATTAATGACATTTCCTCCAAAAGCACAGTCTAGATTTGAGTTCTACATTATAACAGTGGGATATGTGTGTATGGTTTATGTATAACTATTAATGCCAGCCATAACACACAATAGAGGGTGTATTTATCAGTGATACATAACACCTTTTTTATGTTACAGTGAATAACTTTTGTGATACTTTGTTTTCGAATGCAGCAGGATAAGGTCATCTGTGATTACTATAGACCTACCAACCATTCTATTGTTAGTTTTGCATGTAAAGTAAAAACATAAGTATTATAATGATACATCTGATGTGTTAGTGTTTGTTCTCTTGTAACAATTGCAAGATACACATGACACACTGCACTAAAGTAGAAATCTGAAAATCCTGGTACTCTGTGTGCATACTGAAATATGCAAGCTCTGCAAATAATTTGTACTAGGCACTTATTGAAATTCTTTATACAGACAATCTGGGCTAAATTGCATATCTTGTATTTGTGTTAATATTTGTATAATAAATATATATACAATATAATATTAACTTGAAATTTTAAATGTATATTTTATGTGACTGTTCCTATACTCTAGGTAGCTATACTGAATGTATTCTGTGATGTCTAGGTTATATATTTACAGTGACGATTCCTATGCTGCTTCCCTTTATTCTGTGACAAGTACTTTTTTCCTTTTGTATGGTTTTGTATGAACATGACCCAGGCAGAATATAAACGCACAGTATTATTGTTCAGGAAATACCATAGATGTTTCACTACAGGGTCAAACATTGCCAATGTTATTCAAATATTAAAGTGGTTATCTGTTCTAAATTTTCTGTGTGGTTATTGCACATTGCTTCCATCATGTCCCTTTAAATCTTCCTTGATGAAAAATAGATACAGTGTATCATAATACTATATGCTAAATTAAAGAAATAATAAAGTACGGTTTATGTAAAGAGAGCGCTATAGCTTGCTTCATTTCAGGTACAAATAATGGTTCCATTTTACAAAGCATTAACAATGGTTCAGCAAAACTCTGAAATTGTATAAACATGTATAACATGGGAAGTATTTAGTATTTTAAAAATGGCTGCATAGCTACATTGAATATAAATATTCACATACAAATTGCTGTGTGTAAAAATGATCATTAGTGGGAAAGAGAAGACTCTAACCTAAGATAACAAACCCTGGTGGCTGTTACACCATCGGTCCTAATAACCTGGGAAAGGAATATTGTAAAATCTAATAAACCTTACATGACACCATTCCTAATCAGTAATTCATCAATACACCAAGAGGGAATTCCCTAAGGATGACAATGTAAGTCAATTATTATAAACCAAGAATCAGGATAACAAATATTAAATGCAGAAACGTTGGCCAACACCTGAGAAAATCTTGCTGGTGCTACTATTTTCTGTATGTTAATGTAACATGAAAAGGAAACAAAAGCAAGTTATGGTCACAAATATTGACTAAAATATATCCCTTTATTAGAATTTGTATATCTATACAAACGTGTGCTATATACCACCCATCTCACTTGAAGTAGAACCATATCAGTATTGTTGGTTGATGACTTATGCGGTAGGTAGAAACATGTAAGAAGTGTCCTTGCTTGAGTTATTTCACATATAGGGAAAGAGAAAAGGGTTAGACCCTGAAACAACTCTGCAAAGTAGGATGGGCCTTCATATGGTTCTAGTGTTAAGAAATTGAAATCGTCAGTATTCTATTTCCTTTCATCAAATGTTGAGAGTCCAAGAGACATCACACGTAGGAATTACAGTAAAATCCACCATGAGGAGGCAAAATCACCTCTACACACTAGAGCTTAAAAGGAGAGTAAACCTAAAAAATAATGTTATATAATTCTGCACATAGTGCAGAATTATATAACATTATCTCAGCGCTAACATTATACATCTAAATATTGCAGAGATATTTCTCCAACATAGGTGTGTCCGGTCCACGGCGTCATCCTTACTTGTGGGATATTCTCCTCCCCAACAGGAAATGGCAAAGAGCCCAGCAAAGCTGGTCACATGATCCCTCCTAGGCTCCGCCTTCCCCAGTCATTCTCTTTGCCGTTGCACAGGCAACATCTCCACGGAGATGGCTTAGAGTTTTTTGGTGTTTATTCTGGTAAAAGGAGAGGTCAAAAAGCAACTTCTACCTCTCTCTCTTTTTGGCTTAAAAGCATCATCAGATTGGCTTATGAGACTGCCGGACGGCAGCCTCCTGAAAGAATCACGGCTCATTCCACTAGGGCCGTGGCTTCCACATGGGCCTTCAAGAACGAGGCTTCTGTTGATCAGATATGTAAGGCAGCGACTTGGTCTTCACTGCACACTTTTACCAAATTTTACAAATTTGATACTTTTGCTTCTTCTGAGGCTATTTTTGGGAGAAAGGTTTTGCAAGCCGTGGTGCCTTCCATCTAGGTGACCTGATTTGCTCCCTCCCATCATCCGTGTCCTAAAGCTTTGGTATTGGTTCCCACAAGTAAGGATGACGCCGTGGACCGGACACACCTATGTTGGAGAAAACAGAATTTATGTTTACCTGATAAATTACTTTCTCCAACGGTGTGTCCGGTCCACGGCCCGCCCTGGTTTTTTAATCAGGTCTGATGATTTATTTTCTCTAACTACAGTCACCACGGTATCATATGATTTCTCCTATGCAAATATTCCTCCTTTACGTCGGTCGAATGACTGGGGAAGGCGGAGCCTAGGAGGGATCATGTGACCAGCTTTGCTGGGCTCTTTGCCATTTCCTGTTGGGGAGGAGAATATCCCACAAGTAAGGATGACGCCGTGGACCGGACACACCGTTGGAGAAAGTAATTTATCAGGTAAACATAAATTCTGTTTTTATTATAATTTATCATTTTACAGACCACCGCTCCTTGCTCTACTGAGCGGGTCTGTTTTTTTTCTAAGCGTATCTGGGCATGCTGTCTAGTAACAGCACCATTAAACTGCAAGCTACATTAAGTTTTTTTTTTGTTTTTTTTATATAGTTTTTTTATTGAAGTCATAAGCAAATATAACAATAATGAAACGTCCAATAATAGTAACAAAGGAGAATAGTACATTACTAATACCATGATCTTGCCAGGTAAACAACATAAGTTATGCCAACATTATATAGATTTAAAGAGTAGTGCTCTATGATGAGTGGTAAAAGAATGGAGAAGCAAAAGAATGGAGAAGCTGTAGCTGGTTAGTGTTATGAAGGGGCATGGAGGTTTACTTGGCAATAAAGCTAAATAGAAGGGGCATATAAATCCCGTTTAATAAAGGTATTAGTTAAGCATTTGGACCATCAAGAGTGAGACCTCAGTTTTTATTTTTTATATGATAGGTAGACTAGAAGTGACCCCGCCTTGTGATGGATAAATACACCATAAAATATTAATTTAGAAAATATAAAAGCAAGGAAGGGTTGGTTTTATGGGGGTAGAGGGAGATAGAGTATATTCTCCACATTATCATGAAAAACTTTTATAGCGTTATATAATCTAGTAAAGTAAGATAAACATGGAGTGGCTTATGTTTGGCCACTTATGGACCAATTTAGCGGGGAGAGAGATAAGGGGACGCAGCGGGCAAAAGCCGCTCAAAGTGGAGTGGGAAGGGGAATGGGGGGGGCGGAGCCAAATAGGATATGAGATCAGGTATGGAAAGACTTAGTAGATGGATATAAAGATGAGCTTCATAGGGGGGACCTGTTATTTACATGACTACTGGGGTGGGCATGGCTCCATCAGAACGAAGTAATTATCTAAATATATTGTTATGCTTATATAATGAGAAGCTAATGACAAATGTGTAGAATATGCGACTAGAATATTATGGGAAGTAAGGGGCCTTACTAATCACTCTATAATATTATGTGGAGAGGGGAGCTGTGGCATATACGGGATATAGGGAATCTCCAGATGAGCCCCTCTCCTAGGGGAGTGTCATCTATAGACGAAGCTGGAAAAAGGAGTGGGGATATGACCCGCCGGCAATAAGTTCCGGCGGGAAAGGGAGGAGAGAGGCTAATCATGGATAAGAGCTCCCTTTTTTTAATAAAATGAGCTATAATGAGAAGAAGTGAAAACTAGAAGATAGAAACACATACATACATGTCCTCAAAACTAAGATATAAATGCAATCATTACAACAGATAGGCAATGTTTTAGGCATAGAGCTGGGGCTTGTCAAAGGCCCCAGGATACGGCTGTTAGGCAGGAGGATGCCATGACTATGGAGCACGTGCTGGTGATATATCCTACCTATGAAGACATTGACATATAAACATAAAATATTGCTACAAAACCAGCTACGCACATTGAATATATGGCATATATCAATTCCTGTTCTAAGCCAGATAACACAACATATGGGCCAACTGCGACCTTAAAATATATAACAAAAATATGCATGATGTAGTATAATCAGTAAGAGATATAGGATATTATGGGTTGTAGAGTAATCTAAGGATACTAGGGGAGTATCACGGCCAAGGCATATAAATAACTGTAAAGTAAAGATGTTCGGTATTATACTCGTAGTCAGTTATTAAACATATACTGTGAGTTAATTTATCATGTTACCTATAACACCACTTATGTCTAGCGCCCAGCAGAAAAAGCCTACCCTTTTAAATAAGCAGAGAGTAAAAACTTATATGCTGGATTGTGCCTTCCCAGTTAACACAACCCAGCAGTATCTAATAATGCTTGTATGGAGATACTGCAGCAGCTAGACCACATACCTCTGAATTTTAAAGGAGCTGTTGGTAATACCAAAGTGGTATCTCTATTTTATTTCAAAGCAAACCAGCTCATCATCTAACTGAGGCTTGCTGACTAATATGTTTCTCCACAATCTATCTGTAATTTATTTACCATAAACCTCAAGAAATAAAAAATAGAACATCAAAATGAAGGGTACAAATAGATTTCAGATCGTAATACTAAGAACTCCACTAGGAATTATATGGGTGCTCAAGACACAACCAGAGACATAAATAGCATTTATAAGCTATACTGCCTGTGCAAATGCAGTGGCTATAGTATACGAAATGCAGTATGGGAAAGGTGTGATATGAAGAGTGTCAACTAGGCTCTCAAAATCTTACACTGCCAAAAAGCTATATGTGAAAGACAAAAGAGCTTTAAATTAAAGTCTTGGCAGACAACATCATTAAATACTTGAGAACAGAGGTGCCCAGAAATTTAACATCTAAACTAAACCTTTCGTTTCCTTCTGAAGGAGCAACGGTACAACAAAACAAAACTTATCTATTCAGCAGTGTAAATGAGCGTCACAGCAACCAAAAATGAAATACCAAAACCAGAGACCTCTAGGAGGGACAGGAAAGAAGAGTAAAGGGGAAACAAAACTCAGGCAGTTCATTACAATAAACTTAAACTTGTATACATGTGGTAGGGGTCAACCAGAGCTAGTAGGGACTTCCCTCAAATTCAGCATGTATCATAAGTTGTTAGTCCATATCTGTTTTAAGGTGATAGGTTAATTATTGCTATGTCCATTAGGGCTGCTCTCTAATTAGAGACAAGAACTGTCCTGTGAGAAACTGTCCGGGCTGTGATCTCTAACCCACACCGCTTCTGCGTTGCTGATCTAGTCCGGTTGGAATAGAAGAGAATCTACACTGTGTAGGCTGATCGAGTGAGCTGATGAAAAAATCAGCAGACGGACCCAGCAGCTGTACAAACAGGTCAATGCTACTAGGCAAAAAGTTAGCGAGATAGTCAGATCTCAGCGCAAATGGGTTGAGGTGTTTGGTGCTGGGTTCAGATCGTGGCTTAGTTCCTTCGTGTGTAGACTTCTGTTGTACGGACTTCTGCAGTACTGGGTATCTTAAGCGCCGCATGTACCGCTCAGTTCCCGGTTCTGTTTTCTCACTCCACCTGACCCCAGCATTTGCAGAGGGACCTCCAGAGGCATTAGAATAGGGATATACTATTAGCTGCAGACTTCGTTTTCTGATCGATCTGAGCCGCTGTATCAGCGGCACCTCAAGCCATGTTTCGCTCCGTTTCTCCGACTCTGTGAGGACCATAAAGGGCTGCAAGGTACTGTCCTGCGGGGTTACTTCCATCTGTTCTGTTGTCCGCGGGATAAAATCCTCTTTGCCTACTGGAGACCGATCCACGGACTCACGGTGTAGGGCTATATTGTGGGATCTTCGTTTCCAGCCAGTTGGTCTCCCCAGTGCTTCTCTTGTCAGCGTAGAGTGTTGAGACGGGGCCTTTGCAGCTTTCAATTCAGCAACAAGAGCTTGCTGGTGGTAGTCCAAAGAGGACATTAAGGCTTGAAGGGCCAGATAAATTTGTTGCTCCATTAGAATGTTGTAAAAGAGAATGTCAGAGGAATCTCTCCGTCTGCCAAGATGCTGCGTAGGTAGTTTTAGATATGGTGGCTAGAACTTAGCTGTAATCTCAGTTCGCTAGTAGGCCTCTGTGCTGTTTTTATGTCAATAACGTGCTACCTTAATCCCAGACTTCAGAGTCCGTGTCCTAGAACGTGGCAAGTACCCAATATATAGAAATGTATATTCTTAGGGTGTCAGAAAATAGTCTGTTAAAGATCGAGTTTTAGGAGCTCTAAGATAGTACGTCCTGTAGCTTCGGCAGTTGGCTCCGCCCCCCGCTACATTAAGTTTAATGGCGCTATCGGGCCAGCTGTGACTAGACAGCATGCCCAGATGCGCTTAGAAAAAAAAACAGACCCGCTCAGTAGAGCAAGGAACGGCGGTCTGTAAAATGGTAAATTATAATAAAATATCTCTGCAATATTTAGATGTAAAATGTTAGCACTAAGATATTATATACTTCTGCACTATGTGCAGAATTATACAACATTATTTTTTAGGTTTACTGCCCCTTTAAAGGGAAATGAAACCCAAAATATTTTTTTCATGATTCAGAAAGAACATGACTTTAAACAACTTTCCACTTTACTCAGGAGCAGCAATGCATTACTGGGAGTTAGCTGCTGATTGGTGTCTGCACATACATGCCTCTTTTCTTTTGTTCACCTGATGTGTTCATAGCTACTCCTTCAATAAAGGGCAGCAAGAGAATTAAAGGGACAGTCTACTTGAACATCTTTAAAAAGATAGATAATCCCTTTTTCTTTCCTAAGACATTGAGAGTCCACAAAGTCATTCCAATTACTAGTGGGTTATTCAACTCCTGGCTAGCAGGAGGAGGCAAAGAGCACCCCAGCAAAGCTGTTAAGTATAACTTCCCTTACCCATAATCCCCAGTCATTCTCTTTGCTTCTGTCAATGGAGGTTGTCTGAAGATAAATTGTCCTTTTATGGGTATTTTTCCCTGCAAGCAAGGACTGGGATCTAGCTGTGTTCACGTCAATCTCTTGAGTAAGAGTAGTGGTGGCTTTTAGCAGTTAGAAGGCGGTGAGGTAGTCCTTACTTTACAAGTTTGCTACCCTTTTGTTGAAAGCCAGGGTTGGTGACTCTGGTCTTTCTCTTACTACAGGTCCATGACAGGGAATCTCATTATGGGACAGAGTTACCCTACTGTCATGGGGTACAAGTGTAGGGGGAGATTTTTATTGGGTCATGGAAAGGGACGAAAATTAGTTGGCACTTTAGGTATGAGGATGATAGACTTTAGGGGTTAATCTCCTTAATTCTTGGTTGTATATGTGACTTATTAATGTTATATTGCAACATATTTGGGAGTTATTTATTATCGTTGCTGGTTTTAAATTCTCACCAGCAGACAGAGCTAACAGTTTTTATTAGCTTATACAGCCGTGGGAACAAACGGCTTTTAAAAGCTGCAGCAGTATGTGACGCAGTTTTTATTCCCAGCCGCTCACGTGTCCTCCGCACTTCCGGTTTTACGAAGCAGACTTTTTTGAGCTCAGAAAGCCGGTCTACAATTTGAAGAGAGATGTCGGCTTTGTTATTCGCCGATCAGACTATCTTCAGTGGCTCTGGATCATTCACCTGACAGTTCACAGACCACCTGCTTGCTAGTGGGATTTTAACACTGGTCCGGTAGGAACTTCAGATAGTTTGTCTGAAGTTAATTTACATTAGTATTTTACTCTTCATTATTTACTATTTTGTCAATAAAGAAAGTAAGATTTATTTTCAATATTTAATTTTAGTTACAGTTCTGTTTATTGCTAGTGGGACCTGTCCTTGTATTATGGACTCTGAACAGGATCAGCCTATCTCTCTGGATAAATGTTTGCTATGCCTAGATAATCAGATTGCTCTACTAATGCAGTTTTGTTTTTCATGTTTAGCAAAAATGTTAATATTTAAAGAAAAGATTCTCCCTTCTAAGCCAAGTGTGTCTCTGGATTTTGCTGTGCGTGACATGCCACAGCTTTCTCCTCAAACGTCCCAAGCCTTAGTTATAGCGCATACCGTGCCTTCTGTGTCCTCTCAAACTCCTGGGGGTGTTTATTTACCTGAGGATTTTGCCTCTCAGATTACTTCAGCAGTGTCAGCGGCCTTATCTGCTTTCCTTTCTTTGGGGAAAAGTAAGAGGAAATCTAAACATTTGCCTGCTACTAAGTTTTCTGACCCCTCTAAGTCGGCATTAGCCAATATTTCTTACTTGTCTGAGAAGGAAAATTCTTCAGTAGCTTCTGAAGGTGAAATATCAGACTCTGACACTTTAGCAGAAAAATCTTCAGAATCTGAAGAAGTTAATTTTAGATTTAAGCTTGAACACCTCCGGTTACTACTGAAGGAGGTCCTAGCTATGTTAGACGACTCTGAACCTTTGGTTTCTGTTAACCCTACTAAATCGTCTAAACTGGATAGAGTTTATGATTCTCCATCTTCTGAGGAAGTTTTTCCTGTTCCAAGGAAGATGTCTGAAATGATTGCTCAGGAATAGAATAAACCAGGGGTTCCTTTTTCCCCTTCCCCTGTTTTTAAAAATGTTTCCTGTTGCCAACTCTATTCTTGACTCATGGCGACCTGTTCCTAAGGTAGAAGGAGCTATTTCTACCCTTGCTAAGATAACTATCATTCCTATTGAAGATAGTTGCTCTTTTAAGGATCCAATGGATAAGAAGCTAGAGGCTTACCTGAAAAAGATGTACATCCATCAAGGATTACAGTGGCCACCTGCGGCGAGTATTGCCACGGTTGTGGGTGCATCTTATTGGTGCAACGCCTTTCTGATCTTATTTCTGAAGAAACTACGGTAGAGGAGATACAGGATAGGATCAAAGCTCTTAAATTGGCAAATACCTTTATCTGTGATGCCAACATGCAAATGATTAGACTGGGAGCTAGGATGAAATCTTGGTCAGCTGATGTTTCGTCAAAGGCCAAGCTTTTAGCTTTACCTTATAAGGGTAAAAGTTTGGACCTGGTCTGGTGGAAATCATTTCAGAAATTTCAGGTGGAAAGGGATCTTTCCTACCTCTGGACAAGAAAAATAGACCTAGGGGTCGACAATCTTCTAATTTTCGTTCCTTTCGCAAATTTAAGGGACAAAAATCCTCCTCTTCCTCTTCTAAACTAGAACAATCCAGGTCCTCTTGGAAATCCAACCAGCCCTGGAACAAGGGGAAATAAAACAAAAAGCACTCTGCTGACTCAGTCAGCATGAAGGGTCCGCCCCCGATCCAATTTTAGATCAGGTGGGGGGCAGACTTTCCTTTTTCAAACAGGCCTGGATTTGCGATGTCCCAGATCCATGGGCTGTGGACATAGTATCCCAGGGTTACAAGATAGGTTCAAGCCTTGCCCTCCAAGGGGCAGATTTCCCCTGTCAAGATTATCCTCAAACCAGGAAAAGGAGGCCTTCTTAAGTTGCATAAAGGACCTATCCTCCCTGGGAGTTATTGCACCAGTCCCTCTAAAGGAACAAGGTCTAGGATTCTATTCAAATCTATTTGTGGTTCCCAAAAAGGAGGTAATTGTTCGTCCCATCCTAGATTTAAACTGTCTCAACAAGTTCCTCAGAGTTCTGTTCTGAACTATTCGTTCCATTCTTCCATTGGTCCAGGAAGGTCAGTTTATGACGACCATAGACCTGAAGGACGCGTACTTGCATGTTCCTATTCACTGGGATCATCACCAATTTCTAAGATTTGCCTTTCTGGACAAGCATTTCCAGTTTATTGCCCTTCCGTTTGGTCTTGCCACGGCTCCCAGAATATTCACAAAGATCCTGGGAGCACTATTGGCAGTGATCAGATCCCAGGGAATTGCAGTGGCAACATATCTAGGCGACATCTTGGTTCAGGCGTCATCTTTTCACTTGCAAAATCTCATACAGAGATGTTGTTGCCTTTTCTACATTCCCACGGGTGGAAGGTAAATTTGGAAAAGAGTTCTCTTATTCCATCTACCAAAGTTTGTTTCCTAGGGACAATAATAGATTCCCTCTCCATGAAAATTTTCCTGATGGAGGTCAGAAAATCCAAATTTCTTGCTTTATGCCTTTCTCTCCAATCTACCTTTCGTCCATCTGTGTCTCAATGCATTAAGGTGATTGGTCTGATGGTGGCATCCATGGACATCATTTATTTTGGTCGGTTCCATCTGCGACCACTGTAACTTTGTATGCTCCGTCAATGGAACGGAGACCATTCAGATTTATCTCAGAGCATAAATCTGGACCCTCTAACAAGAGACTCTCTCTCGTGGTGGATGTCACAGGAACATCTGTCTTGGGGGACTTGCTTTCTGTGACCTTCCTCGGAGATTGTGAGTACGGATGCAGATTATCTGAGCAGGCAGATCTTTCATCCCAGGGAGTGGGCTCTCCATCCGGAAGTGTTTTCTCAGATAACTCTCAAGTGGGGAGGTTCCAGAGTTGGATCTGATGGCGTCCCGCCAAAACGCCAAGGTTCCAAAGTATGGTTCAGGGTCAAGAGATCCTCAGGCTGTTCTGATAGATGCCCTAGTGGTTCCTTGGAGGTTTTCTCTGGCATATCTGTTTCCTCTCCTTCCATGAGTTATTGCTCGTATCAAACAGGAAAGAGCATCAGTGATCCTAATAGCTCTTGCATGGCTTCGCAGGATCTGGTTTGTGGATCTGGTAAGGATGTCATCTCTACCTCCTTGGAGGTAACCTCAAAGGAAGGACTTTCCTCCATCCAAACCTAGATTCTCTGAAGCTTACTTGTCTAGATGTGGTTTTTCTGAAGCGGTCATTGAAACTATGATTCAGGCTTGAAAACCTGTTACTCGCAAGATTTACCATAAGATATGGCGTAAATATCTTTATTGGTGCAAATCTAAGGGGTTCTCCTGGAGTCGGGTGAGGATTCCCCGGATTTTGTCTTTTCTTCAGGATGGCCTGGATAAGGGTTCATTGGTCAGTACTCTAAAGGGTCAGATTTCTGCATTTTCTATCCTTTTACACAAACGTCTGGCAGACTTACCAGATGTTCAAGCCTTTGTTCAGGCCCTGGTTAGAATCAGGCCACTGTTTAAACCTGTTGCTCCCCCATGGAGCATGAATCTAGTTCTTAAAGTTTTGCAGCAGGCTCCGTTTGAGCCTATGCATGTTGTTGATATTAAGTTATCTTGGAAGGTTTTGTTTCTTCTTGCTATTTCTTCCGCTCGCAGTGTGTCTGAGCTTTCAGCTCTGCAGAGTGATTCCCCGTACCTTATTTTTCATGCTATTTTACAGGTCATCCTACCTTTTTTCTACCTCCCTGTTCATTCTGTGTCCTCTAGCTTGGGTATTCGTTCCCACTAGTACTTGGAATGACGTTGTGGACTCTCCATGTCTTAGGAAGGAAAACTAAATTTCTTTCATGTAATTGGCAAGAGTCAATGAGCTAGTGACGTATGGGCTATACATTCCTACCAGGAGGGGCAAAGTTTCCCAAACCTCAAAATGCCTATAAATACACCCCTCAACACACCCACAATTCAGTTTTACAAACTTTGCCTCCCATGGAGGTGGTGAAGTAAGTTTGTGCTAGATTTCTATGTTGATATGCGCTTCGCAGCAGGTTGAAGCTTGGTATTCCTCTCAGAGTGCAGTAAATGTCAGAGGGATGTGAAGAGAGTATTGCCTATTTGAATACCATGGTCTTCCTCTAAGGGATCTATTTCATAGGTTCTCTGTTATCGGTCGTAGAGATTTCTTCTCCTACCTCCCTTTTCAGATCGACGATATACTCTTATATACCATTACCTCTACTGATTCTCGTTTCAGTACTGGTTTGGCTATCGCTATATGTAGATGAGTGTCTTAGGGTAAGTAAGTCTTATTTCTATTCATGACACTCGAAGCTATGGTTGGGCACTTTATATGTAAAGTTCTAAATATATGTGTTAAAACTTATATTTGCCATGATTCAGGATAATCAGTATTCCTTCATTCAGACTGCCAGTTTCATTTTTTTGGGAAAATGCATATAAATTATATTTTTTCTTACCTTAAAAATTTTCAATTGACTTTTTTTATTGCGTCATTTTTGGCGCAAAAATTTCGGCATTTCCGGCGTCATAGTTGGCGCTGGAAGTTTTCACGTGATTGCGTCATTTTTTACGTATGTGTGTTGCGGACGTTTTTTGGGCGCCAAAAAATATGGGCGTCATTCTTGATGCCAAAATATGTGGGCGTCATACTTGGCGCCAGTTTTTTTCACATTATTTCAGTCTCACGTTTTAGTTGCTTCTGGTTTTCTAGAGGTTAGTTTCATTTTGCATTTTTTCCCATTCCTGAAACTGCCATTTAAGGAATTTGATAATTTTGCTTTATATGTTTTTTTTTCTATTACATATTGCAAGATGTCACTACCTGACCCTGGATCAGAATCTACTTCTGGAAAGACGCTGCCTGATGTTGGTTCTACCAAAAAGCTAAGTGCATTTGTTGTAAACTTTTGGTAACTGTTCCTCCGGCTGTAGTTTGTGTTAGTTGTCATGATAAACTATCAAACGCAGATAGTATTTCCATTAGTAATAATCCATTACCTGTTGTTCCTTCAACATCTAATGTTCAGGATGTTCCTGTTAATGTTAAAGAATTTGTTTCTAATTCTATTTGGAAGGCTCTGTCTGTTATTCCTCCTTCTAGTAAACGTAAGAGGTCTTTTAAAACTTCTCATATTTCAGATTAATTTTTAAATGACCGCCATCATTCTGACTTATCTATTTCTGATGAGGATCTATCTGGTTCAGAAGATTCTGCCTCAGATATTGACACTGATAAATCTTCATATTTGTTTTAGATGGAGTTTATTCGTTCTTTACATAAAGAAGTGTTGATTGCATTAGATATGGAGGAGTCTAGTCCTCTTGATATCAAAACTAAAAAGCGTTTTCAATTCAGTTTCTAAACCTCATGTAGTTATTCCAGAAGTTTTTCCAGTTCCTGATGCTATTTCAGAAGTAATTTCTAGGGAATGGAATAGTCTGGGTACTTCATTTACTCCTTCTCCAAGGTTTAAGAAATTGTACCCTTTGCCATCTGATAGATTAGAGTTTTGGGAGAAAATCCCCAAAGTTGATGGGGCTATCTCTACTCTTGCTAAACGTACTACTATTCCTACGGCAGATAGTACTTCATTTAAAGATCCTTTAGATAGGAAGCTTGAATCCTTTCTAAGGAAGGCTTATTTATGTTCAGGTAATCTTCTTAGACCTGCTATTTCTTTGGCTGATGTTGCTGCAGCTTCCACTTTCTGGTTGGAGGCTTTAGCGCAACAAGTGTCAGACCATAATGCTTATAGCATTGTTAAACTTCTTCAACATGTTAATAACTTCGTTTGTGATGCCATTTTCAATATCATTAGAATTGATGTCAGGTATATGTCTTAAGCCATAAAGCTCTTCTGGATAAAATAGCTAAAGTCTTGAAATGCAGATATGACTTCTAAGTCAACGTTGCTTTCTCTTTCTTTCCAAGGTAATAAATTATTTGGTTCTCAGTTAGATTAAATAATTTCAACTGTTACTGGGGGGAAGGGAGCCTTTTTGCCTCAGGATAAAAAATCTAAAGGTAAATATAGGGCTGCTAATCGTTTTCGTTCCTTTCGTCAGAATAAGGAAAAAAAGCCTGACCCTTCCCCTAAAGGAACAGTTTTCGTTTGGAAACCTCCAGTCTGGAATAAATCCAAGCCTTTTAGAAAGTCAAAACCAGCTCCCAAATCCGCATGAAGGTGCGGCCCTCATTCCAGCACAGTTGGTAGGGGGCAGGTTACGATTTTTCAAAGATGTTTGGATCAATTTGATTCAAAATCTTTGGATTCAGATCATTGTTTCACAAGGGTACAGAATAGGTTTCAAGGTAAGACCGCCTGTGAGAAGATTCTTTCTCTCACGCATTCCAGTAAACCCAGTAAAGGCTCAAGCGTTTCTGAAATGTGTTTCAGACCTGGAGTCAGCTGGGGTAATTGTGCCAGTTCCAGTTCTGGAACGGGGCCTGGGGTTTTATTAAAATCTGTTCATTGTTACAAAGAAAGAGAATTCTTTCAGACCAGTTCTGGATCTAAAAATATTGAATCGTTATGTAAGGATACCAACATTCAAAATGGTGACTATAAGGACTATTCTGCCTTTTGTTCAGCAAAGGCATTATATGTCTACAATAGACTTACAGGATGCATATCTTCATATTCCAATTCATCCGGACGACTATCAGTTCCTGAGATTCTCTTTTCTAGACGAGCATTACCAGTTTGTTGCTCTTCCTTTTGGCCTAGCAACAGCTCCAAGGATCTTTTAGAAGGTTCTCGGTGCCCTTCTCTCTGTAATCAGGGAGCAGGGTATTGCGGTATTTCCTTATTTGGACGATATTTTGGTACTTGCTCAGTCTTTACATTCTGCAGAATCTCACACGAATCAACTTGTGTTGTTTCTTCAAAGACATGGTTGGAGGGTCAATTTACCAAAGAGTTCCTTGATTCCTCAGACAAGGGTAACCTTTTTGGGTTTCCAAATAGATTCAGTGTCCATGACTCTGTCTCTAACAGAAAAGAGACGTCTGAAATTGGTTTCAGCTTGTCGAAACCTTCAGTCTCAATCATTTCCTTCGGTAGCTTTGTGCATGGAAATTTTAGGTCTCATGACTGCTGCATCGGACGCGATCCCTTTTGCTCGTTTTCACATGAGACCTCTCCAGCTTTGTATGCTGAACTAATGGTGCAGGGATTATACTAAGATATCACAATTAATATCCTTAAATCCCAATGTTCGATCTTCTCTGACTTGGTGGTTGGATCACCATTGTTTAGTTCAAGGGGCCTCTTTTGTTCGTCCAACCTGGACTGTGATCTCAACAGATGCAAGTCTTTCAGGTTGGGGAGCTGTATGGGGATCTCTGACAGCGCAGGGGGTTTGGGAATCTCAGGAGGCGAGATTACCAATCAACATTTTGGAACTCCGTGCGATTTTCAGAGCTCTTCAGTTCTGGCCTCTTCTGAAGAGAGAATAGTTTATTTGTTTTCAGACAGACAATGTCACAACCGTGGCATATGTCAATCATCAAGGGGGGGGACTCACAGTCCTCAGGCTATGAAAGAAGTATCTCGGATACTTGTATGGGTGGAATCCAGCTCCTGTCTAATTTCTGCGGTTCACATCCCAGGTATAGACAATTGGGAAGCGGATTATCTCAGTCGCCAGACGTTACATCCGGGCGAATGGTCTCTTCACCCAGAGGTATTTCTTCAGATTGTTCAAATCTTGGGACTTCCAGAAATAGATCTGATGGCCTCTCATCTAAACAATTAACTTCCCAGGTATCTGTCCAGATCCAGGGATCCTCAGGCGGAAGCGGTGGACGCGTTGTCACTTCCTTGGAATTATCAACCTGCTTATATCTTTCCGCCTCTAGTTCTTCTTCCAAAAGTGATTTCCAAAATCCTAATGGAGCGTTCGTTTGTACTGCTGGTGGCTCAAGCATGGCCACACAGGTTTTGGTATTCAGATCTTGTTCGGATGGCCAGTTGCCAACCTTGGACACTTCCGTTAAGGCCAGACCTTCTATCTCAAGGCCCATTTTTACATCAGGATCTCAAATCATTAAATTTGAAGGTATGGAGATTGAACGCCTAATACTTAGTCATAGAGGTTTCTCTGACTCAGGGATTAATACTATGTTACAGGCTCGTAAATCTGTGTCTAGAAAGATTTATTACCGTGTCTGGAAGACTTACATTTCTTGGTGTTCTTCACATAAATTCTCTTGGCATTCTTTTAGAATTCCTAGAATTTTACAGTTTCTTCAGGATGGTTTAGAAAAAGGTTTGTCTGCAAGTTCCTTGAAGGGACAAATCTCTGCTCTTTCTGTACTTTTTCACAGAAAGATTGCTAATCATCCTGATATTCATTGTTTTGTTCAGGCATTGGTTCGTATTAAAACACACAAAGATGAACAGTGGCACTACTTAGACTTTTCCTCTTGTAATAAATCAAAATCAGAGGTAAGAGTTAGATTAATTTTACTATATGTTAGAGGAAATGGTGCTTGTGCACAAATATAAATATATACACAAAAGAAGAATGGTATAAAGGATACCAGACTACCCAAAGTATGCACTTACAGCACTCTAGGTCTGAACTAAAGATTGGGATTCCGTAACAGGATATTAAAATATAACTTTTATTGGTATTAAAGTTAAAAAACCAAAATTTGTTTGGTTGATACACACACGATTAAAATTCACAACTTTAGGTAAAAAATTAAATGAAGTCTGTAACACTGCCTTATCCTGATGAAAAATCAGAAAAGGAGATTCACAAGAAAGAGCATATAGCTCAGAAACTCTTCTAGCAGAAGAGATGGCCAAAAGGAATAATACTTTCCAAGAAAGTAGTTTAATATCCAGAGAATGCATAGGTTCAAACGGAGGAGCCTGTAAAACCCTCAGAACCAAATTAAGACTCCAAGGAGGAGAAATTGACTTAATGACAGGCTTAATACGAACCAATATATACACAAAAGAAGAATGGTATAAAGGATACCAGACTACCCAAAGTATGCACTTACAGCACTCTAGGTCTGAACTAAAGATTGGGATTCCGTAACAGGATATTAAAATATAACTTTTATTGGTATTAAAGTTAAAAAACCAAAATTTGTTTGGTTGATACACACACGATTAAAATTTGCTCCAGTGCTTGAATCAGTATAATGAGTTTCACATTAGATCACTATTCATGATAATTCGGCCTGAATAAATTCACTAGTTATAGTGATCTAAATAGTTCAATGAATTAACTTGCTAATGGTTACCAACAGAGTGTTCATCTGAATAGTAGAGCTTATATATAAATTCTGGTCAAGGTTATGTACTCTCAGCTATATAGGCTCCTGCTATCCTCATTCAATATAAAGGATGATAGCAGAGTAAAAATTATTAATAATGATTATCCACAAATAGGGGTACTGGTGAATTAAATATTCACACAAACGAGGGTTTGATCAATTCTAACCTGGGTAATAATTTTAACCTGTTTATTGGTATAAATAGTAATGTGTGCGTGCTTGGTGTTACTGTAGTTTTCGAAATTTCATTAGGTATATATTCCTAAAAATTGGAGTACAGTTATAATCACAATAAGCCTAGTTCTGTGTAGCCCAGACCTTCGATCTGGCCACTTTGGTTCACTAAAGTTATTAAATAGTTATACCCTGATTAGTCCATATAGCAATGGCTGTAAAGGTTATTATGGATTGGGTTAATCCACCTTTATAAATTTTATAAATTTTAGGCGTATGTTTCATTAAAAACTAAATCTACTATCCCAGCGACTCCCAGATTTGTATCAGTTGACAAGTGTCCCAAAGTTTATTAACAGTGCCACAAATTATTATTATTCTGATCCAGTGTATGGAAATTTCAGATTAATTGCCTTTTGGCGCAGCCACTGTAATGGTCACAAGTCTTATAATTATCAGTCCTCAGTTTAAATGTTTCTTATGATTTAGTTTCAATTAAATAACCGTGTTGTAATATCAATTAATTTCGAAAGCTCTGAAAACTGTGTTCAAAGTTAAAGCTCGGTCTGGCACAACTCAGATTATAAATATAGAGTTAACAGTCCATTTGTTTAATTCGCAACTAAGTTGCAGTTTGATATATATGTTTCGGTTTAAGCGCTGTGTGGTACAGCTAATACTGTCACTATCAGGTAGTGTCAACCGCACTCATACGTTTGTAAGGTCTTACAATACACGCACATTCACACACTAATTAGATAGTTTAAGTTAAAACTGGCACAACCCAGTTATTATAGTAATATCCACAATGTGGCATATAATTTTTAAAGAAACTTAGTTAACTATTAATGGAATAAAGTCTGGCACAACCCAGGCTGTATGGTGTTAACTCGTTATTGTATATATAGTAAGAAAGATTTTTCTATAAGCACCATGTAACGGTCCCTATTAGGTACCCTGACCAGATCGGTCAAATATCAAAGTTAAAGCTCGATAATTGCGGTAACCCTTTGCTCCACATGATTTTAGCGATACTGGGCTAGTTTAAAATACATAAAAAATAGAGCGTGAATGAGTTCAACACTCTCCCCTGACGCGTTTCGCCCGATTGGGCTTTATCAAAGGCAGCGAGCCGCCGTGTTTTTGGGAATATATACCCTGTGGGACCGGAAGTCCCGCCCCCGCTCCACTCTGATAGGATTTCTAATTGGTTCTGAGTGAATTGATAGACAGCTATTTGCTCTAATCGCAAAGTCATGTATACGGACCTGCATGAGTCATACTCATGGCTACTGCGATTGGTTCTAACTGAATTGATGGACAGTAGGTTGCTCCAATAGCACGTTAATGTTTATAATACTACATGGTCCGTATTGTAGAGAATGACATTTATGTTGTATATATTATCGTAAGAAGATTAGACAATAGTAAACTGACTCTCAAGTATCTAAATCTAACCATTATTGATATAAATCGGATATTCGTTATAGGATATTGATCATCGGAATTCCTAGGATTCAATACGCTAAAAATAATAATGATAATAACTCTCAGGTACCATACATTCTCAAATTTTGTGGATATCATAAATCTGTAAATATGTTAACAAATGTTCCTGTAATTATAGTCCACATCCTTAAGTATACGATAATTGAATCTACATTTACTGTTCTCCCACCATAGTCTTGGTTCAATGTTTTAACCTATTTACTATTCATTATTTATGCGATTACGTTCAAAGGCTCACTGGAGCGTTGCTTCAAAAGCATTATAGATTAGTATACCAGAATTAGTTTCTGCAGCTATTTTTATATAAGCAACTGCTGGTTCAGTTTTCAAAATTAATTTATTCAAAGGGGGAATAAAATGAAAGTGTTGTGTATAGAACATCTATTCAATTGTAATATGTGTACTGTCTTCCATACACCTAAATTAAAGTGACATGTGTATTTCTTCTAATAAATTATTATTTGACTGGAATATGCTATGTTATTGTGCGTACAAACAAACATGTGAATGTTGTGGGGCAGTGAAGAGATGGGAAAAGGAAGTGACACGGGAAAAAGTGTGAAAAGGAGTGAAAGAAGGTGTTTATGGGAGTTGATTATATTTAAAAGTGTTGCTAGGGATGCTAGAAAAAGGAATATAAAACTGAAAAATTATTAGATTTCAAAACCAGAATCACTTATATATGTGAGTATGTCATGAGAGTGAATGTCATTTATTTCCTTGTAAGGATTTGATAAATATCGTTCGATGCTTAACTTATTTGTCATATAAGTTATAATATAGGTTTATTGTAATAACCATCAACCTCACTATGTTTTGGGGGAAATGGCAATGTCAGCTATTAAATCATATACTGTTATATGAATGTACAGAATGAGAGTTAGGTACTAGATCAATATTTCATCAATATTTTAGCGGATATCCTAATATTGCCCTGTCTGGTGTTTACATTAGGGACTATCAACAGTTGATCATTTGATTCTAGGTATGTTTATATGATACTCATAGAGATAATACTCTCCATATTAAAATGAAACTTTTATAGAGTTGAATATCATTCTATGATTTTATCTTGTTTTACCATCATGAATTTTTGTAAAGACAGAGAAAATCCTGTTTTTATAGGTAAGTTTGCACGTTTGGCCTTGTTCTTTCTTATCCTTTATTGGAAGAGTTTATTGTTCTCTTCGTGATTATCCTTAGACATAAAGATTATTTTATCTTATTCTTTCTTTTGTCAGATTAAAAGGTTATTCTACTGATAATTACAGATAAACATACAGGTTGTTCTGTTCGTTAAGACCCCAAGGTTGGACCGAATTTAATAAATAGATCCATCGGCTTTCAGATTTCAATAATGCCGTTTCAAGGTCCCCTCCTCTGAATCCTAGGCTGACTTTCTCAATACCCCAGCATTGTAAATCTCTTTGGTTTGAGTTGTGATGTCTTAGGAAGTGTGCAGCTACACTAGTTAAGGTCTTTAATTCTTCTTTATCTTTGGCTGCATTTTTGATGTTCCTTAAATGTTCCTGAAGTCTTACTCTTAGTTTCCTAGTTGTCATTCCGACATAATATAGGTTGCAAGTGCATTGGAGTACATAGATTACACTTTCAGTATTGCAACTTATGTATCGTTTGATTTTATGATTTTTTCCAAATCTGTCTTTAATCCCAGTAGTATTTTTCATAAATTTGCATATGCTGCAATTCCCACATTTGTGAGCTCCCGGGTTAAATGCTGAGGTGGTCTTTTTCCTTTGGAAATGACTACTTGTCACAATATCTTTGATGTTTTTAGTCCTCCTAAATCCAAATGAGGGGCTTGGACCCAAAGTGGTTTTCAATAAAGGGTCAGTCATTAGAATATTCCAATGTTTTTTAATTATGTTCACAATTTGTGGAGTTTGAGTATTGTGAGTCAGAATTAATCTGGGGATTTGAGAGTTAGTTTTTTTCTGTCTTTTATGAAGTAAATTTTGGCGTGGTGTTAGACGGGCTCTCTGTTTGGCCTTTTTGATCGATCTTTTGCTGTAGCCTCTTTTCAGTAATCTTTCTTCCAGATCTAATGCTCTCAATTCAAAAGTTTGAGCTTCTGAGCAATTTCTGCGAAGTCTCAGGAATTCCCCTGTTGGAAGGCTTCTCATTGTGCCTGGGGCATGTGCACTAGTGCTATGTAGTAAGCTGTTGGTCGCAGTAGGTTTTCTAAACAGATCAGTGCTAATGACCCCATCTCTGTTCTTACGGATGGTAATGTCCAGAAAGTTAATCTGTGTCAGACTCTCCTCATGAGTTAATTTAATGTTAAGTCGATTGTTATTCAGATGACCAAGAAATTCTTGTAACTCCGAATGAGTGCCTTCCCATATAAAGAAGATATCATCTATGAATCTAATCCATAAAGGTATTAGATCCGTATATTTCTGATTCTGTTCCGTAAATACATATTCAGTTTCCCACCACCCGAGGAACAAGTTGGCATATGTAGGTGCACACGTAGTGCCCATAGCTGTTCCCCGGGTTTGTAGGTAGAATTGACTGTCAAATGTAAAAAAGTTGTAACTCAGTACCATCCTAAGTAGTTTAAGGACGAAGTAATCATGTTCCTCCCCTTCTTCCGAGTTTTTGTCCAAGAAGTATTTTACAGCTTGTAAGCCTTGTTCATGGTTTATGGATGTGTAGAGGGATTCCACATCCGTGGTTACCAGCCATGTTGTATCATTCAGTGTCAAATGTTCAAGTCTTTGTAGGACTTGCATTGTATCCTGTACATATGAAGGCAGTTCCTCTACGTAGTGTCTTAGTCGATGATCTATGTACTCACTCGCCTTTTCTGTTAAACATCCAATCCCAGAAACTATTGGGCGTCCTGGTGGTACTTCGGCATTTTTGTGGATTTTTGGTAACATATAAAAGGTGGCGATTTTAGGATTACTGACCGTAAGGAACTTCTTTTCTTTGATAGTAATGATCCCTTCATTGTGGGCTCTATTTATTAAATTGGTATAGATTTTCATGTATCCATCCATTGGGTTAAAGAGCAGTTTGGTATAACAGGATTTGTCCTTTAATTGCTTTGCAGCTTCTCTCAGATACATATCCAATGGCCAAATTACTATATTGCCACCCTTGTCAGAACCTCTTATCACAACTTGATCCCATTTCTTCATTTCCTGGATAGCCATATGTTCTTTGTAAGTTAAGTTATATTGTGAAGGTATTGTTTGTAGTGATGTTACATCTCGACACACTAGATCTCTGAATATTTCAATCTGTGGAGAGTTCACAAATTTTGGTACAAAGGTTGATTTGTTATTGAGTTTATCCCTCCATTTTGCTGGAGTTTGTGGTTCTGATTCAGTTAATAAATTTTCTAGATCTCTGAGGCTGCTAAGCTCTTCTTCAGACCAACCATCTGGGTTAGAGTTATGAGAAAAATGTTTTTTCAGAAGTAGTTTCCTTATATATAACTGAATATTTTTGACAGTCTCAAATTTATCAACATTGTTGGAGGGGCAGAATGACAGGCCTTTTGAGAGTACCGACATGTGTTCCGGTTCAAGTTGTATATTTGATAAGTTTATTACTCTCAATGATTCAGACGAATCTGGGAGAATGGGCTCTGATCCCTTCTCTGTGATCTCCAGGGTCCCTGGTTGTCTTTGTATGGTCTCGTTCGTCCCCTCGATGGTTTTTTGTTTGCGCCCCCTGCCTCTGCGTGTCCTCCTCCCTGTTCTCCTACATCTAAAAAATCCTTTCTTTTGTTCCTACTAGAGGATCTTGGTGTAATTGTGGATGTAGGCTTAGGGGGTTCTTCATTATTAGATTGGTGGTTTGTAGAACTTCCTTCCTCGCCGTCAGTGTCAGAGATGTCACTTTCGATTATGTTCACTTTGGGGTTCCTGTTGTTGATATTGTTTCTATAGAAGCCATTCTTTCGCCATTTGTAGACTCTATTATTATTGAAGTCACTAATATCTCTATTTAACTTTCCCTGTTTTGTAGTTTTAAGTTCGAGTTCATATTTATCAAGTTCCTGCTGATAGGATTTATACAGTTGGTTGAAGTCTTTGAGGTGTTCAAATTTCTTTAAAACCTCATTTTGTTCTTTGATTTTTGTTTCTAATAGTTCATACTCTGATTTATCATGTTTAACAAGTATGCCCATTAGTTTCGCTGAACACTCAGATAAGGCTTCTTCCCATTCAGTGGTAAGAGCTGGATTTTTGAACTCAAAAGCCGGGAAAAGCTGAATTCTGAGCCCTCTAGGTATCAATTTTCTTTCAATGTACTTTTCAAAAAAGTGGCGGTTCCACCATACTTTATCTTGGCGATACATAGTTCTATGAACATCTTTAAGTGCCCCATCTAGTGTCGTTGCTGTAGTAGTGCTCCCTGCAGTGTTATCTCCTTCAAAAATCTCATTTAAGTCAGCCGTTCTTTTTAGTTGTCTAGCCTGTCTGTCTAAATCAAATGTAGAATCCATGTTGTAGTGGAGTAGTTTGTGTGCTCTACTGTTCTGAATTCTGGGTCACCCAGATATATACACTTTAAACACACAAAGATGAACAGTGGCACTACTTAGACTTTTCCTCTTGTAATAAATCAAAATCAGAGGTAAGAGTTAGATTAATTTTACTATATGTTAGAGGAAATGGTGCTTGTGCACAAATATAAATATATACACAAAAGAAGAATGGTATAAAGGATACCAGACTACCCAAAGTATGCACTTACAGCACTCTAGGTCTGAACTAAAGATTGGGATTCCGTAACAGGATATTAAAATATAACTTTTATTGGTATTAAAGTTAAAAAAACAAAATTTGTTTGGTTGATACACACACGATTAAAATTTGCTCCAGTGCTTGAATCAGTATAATGAGTTTCACATTAGATCACTATTCATGATAATTCGGCCTGAATAAATTCACTAGTTATAGTGATCTAAATAGTTCAATGAATTAACTTGCTAATGGTTACCAACAGAGTGTTCATCTGAATAGTAGAGCTTATATATAAATTCTGGTCAAGGTTATGTACTCTCAGCTATATAGGCTCCTGCTATCCTCATTCAATATAAAGGATGATAGCAGAGTAAAAATTATTAATAATGATTATCCACAAATAGGGGTACTGGTGAATTAAATATTCACACAAACGAGGGTTTGATCAATTCTAACCTGGGTAATAATTTTAACCTGTTTATTGGTATAAATAGTAATGTGTGCGTGCTTGGTGTTACTGTAGTTTTCGAAATTTCATTAGGTATATATTCCTAAAAATTGGAGTACAGTTATAATCACAATAAGCCTAGTTCTGTGTAGCCCAGACCTTCGATCTGGCCACTTTGGTTCACTAAAGTTATTAAATAGTTATACCCTGATTAGTCCATATAGCAATGGCTGTAAAGGTTATTATGGATTGGGTTAATCCACCTTTATAAATTTTATAAATTTTAGGCGTATGTTTCATTAAAAACTAAATCTACTATCCCAGCGACTCCCAGATTTGTATCAGTTGACAAGTGTCCCAAAGTTTATTAACAGTGCCACAAATTATTATTATTCTGATCCAGTGTATGGAAATTTCAGATTAATTGCCTTTTGGCGCAGCCACTGTAATGGTCACAAGTCTTATAATTATCAGTCCTCAGTTTAAATGTTTCTTATGATTTAGTTTCAATTAAATAACCGTGTTGTAATATCAATTAATTTCGAAAGCTCTGAAAACTGTGTTCAAAGTTAAAGCTCGGTCTGGCACAACTCAGATTATAAATATAGAGTTAACAGTCCATTTGTTTAATTCGCAACTAAGTTGCAGTTTGATATATATGTTTCGGTTTAAGCGCTGTGTGGTACAGCTAATACTGTCACTATCAGGTAGTGTCAACCGCACTCATATGTTTGTAAGGTCTTACAATACACGCACATTCACACACTAATTAGATAGTTTAAGTTAAAACTGGCACAACCCAGTTATTTTAGTAATATCCACAATGTGGCATATAATTTTTAAAGAAACTTAGTTAACTATTAATGGAATAAAGTCTGGCACAACCCAGGCTGTATGGTGTTAACTCGTTATTGTATATATAGTAAGAAAGATTTTTCTATAAGCACCATGTAACGGTCCCTATTAGGTACCCTGACCAGATCGGTCAAATATCAAAGTTAAAGCTCTATAATTGCGGTAACCCTTTGCTCCACATGATTTTAGCGATACTGGGCTAGTTTAAAATACATAAAAAATAGAGCGTGAACGAGTTCAACACTCTCCCCTGACGCGTTTCGCCCGATTGGGCTTTATCAAAGGCAGCGAGCCGCCGTGTTTTTGGGAATATATACCCTGTGGGACCGGAAGTCCCGCCCCCGCTCCACTCTGATAGGATTTCTAATTGGTTCTGAGTGAATTGATAGACAGCTATTTGCTCTAATCGCAAAGTCATGTATACGGACCTGCATGAGTCATACTCATGGCTACTGCGATTGGTTCTAACTGAATTGATGGACAGTAGGTTGCTCCAATAGCACGTTAATGTTTATAATACTACATGGTCCGTATTGTAGAGAATGACATTTATGTTGTATATATTATCGTAAGAAGATTAGACAATAGTAAACTGACTCTCAAGTATCTAAATCTAACCATTATTGATATAAATCGGATATTCGTTATAGGATATTGATCATCGGAATTCCTAGGATTCAATACGCTAAAAATAATAATGATAATAACTCTCAGGTACCATACATTCTCAAATTTTGTGGATATCATAAATCTGTAAATATGTTAACAAATGTTCCTGTAATTATAGTCCACATCCTTAAGTATACGATAATTGAATCTACATTTACTGTTCTCCCACCATAGTCTTGGTTCAATGTTTTAACCTATTTACTATTCATTATTTATGCGATTACGTTCAAAGGCTCACTGGAGCGTTGCTTCAAAAGCATTATAGATTAGTATACCAGAATTAGTTTCTGCAGCTATTTTTATATAAGCAACTGCTGGTTCAGTTTTCAAAATTAATTTATTCAAAGGGGGAATAAAATGAAAGTGTTGTGTATAGAACATCTATTCAATTGTAATATGTGTACTGTCTTCCATACACCTAAATTAAAGTGACATGTGTATTTCTTCTAATAAATTATTATTTGACTGGAATATGCTATGTTATTGTGCGTACAAACAAACATGTGAATGTTGTGGGGCAGTGAAGAGATGGGAAAAGGAAGTGACACGGGAAAAAGTGTGAAAAGGAGTGAAAGAAGGTGTTTATGGGAGTTGATTATATTTAAAAGTGTTGCTAGGGATGCTAGAAAAAGGAATATAAAACTGAAAAATTATTAGATTTCAAAACCAGAATCACTTATATATGTGAGTATGTCATGAGAGTGAATGTCATTTATTTCCTTGTAAGGATTTGATAAATATCGTTCGATGCTTAACTTATTTGTCATATAAGTTATAATATAGGTTTATTGTAATAACCATCAACCTCACTATGTTTTGGGGGAAATGGCAATGTCAGCTATTAAATCATATACTGTTATATGAATGTACAGAATGAGAGTTAGGTACTAGATCAATATTTCATCAATATTTTAGCGGATATCCTAATATTGCCCTGTCTGGTGTTTACATTAGGGACTATCAACAGTTGATCATTTGATTCTAGGTATGTTTATATGATACTCATAGAGATAATACTCTCCATATTAAAATGAAACTTTTATAGAGTTGAATATCATTCTATGATTTTATCTTGTTTTACCATCATGAATTTTTGTAAAGACAGAGAAAATCCTGTTTTTATAGGTAAGTTTGCACGTTTGGCCTTGTTCTTTCTTATCCTTTATTGGAAGAGTTTATTGTTCTCTTCGTGATTATCCTTAGACATAAAGATTATTTTATCTTATTCTTTCTTTTGTCAGATTAAAAGGTTATTCTACTGATAATTACAGATAAACATACAGGTTGTTCTGTTCGTTAAGACCCCAAGGTTGGACCGAATTTAATAAATAGATCCATCGGCTTTCAGATTTCAATAATGCCGTTTCAAGGTCCCCTCCTCTGAATCCTAGGCTGACTTTCTCAATACCCCAGCATTGTAAATCTCTTTGGTTTGAGTTGTGATGTCTTAGGAAGTGTGCAGCTACACTAGTTAAGGTCTTTAATTCTTCTTTATCTTTGGCTGCATTTTTGATGTTCCTTAAATGTTCCTGAAGTCTTACTCTTAGTTTCCTAGTTGTCATTCCGACATAATATAGGTTGCAAGTGCATTGGAGTACATAGATTACACTTTCAGTATTGCAACTTATGTATCGTTTGATTTTATGATTTTTTCCAAATCTGTCTTTAATCCCAGTAGTATTTTTCATAAATTTGCATATGCTGCAATTCCCACATTTGTGAGCTCCCGGGTTAAATGCTGAGGTGGTCTTTTTCCTTTGGAAATGACTACTTGTCACAATATCTTTGATGTTTTTAGTCCTCCTAAATCCAAATGAGGGGCTTGGACCCAAAGTGGTTTTCAATAAAGGGTCAGTCATTAGAATATTCCAATGTTTTTTAATTATGTTCACAATTTGTGGAGTTTGAGTATTGTGAGTCAGAATTAATCTGGGGATTTGAGAGTTAGTTTTTTTCTGTCTTTTATGAAGTAAATTTTGGCGTGGTGTTAGACGGGCTCTCTGTTTGGCCTTTTTGATCGATCTTTTGCTGTAGCCTCTTTTCAGTAATCTTTCTTCCAGATCTAATGCTCTCAATTCAAAAGTTTGAGCTTCTGAGCAATTTCTGCGAAGTCTCAGGAATTCCCCTGTTGGAAGGCTTCTCATTGTGCCTGGGGCATGTGCACTAGTGCTATGTAGTAAGCTGTTGGTCGCAGTAGGTTTTCTAAACAGATCAGTGCTAATGACCCCATCTCTGTTCTTACGGATGGTAATGTCCAGAAAGTTAATCTGTGTCAGACTCTCCTCATGAGTTAATTTAATGTTAAGTCGATTGTTATTCAGATGACCAAGAAATTCTTGTAACTCCGAATGAGTGCCTTCCCATATAAAGAAGATATCATCTATGAATCTAATCCATAAAGGTATTAGATCCGTATATTTCTGATTCTGTTCCGTAAATACATATTCAGTTTCCCACCACCCGAGGAACAAGTTGGCATATGTAGGTGCACACGTAGTGCCCATAGCTGTTCCCCGGGTTTGTAGGTAGAATTGACTGTCAAATGTAAAAAAGTTGTAACTCAGTACCATCCTAAGTAGTTTAAGGACGAAGTAATCATGTTCCTCCCCTTCTTCCGAGTTTTTGTCCAAGAAGTATTTTACAGCTTGTAAGCCTTGTTCATGGTTTATGGATGTGTAGAGGGATTCCACATCCGTGGTTACCAGCCATGTTGTATCATTCAGTGTCAAATGTTCAAGTCTTTGTAGGACTTGCATTGTATCCTGTACATATGAAGGCAGTTCCTCTACGTAGTGTCTTAGTCGATGATCTATGTACTCACTCGCCTTTTCTGTTAAACATCCAATCCCAGAAACTATTGGGCGTCCTGGTGGTACTTCGGCATTTTTGTGGATTTTTGGTAACATATAAAAGGTGGCGATTTTAGGATTACTGACCGTAAGGAACTTCTTTTCTTTGATAGTAATGATCCCTTCATTGTGGGCTCTATTTATTAAATTGGTATAGATTTTCATGTATCCATCCATTGGGTTAAAGAGCAACTGAAAATATGTATTTACGGAACAGAATCAGAAATATACGGATCTAATACCTTTATGGATTAGATTCATAGATGATATCTTCTTTATATGGGAAGGCACTCATTCGGAGTTACAAGAATTTCTTGGTCATCTGAATAACAATCGACTTAACATTAAATTAACTCATGAGGAGAGTCTGACACAGATTAACTTTCTGGACATTACCATCCGTAAGAACAGAGATGGGGTCATTAGCACTGATCTGTTTAGAAAACCTACTGCGACCAACAGCTTACTACATAGCACTAGTGCACATGCCCCAGGCACAATGAGAAGCCTTCCAACAGGGGAATTCCTGAGACTTCGCAGAAATTGCTCAGAAGCTCAAACTTTTGAATTGAGAGCATTAGATCTGGAAGAAAGATTACTGAAAAGAGGCTACAGCAAAAGATCGATCAAAAAGGCCAAACAGAGAGCCCGTCTAAAACCACGCCAAAATTTACTTCATAAAAGACAGAAAAAAACTAACTCTCAAATCCCCAGATTAATTCTGACTCACAATACTCAAACTCCACAAATTGTGAACATAATTAAAAAACATTGGAATATTCTAATGACTGACCCTTTATTGAAAACCACTTTGGGTCCAAGCCCCTCATTTGGATTTAGGAGGACTAAAAACATCAAAGATATTGTGACAAGTAGTCATTTCCAAAGGAAAAAGACCACCTCAGCATTTAACCCGGGAGCTCACAAATGTGGGAATTGCAGCATATGCAAATTTATGAAAAATACTACTGGGATTAAAGACAGATTTGGAAAAAATCATAAAATCAAACGATACATAAGTTGCAATACTGAAAGTGTAATCTATGTACTCCAATGCACTTGCAACCTATATTATGTCGGAATGACAACTAGGAAACTAAGAGTAAGACTTCAGGAACATTTAAGGAACATCAAAAATGCAGCCAAAGATAAAGAAGAATTAAAGACCTTAACTAGTGTAGCTGCACACTTCCTAAGACATCACAACTCAAACCAAAGAGATTTACAATGCTGGGGTATTGAGAAAGTCAGCCTAGGATTCAGAGGAGGGGACCTTGAAACGGCATTATTGAAATCTGAAAGCCGATGGATCTATTTATTAAATTCGGTCCAACCTTGGGGTCTTAACGAACAGAACAACCTGTATGTTTATCTGTAATTATCAGTAGAATAACCTTTTAATCTGACAAAAGAAAGAATAAGATAAAATAATCTTTATGTCTAAGGATAATCACGAAGAGAACAATAAACTCTTCCAATAAAGGATAAGAAAGAACAAGGCCAAACGTGCAAACTTACCTATAAAAACAGGATTTTCTCTGTCTTTACAAAAATTCATGATGGTAAAACAAGATAAAATCATAGAATGATATTCAACTCTATAAAAGTTTCATTTTAATATGGAGAGTATTATCTCTATGAGTATCATATAAACATACCTAGAATCAAATGATCAACTGTTGATAGTCCCTAATGTAAACACCAGACAGGGCAATATTAGGATATCCGCTAAAATATTGATGAAATATTGATCTAGTACCTAACTCTCATTCTGTACATTCATATAACAGTATATGATTTAATAGCTGACATTGCCATTTCCCCCAAAACATAGTGAGGTTGATGGTTATTACAATAAACCTATATTATAACTTATATGACAAATAAGTTAAGCATCGAACGATATTTATCAAATCCTTACAAGGAAATAAATGACATTCACTCTCATGACATACTCACATATATAAGTGATTCTGGTTTTGAAATCTAATAATTTTTCAGTTTTATATTCCTTTTTCTAGCATCCCTAGCAACACTTTTAAATATAATCAACTCCCATAAACACCTTCTTTCACTCCTTTTCACACTTTTTCCCGTGTCACTTCCTTTTCCCATCTCTTCACTGCCCCACAACATTCACATGTTTGTTTGTACGCACAATAACATAGCATATTCCAGTCAAATAATAATTTATTAGAAGAAATACACATGTCACTTTAATTTAGGTGTATGGAAGACAGTACACATATTACAATTGAATAGATGTTCTATACACAACACTTTCATTTTATTCCCCCTTTGAATAAATTAATTTTGAAAACTGAACCAGCAGTTGCTTATATAAAAATAGCTGCAGAAACTAATTCTGGTATACTAATCTATAATGCTTTTGAAGTAACGCTCCAGTGAGCCTTTGAACGTAATCGCATAAATAATGAATAGTAAATAGGTTAAAACATTGAACCAAGACTATGGTGGGAGAACAGTAAATGTAGATTCAATTATCGTATACTTAAGGATGTGGACTATAATTACAGGAACATTTGTTAACATATTTACAGATTTATGATATCCACAAAATTTGAGAATGTATGGTACCTGAGAGTTATTATCATTATTATTTTTAGCGTATTGAATCCTAGGAATTCCGATGATCAATATCCTATAACGAATATCCGATTTATATGAATAATGGTTAGATTTAGATACTTGAGAGTCAGTTTACTATTGTCTAATCTTCTTACGATAATATATACAACATAAATGTCATTCTCTACAATACGGACCATGTAGTATTATAAACATTAACGTGCTATTGGAGCAACCTACTGTCCATCAATTCAGTTAGAACCAATCGCAGTAGCCATGAGTATGACTCATGCAGGTCCGTATACATGACTTTGCGATTAGAGCAAATAGCTGTCTATCAATTCACTCAGAACCAATTAGAAATCCTATCAGAGTGGAGCGGGGGCGGGACTTCCGGTCCCACAGGGTATATATTCCCAAAAACACGGCGGCTCGCTGCCTTTGATAAAGCCCAATCGGGCGAAACGCGTCAGGGGAGAGTGTTGAACTCGTTCACGCTCTATTTTTTATGTATTTTAAACTAGCCCAGTATCGCTAAAATCATGTGGAGCAAAGGGTTACCGCAATTATAGAGCTTTAACTTTGATATTTGACCGATCTGGTCAGGGTACCTAATAGGGACCGTTACATGGTGCTTATAGAAAAATCTTTCTTACTATATATACAATAACGAGTTAACACCATACAGCCTGGGTTGTGCCAGACTTTATTCCATTAATAGTTAACTAAGTTTCTTTAAAAATTATATGCCACATTGTGGATATTACTATAATAACTGGGTTGTGCCAGTTTTAACTTAAACTATCTAATTAGTGTGTGAATGTGCGTGTATTGTAAGACCTTACAAACGTATGAGTGCGGTTGACACTACCTGATAGTGACAGTATTAGCTGTACCACACAGCGCTTAAACCGAAACATATATATCAAACTGCAACTTAGTTGCGAATTAAACAAATGGACTGTTAACTCTATATTTATAATCTGAGTTGTGCCAGACCGAGCTTTAACTTTGAACACAGTTTTCAGAGCTTTCGAAATTAATTGATATTACAACACGGTTATTTAATTGAAACTAAATCATAAGAAACATTTAAACTGAGGACTGATAATTATAAGACTTGTGACCATTACAGTGGCTGCGCCAAAAGGCAATTAATCTGAAATTTCCATACACTGGATCAGAATAATAATAATTTGTGGCACTGTTAATAAACTTTGGGACACTTGTCAACTGATACAAATCTGGGAGTCGCTGGGATAGTAGATTTAGTTTTTAATGAAACATACGCCTAAAATTTATAAAATTTATAAAGGTGGATTAACCCAATCCATAATAACCTTTACAGCCATTGCTATATGGACTAATCAGGGTATAACTATTTAATAACTTTAGTGAACCAAAGTGGCCAGATCGAAGGTCTGGGCTACACAGAACTAGGCTTATTGTGATTATAACTGTACTCCAATTTTTAGGAATATATACCTAATGAAATTTCGAAAACTACAGTAACACCAAGCACGCACACATTACTATTTATACCAATAAACAGGTTAAAATTATTACCCAGGTTAGAATTGATCAAACCCTCGTTTGTGTGAATATTTAATTCACCAGTACCCCTATTTGTGGATAATCATTATTAATAATTTTTACTCTGCTATCATCCTTTATATTGAATGAGGATAGCAGGAGCCTATATAGCTGAGAGTACATAACCTTGACCAGAATTTATATATAAGCTCTACTATTCAGATGAACACTCTGTTGGTAACCATTAGCAAGTTAATTCATTGAACTATTTAGATCACTATAACTAGTGAATTTATTCAGGCCGAATTATCATGAATAGTGATCTAATGTGAAACTCATTATACTGATTCAAGCACTGGAGCAAATTTTAATCGTGTGTGTATCAACCAAACAAATTTTGGTTTTTTAACTTTAATACCAATAAAAGTTATATTTTAATATCCTGTTACGGAATCCCAATCTTTAGTTCAGACCTAGAGTGCTGTAAGTGCATACTTTGGGTAGTCTGGTATCCTTTATACCATTCTTCTTTTGTGTATATATTGGTTCGTATTAAGCCTGTCATTAAGTCAATTTCTCCTCCTTGGAGTCTTAATTTGGTTCTGAGGGTTTTACAGGCTCCTCCGTTTGAACCTATGCATTCTCTGGATATTAAACTACTTTCTTGGAAAGTATTATTCCTTTTGGCCATCTCTTCTGCTAGAAGAGTTTCTGAGCTATATGCTCTTTCTTGTGAATCTCCTTTTCTGATTTTTCATCAGGATAAGGCAGTGTTACAGACTTCATTTAATTTTTTACCTAAAGTTGTGAATTCTAACAACATTAGTAGAGAAATTGTTGTTCCTTCTTTGTGTCCTAATCCTAAGAATACTCTGGAGAGATCTTTACATTCTTTGGATGTAGTTAGAGCTTTGAAATATTATGTTGAAGCTACTAAAGATTTCAGGATGACTTCTAGTCTATTTGTTTTCTTTTCTGGTTCTAGGAAAGGTCAGAAGGCTTCTGCCATTTCTTTGGCTTCTTGATTAAAGTCTTTGATTCATCATGCTTATGTGGAGTCGGGTAAATCCCCGCCTCAAAGGATTACGGCTCATTCTACTAGGTCAGTTTCTACTTCCTGGGCTTTTAAGAATGAAGCTTCTGTTGATCAGATTTGCAAAGCAGCAACTTGGTCTTCTTTGCATACTTTTACTAAAGTCTACCATTTTTATGTTTTTTCTTCTTCTGAAGCAGTTTTTGGTAGAAAAGTACTTCAGGCAGCTGTTTCAGTTTGATTCTTCTGCTTATAATTTCAGTTTTTTTCATTATAAGATTAAAACTTTTTTGATTTGGGTTGTGGATTATTTTTTCAGCGGAATTGGCTGTCTTTATTTTATCCCTCCCTCTCTAGTGACTCTTGCGTGGAAGTTCCACATCTTGGGTATCTGCTATCCCATACGTCACTAGCTCATGGACTCTTTTAAATTACATGAAAGAAAACATAATTTATGTAAGAACTTACCTGATAAATTAATTTCTTTCATATTGGCAAGAGTCCATGAGGCCCACCCTTTTTGTGGTGGTTATGGTTTTTTTTGTATAAAGCACAATTATTCCAATTCCTTGTTGATGCTTTTGCTCCTTTCTTATCACCCCACTTCTTGGCTATTCGTTAAACTCAATTGTGGGTGTGATGAGGGGTGTATTTATAGGCATTTTGAGGTTTGGGAAACTTTGCCCCTCCTGGTAGGAATGTATATCCCATACGTCACTAGCTCATAGACTCTTGCCAATATGAAAGACATGAATTTATCAGGTAAGTTCTTATATAAATTATGTTTTATGCTTACCTGATAAATTTCTTTCCGGACATGGAGAGTCCACGACTCCGCCCTCTTCTTTATTCTAATTCGGCAGGGTTTTTTGTTTTTTTTAACCCCTTAATGACAACTGACGTACCAGGTACGTTATGCATTAACAAGCAGTTAATGACAATGGACGTACCTGGTACGTCAGTTGTCTAACAGAGTGCTGGAAGCGATCACAAATGCTTCCAGCAGCTCTGAGGGTATTGCAGTGATGCCTCGATATGGAGGCATCCTGCAATACCACTTTACAAGCCCCCGATGCAGAGAGAGCCACTCTGTGGCTCTCTCTGCACCGGTAGCGATAGTGCCGGGTGTGAGGGTGCGCGTGCACGATGCGCGTGTGTGCACGTGAGCATGCATGTGCGCGCGTGCACGTGCACCCATTAGCCACACTGACACCAATGAATGAGGGCAGAAAGGGGGAAAAAAAGGGATTTTTTTTTTTTTTTAAAATATAAAAGGATCTGGGAGGGGGTGGGGGTGGGGGTATTGTGGGGGGCTGCTACACTACAGAAATAGTTTTTTAAGTAAAAATAAAATAAAAATACTTTTTGGGGGGTTTTTGGGGCCAAACTGGGTACTGGCAGACAGCTGCCAGTACCCAAGATGGTGGTAATTAGGTAGGGGAGAGGGTTAGAGAGCTGGAGGGGGGATCAGGGAGGTTGGGGCTAAGGCAGGGGTCCATCACAGCTAAAATACTTTATTATTTTTATTTAAATAAAAAAAAAACCTCTTTTATTTAGTACTGGCAGACTTTCTGCCAGTACTTAAGATGGCGGGAACAATTGTGGGGGTGGGGGAGGGAAGAGAGCTGTTTGGGAGGGATCAGGGGGTGGGATGTGTCAGGTGGGAGGCTGATCTCTAAAATTAACCCTGCAAGCTCCCTACAAGCTACCTAATTTAACCCCTTCACTGCTGGGCATAATTAACGTGTGGTGCGCAGCAGCATTTAGCGGCCTTCTAATTACCAAAAAGCAACGCCAAAGCCATATAAGTCTGCTATTTCTGAACAAAGGGGATCCCAGAGAAGCTTTTACAACAATTTCTGCCATAATTGCACAAGCTGTTTGTAAATAATTTCAGTGAGAAACCTAAAATTGTGAAAAATGTTAAGTTTTATTTTTATTTGCTCGCATTTGGCGGTGAAATGGTGGCATAAAATATACCAAAATGGGCCTAGATCAATACTTGGGGTTGTCTACTACACTACACTAAAGCTAAAATTAACCCTACAAGCTCCCTAATTAACCCCTTCACTCCTGGGCACAAAACACGTGTGGTGCACAGCGGCATTTAGCGGCCTTCTAATTACCAAAAAGCAACCCAAAAGCCATATAAGTCTGCTATTTCTGAAAAAAGGGGATCCCAGAGAAGCATTTACAACCATTTGTGCCATAATTGCAGAAGCTGTTTGTAAATAATTTCAGTGGGAAACCTAAAGTTTGTGACAAATTTTGTGAAAAAGTGAACTTTTTTTTTTTTGATCGCATTTGGCGGTGAAATGGTGGCATGAAATATACCAAAATGGGCCTAGATCAATACTTTGGGTTGTCTTCTAAAAAAAAATATATACATGTCAAGGGATATTCAGGTATTCCTGACAGATATCAGGGTTCCAATGTAACTAGCGCTAATTTTGAAAAAAAGTGGTTTGGAAATAGCAAATTGATACTTGTATTTATTGCCCCATAAATTGCAAAAAAGCAAAGAACATGTAAACATTGGGTATTTCTAAACTCAGGACAAAATTTAGAAACTATTTAGCATGGGTGTTTTTTGGTGATTGTAGATGTGTAACATATTTTGGGGGTCAAAGTTAGAAAAAGTGTGTTTTTTTCCATTTTTTCCTCATATTTTTTTTTTTTTTTTTAGTAAATTATAAGACATGATGAAAATAATGGTATCTTTAGAAAGTCCATTTAATGGCGAGAAAAACGGTATATAATATGTGTGGGTACAGTAAATGAGTAAGAGGGAAATTACAGCTAAACACAAACACTGCAGAAATGTAAAAATAGCCATTGTCATTAAGGGTAAGAAAATTGAAAAATGGTCCGGTCATGAAGGGGTTAAACCTCAGGCACCTTTTCACCCTTGTGTTTCTTCTTTTTCCATTTTTCTTCGGCTGAATGACTGGGGATTATGGGTAAGGGAAGCTTTGCTGGGGTGCTCTTTGCCTCCTCCTGCTGGCCAGGAAATGAATATCCCACTAGTAATTTGAATGACGTTGTGGACTCTCCATGTCTGCAAAGAAAGAAATTTATCAGGTAAGCATACATTTTGTTATTACCCAGTTTTGCATAACCAACACAGTTATATTAATACACTTTTTACCTCTTTGATTACCTTGTATCTAAGCCTCTGCAGACTGCCCCCTTATCTAATTTATTTTGATAGGCATGCATTTTAGCCAATCAATGCTGACTCATAAATAACTCCAGGGAAGTGAGCACAATGTTATCTATATGACACATATAAACTAGCACTGTCTGTGGAAAAACTGTCAAAATGCATTGAGGTAAGAGGCGGCCTTCAACAGCTTAGAAATCAGTTTGAGCCTACCTAGGTTTAGCTTTCAACAAAGAGAAACGAAGCAAATTTGATGATAAAAATAAATTGGAAAGTTGTTTAAAATTGGATGCCCTATCTGAATCATGAAAGTTTAATTTTGACTTGACTGTCCCTTTAAGCAAATGTGATAATAGTAGTAAATTGGAAAGATTGTTATCATAGTATGCTTTGTCTTAAAAGAAAAAAATTGTCATGTCCATTTTAAAGGGACAGTCTACTCCAAAATGTTTGTTTAAAACAATAGATAATCCCTTTATTACCCATTCCCCAGTTTTTGCATAACCAACACATATTAATACACTTTTTACCTCTGTGATTAAATGGTATCTAAGCCACTGTAGACTGCCCCCTTATCTCAGTTCTTTTGACAGACATGCATTTTAGCCAATCAGTGCCAACTCCTAAATAACTCCACTGGAATAAGCTCAATGTGATCTATATGCACAGTGCGACTGTCAAAATGCAGTGAGAGAAGAGGCTTTTACGGCTTCGAAATCCATTTATGAGCTTATCTGAGATTAGTTTTCAACAAAGAATACCAACAGAACAAAACAGATTTGATGATAAAAGTAAATAGGAAAGTTGTTTAACCCCTTAATGACCGGACCATTTTTCAATTTTCTTACCCTTAATGACAATGGCTATTTTTACATTTCTGCAGTGTTTGTGTTTAGCTGTAATTTTCCTCTTACTCATTTACTGTACCCATACATATTATATACCGTTTTTCTCGCCATTAAATGGACTTTCTAAGGATACCATTATTTTCATCATATCTTATAATTTCCTATAAAAAAAAATATAAAATATGAGGAAAAAATTGAAAAAAACACACTTTTTCTAACTTTGACCCCCAAAATCTGTTACACATCTACAATCACCAAAAAACACCTATGCTAAATAGTTTCTAAATTTTGTCCTGAGTTTAGAAATACCCAATGTTCACATGTTCTTTACTTTTTTTGCAAGTTATAGGGCCATAAATACAAGTAGCACTTTGCTATTTCCAAACAACTTTTTTTCAAAATTAGCGCTAGTTACATTGGAACCCTGATATCTGTCAGGAATACCTGAATATCCCTTGACATGTATATATTTTTTTTTAGAAGACAACCCAAAGTATTGATCTAGGCCCATTTTGGTATATTTCATGCCACCATTTCACCGCCAAATGTCATCAAATAAAAAAAAAGTTCACTTTTTCACAAATTTTGTCACAAACTTTAGGTTTCCCACTGAAATTATTTACAAACAGCTTCTGCAATTAAGGCACAAATGGTTGTAAATGCTTCTTTGGGATCCCCTTTGTTCAGAAATAGCAGACTTATATGGCTTTGTGGTTGCTTTTTGGTAAGTAGAAGGCCGCTAAATGCTGCTGCGCACCACACGTAAATTATGCCCAGCAGTTAAGGGGTTAAATTAGGTAGCTTGTAGGGAGCTTGCAGGGTTAATTTTAGCTTTAGGGTAGAGATCAGCCTCCCACCTGACACATCCCACCCCCTGATCCCTCCCAAACAGTTCTCTTCCCTCCCCCACCCCACAATTGTCCCCGCCATCTTAAGTACTGGCAGAAAGTCTGCCAGTACTAAATAAAAGGAGTTTTTATTTTTTTTAATAAAAAAAAATAAAATGTTTTAGCTGTGATGGACTCCTGCCTTAGCCCCAACCTCCATGATCCCCCCCCCCCAGCAATCTAACCCTCTCCCCTACCTAATTGCCGCCATCTTGGGTACTGGCAGCTGTCTGCCAGTACCCAATTTGCCCCCCAAAAAAGTGTTTTTAATTATTTTTTATTACTAATTTATTTTTTTCTGTAGTGTAGCAGCCCCCCACAATACCCCAACCCCCTCCCCCTCCCAGATCCTCATATATATATATTTCCCCCCCTCTTCCCACTCATTGGTGTCAGTGTGGGTAGGTGATCGCGGGCGTGCGCGCGCACCCGCGCACGCGCGCACGCGCACGCTCCCGGCACCCGGCGTGCACATTGCACTAACAGGAGCCGGATGCCGGGTAGCGATGGGCCGCCCACCCGCCTCCCAGTTGCGCTCCCACCCACCAACGAACCGGCCGCATCGCTACCGGTGCAGAGAGGGCCACAGAGTGGCTCTCTCTGCATCGGATGCTTTCTAAGGGTATTGCAGGATGCCTCAATATCGAGGCATCACTGCAATACCCTGAGAGCTGCTGGAAGCGATTGCGATCGCTTCCAGCACTCTCTTAGACAAGTGACGTACCAGGTACGTCCATTGTCACTAACTGCAAGTTTTTGCAGGACGTACCTGGTACGTCACTTGTCATTAAGGGGTTAAAATTGCATGCCCTATCTGAATCATGAAAGTTTAACATTGACTATTCATTTTGATCCATCCCACTCTCCCTGAATCCTCAGTTAATTTGTTGCCTCCAAGATGGAGTGAGGTGAATTCCGAAGCGCTGATCTACATGGCATTAATAGGGGTTCTCTAAATGATCTGAGACCCATTTTCCTGGGTGCCTACAAAAGACAGACAGGAGTTTTCAACCAGACAGTAAAACATATTTTCCAGTGTGGAAATGTGACAGGCCTCCCAGGGGAAATGCAGATTTTTCTGCCAGTCCTTTGTTGTATAGTGGATTTGTGCAAATCTGTGTTGCACTTTCACAACAAAAAAGCCATCTCCAAAAAGAGCTGAATTCTGCTTTCAGCAGCTTACGAAACTGCCAAATTCACATGCCTAATATTAACTGTCATTAAAGGGCCACTGTAAGTAAATATTTTCTATGCCTGTTACTAACTAACTACCCCAAATACGCTTTTTATCAATAGCATTTCATTAACATATCTCTACCGTATATCAGAAATCTTGTCTGCAAATTTAATTGTTTTCCAAACCCACTCCGTGGGTATCCTTTGCTCTGTACCAATCCGTTTACAATACCTAGGTTTCAAAATGGCGATTTAAACACAAAGTTATTGGTTTAAGTATTTTGAACATGCAGTGCTGAAAATAGTGGGCAGGATAACGTGACATCATCGGCGAATAAAAGATATAACTTTTAGAACGTTTTGAAACTTCGTTTTGGAGAAAATATAGGTCAGTAGGTTTTAATTAATGTTTATTAACTTTAATATGTTAGTTGTTTAGCTTAAAAATTATAACAGAAAGTAATCCTTTAATGAATGGTTGACTTTTATGCCTCCAGCAATTAAAGGGACAGTCAAGTATAAATTAAACAATCATTATTCAGATAGGACTTGTAATTTTAATCAACTTTCCAATTTACTTTTATCATCAAATTTGCTTTTTTCTCTTGGTATTCTTAGTTTAAACTAAACATAGGTAGGCTCATATGCTAATTTCTAAGCCTTTGAGGGCTGCCTCTTATCACATTCTTTTTAAATCTCTTTTCAACACAAAGAGACAGAAAGTACATGTGGGCTTTATAGATAACACTGTGTTCAGGCAGAGTGGGTTATTTAAGATTTAGCACAAAACAATGCTAAATGCAAGACAATAGATAATAAACAGTCACAGTCATGTGATCAGGGGGCTGGAAGAAGGTTCCTAGATACAAGGTAATCACAGAGGTAAAAAGTATATTAATATAACTGTGTTGGTTATGCAAAACTGGGGAAAGGGTAATAAAGGGATTATCTATATTTTAAAACAATAACAATTCTATGGTAGACTGTCCCTTTAAACGTAGATACAAGCAAGGGTTGGAAGGTAATCCTTTTCTGACATTTGGCTTATCAGGGACATCCCTTAGATAAAAGGGGTACTTTGAATCAGATTCCTCAGGACCCTGTCTCAGAGGATGTGTCAATTCATTTCAGGCTTGAGTATATTTGTGCTTTAGTATGGGAGTTTTTAGTATGTGTTGGAAATAGACGATGTTCCAGCTACAGAAAAGCAGACAGTTTTAAAAAAAAAAAAATGAAAATTTTTTAAGGCAGCCCCCAAAGATTCATATTCCTTTCCTGAGCCTGATTCAGGTGTGTTCCTATTTATCTGTCTGCCAAGTTCAAAACTTTATTTCTTCTGCATATAGAAGTATGGGCAACTATTCCTAAGGTGGATGCAACTATATTTACATTTGTCAGTCAGACTACTATTCCTTTAGAGCAGTGCTTTCCAAACTGTGTGTCATAACACATTAGTGTGTCAGCAGCAGTGTGTAGGTGTACACAGTAACATAGTAGATGAGGTTGAAAGACGACAGAAGTCCATTGAGCTCAACCTATATAGATCCTACCTGATTTACCATAAAGAAGCTGCCAATTGAACTTATGTTAATACAATTAGAACCCAATCTATTTAACATAACTTGATTGCTCTTACAGTGAAAAAACATTTACATTGCCGGAGGTTAAATCTCCTTCTAGCCTTAAATTGTGACCTCTTGTCACAAACAATTACCTTGAAATCAACATAGCTTCTGCCAGGCTTGAATTTATTTTTATAAAGCAGTCATTTCACTTCTCAAGCCCCTTTTTCTAGAGTAAACAGAATCAATTTGGCTAACATATCCCCATAGTTTAAAGGGATAGTAAAGTCCAAATTAAACTTTCATGATTCAGATAGAGCATGTCATTTTAAACAACTTTCTAATTTTCTTTTATCATCAAATTTGCTTTGTTCTCTTGTTATTCTTAGTTGAAAGCTAAACCTAGGTAGTCTCATATGCTAATTTCTAAGCCCTTGAAGGCCGCCTCTCATCTAAATGCATTTGACAGTTTTTCACAGAAAGAGGGCGTTAGTTCATGTGTTTCATATAGATAACATTGTGCTCATGCACATGAAGTTATTTAAGAGTCTGTACTAATTGCCTGAAATGCAAGTCTGTCAAAAGATCTAAGATAAGGAGGCAGTCAGCAGAAGCTTAGATACAAGGTAATTACAGTGTTAATACATATATTTCTACAACAGTGTTGGTTATGCAAAACTTAGCTCTTTGGCCCCAAGTTATCAAGGTTTGTCGGATCAGGTCCGACAGACCTCGCTGAATACAGACGCTCGCCGTATTCAGCATTGCACCAGCAGCTCACAAGAGCTGCTGGTGCAACGCCGCCCCCTGCAGACTCGCGGCCAATAGGCCGCCAGCAGGGGGGTGTCAATCAACCCGATCGGGTTGATTTCCGGCGATGTCTGTCCGTCTGCTCAGAGCAGGTGGACAGGTTATGGAGCAGCGGTCTTTGTGACCGCTGCTTCATAACTGCTGTTTCTGGCGAGTCTGAAGACTCGCCAGAAACAGGGGCCATCAAACTCCTTACGAAGCTTGTTAAATAGAGGCCTTTGTCTCCTCTTATCACAAGGCTGTCTCCTGGACTTCACTGCTTGGGTATAATTTCCTACATTTGATGTCTTGTGGACTCTCACCATTTGATGAAAGAAAGCTAGAGTTCCAACGTGAATAGGGCTCTAAAGTCCTCCTTTATTTGTTCTTCAAGTTTTATTTTGTCTCTTACAAGTACTGTATCATTGTTTTGCTTATATCAATTATACCCATAGATAGTGATGCAGAATATGTTGGCACTTTATAAATAAAGTATAATAATAATAAAAGATAAATTTATGCCTTTACCTAATAAATAATTTTATTTTATAATGAAGTCCACAAGCCCCACCCCTTTCTTATTCACAGTTGGCTGCTTTACGTGCTTTCCCTTTCCTGTTTCCTCTATCCAATTGGCTATATGTATGACAAAGGATTAAGGAAGAGTGGGGAAGATTTAAGCTCTGGTGTATAGGGGAGTTTTTGTCTCCTCTAGGTGGACTATCACCATAATGAAATAAATTAATTTATCAGGTAAGCATACATGTTGTTTTTCTCTCACAATGTACATTTCCCATGATGCTCAGCCAGCTGATATGCTGGGATGTAGTTCCAAAACCTCTGAAGGGCCAAGTTTGAGGATGTCTGTCTTATATTAATATCAGTACTGGTGTGTTACTTAAAAAACTGGATGTGGATAGTATAAAGTTATGGGTTGGTAGATTACTCTCTGCCTGAGTTTGAGAAAGCACTGACTTTTCTACAATGATGCAAACATGTTACACTAAAAAACGTACATCACTATTCAAAATCTTACGTGGCAGGTTCATATGAAGTTTTAAAATTGTGCTGTTGACTAATAGATGCTTGACACTGTTTCTATTTTTATTTCTTATCTCTTTTAATATTGTAAATGAGGTTGTTATGTGTAAGCTAGACATCAAGAAACGCCTGGCAGACATTCAAGAGTAAGGTACCTAACCTACATTATGCTGTCTACTGTGTAAAATGTATGGAATTACCTAACTGTACCCTACCGAAGTTTCACTGTATTTGTTGTTACCTCAATAAAAAGATTTAAAAAATAAATAAAAATCTTACGTGGCAAACACACATGACAATTAAAATGAAATATGGAGACCTGACATTCAAAATCAAAAGTTACTACAGAAATAGCATGTGTATGCTGCCATGTATTCAACACCTAGACACGTTAATTGTTGCAGGTGTCTGAATTTGCTACTCAAACACAACATGGAATTGTTGAGGACAAACAAATACATGTCTAATTGTGCTACAAAAGTTTTCAATCAGCTTGCTGAAGAATTCCTCAATAAGCAATGTGACAAATGAGGCTAAGACAGTGACAGACATGTATCTTTGTTTGTTTTGTTGCAATAATTCTTCATCAGAGCACCTTACATTAACTGTAACAAAAAAATCCAACCTTAGTTACAAATCACAAACTTTCATGGTTTTCACACAAAACTACAAAATGCAACAATGCAAACCTTTATATGCAATAGAAGATCAAGTGGCCACTTTGCATAACTGTTATACCAAGGCAACAAGCTCAGAAGGATGCAAAGCTATCTTGAAAAATGACTTTTTAACCCCTTAATGACCACAATGTACCCTGTATGTCACTGGTCGTTAAGGGTTTTTTCAGGACATAATAGCACAAGTCTAGCAAGAACACGCTATTAATGCCCTCCCTCCAGCAGGCTTTGTGGAATAGAGCAGTCTCAATGCTGGTGGCAAGACCGCGCTATAAAACAATCAAGTCCCAAAAATAGGCCAGTGACATACAGGTTACGTCGCTGGTCCTTAAGGGGTTAAAGAAATGTCTCTTTATTAATCTATTGATATCTCAGAAAATATAAATTAAGAAACCTGTCTTATACCAGAATGGAGGACAAAAAGAAAATTAGACTTCTAAGTGTATTTGGAAGCATCCAAACATCATGTATGTATATATATATATATATATATATATATATATATACTGTATATATATATATATATACACACACTCAGACCGGTGTGGAATGCCCAGCTTTTAAAGATGAATGACAATAGACAAAGAGACACCAAAAGAATAGTTCTTGCCTTTGTGCACTGGTATTCCAAGTCCATAAATAATATATGCCACACTCAATTAAATAATGCGCTTTACAATATTGGCGTCAGGTAGCGCTGGTGAGTTCTTTTCCTCATATAATAGATTTTGATGAGGACGCTCACTAAAATTGATCAAATGCTAAGCCGATGGAGTACAACATTTCCTACAGTATAGTGGTTCTTTGCCATACACCTTCTATATTTTCCAATGCACAATAGGGAGTAATAGCAGTTAATACCTGTTTTCAAAAGGCGTAGTTTGGATTGCGCATGAGCACAATAGTTAACCGATGACTTGAAATATGAGAGCAATTAGTGCACTACTACTGCTTATGTATCATGTTAAGCATTTTGCTTAGGATAAAATTAATTTTAACCAACAACTTCCAATACCTGATCATGTGTTATTTTTTACTACTACACATTATTGCGCTTAACTTGTAAGCAAGCTCACTATGTGCAAAAGTTGAAAGAATGTCATGTCATAGGATGAAATTTAATCTTTTGACACAACTCAATGTTTTGGTAGCAAAGTAGACTCATGCTTTTGCCTCCTAAACCACAAGAAAGAACACATAGTCATAGCCCTGATTGATGAGGAATTTGAGGAGCTATTGGAAGCACTGTATTTATGAGCCACAGTATAACATCCAATAAAAAACAACAATTAAAGGATGACAGCTAAATCTGGCTGTACAACATCTCACCCTGGTAGATGAGTAGTAGTAAAAACTACAAGGGATATAGACAAGGTGGAAGCTCAGGTCAAAAGGATAAGCCTAAAATATTAACCATATATCATCATAATCATGAACGTACTGCAAAACAGACTGCACAATAACTATTCCTTGAAGTTTTACAGCTAGACAGCCCTAGTTCATGTGTGCCATATAGATATCATTGTGCTCACTATGGTGGAGTTATTTATGAGACAGCACTGATTGGCTAAACTGCAAGTCTGTCAAAAGAACTAAAATAAGGTGGCAGTCTGGAGATGCTTAGATACAAGGTAATCACAGAGGTAAAAAGTGTATTAATATAACTGTGTTGGTTATGCAGAACTGGGGAATTGGTAATTAAGGGATTATCTATCTTTTTAAACAGTACCTATTCTGGAGCAGTCTGTCCCTTTAACTTGGACTGATTTTAATAAGTTAAAACATTTATTATCCTATGGAACGTGAGTCAGATTAAACCGTTCCCATGGAGGTCTGATGTTTATGCAGGTTTCTAATTTGAGTTGGGCTTTTTGGTCTGTTTGTTTTTAGACCAAGAAGATCCTGGTTTCCAGGGAGTTTTGGAAGATTGACTTATGGTTCAAGGGGACTTTTGATCTCTAGCAAAAGGAACAAAAATTATTAAAAAAAAATAATTTGTATCTCCCCTTAGATTTCTTGTGTTGAGGAAGAAAAGACCTCTTTTCTCACAGAGACAGTTTTGATAATAGAATTAAATTCTAAACCAAAAAGCATTTACCCTTCAAGAGGGACTGATAATAACCTATTCCTAGAAACCATGTCAGCTGACCAATATTTAAGCCATAAAGCAATGGACTTATTTTTTATATCAAATGAAATCATTAGCCATTTTAAGGACTTTAATGGCTAATGATTGTTTGATCATAAACCATCTGAGAAAGAGAATCACACCAGGATTCTGCAGTGGCTACACAGGTGATTGCAACTGCATGTCTAAGATAAAGAGCCAATTGGGAGAATCATTTCCTCAGCAAGGACTTGTGATACATTGGATCTGTAAACAAAGAACTATACTTCGTAAGAATAGTAGAGTGTCTAGCTATGGTGGAAATAGCTCCATCAACCTTAGAAACTACTTCCCAGGCTGTTAAATTCTTCTCTGAAAGTGGATACATTTTTTTTTTAAACTGTTTGAAGGTGCAAAAGGAATGCCTGTTTTCTTCCATTTTTTGGCTATATAGTCTGTAACCAAGTCTGGTGCTTCAAAAGCCTTAGGCACTTTAGGTGGAGCTTTCAAAACTTTATTCAACTTATTTACAGGTTTGGAATCCTCTGGATTCAGTTCTGATAGTTGCAAGGTATTCAAAACTTCCTGAAGTAGGAAGCGAATATGGTCCACTTTAAATCTAAGGTGGAATCAGCCTCAAGCTCAGACATAGGATCAAGGTCCTCAGAGGAGACTTCACTCTCAGAACCCTCAGACAGAGACTCAGCCAAGTCAAAGTCATCATATTTTAAAGACTGAATTTAAACTCTTGAGAAAAGTTAGTGGAATCCTCCTGGGCCACAAAAACAGACATAGGCACTAATTGTCTGCCAGATAATAAACAGGCAAAATGAACTGCAGAAACTTTTTGGGCTGCAGATGTTCCATAGGGCAGTGATTTTTAACCTTTTTTTTTGCCGTGGCACACTTTTTTACATTAAAAAATCCTGTGGCACACCACCATCCCAAAAGTTTAAAAAAAATCACACATTGTAGCCTAATACAGCATATATATATATATATACACATACACACAAACACACATATACTGTATGTATTGTGCTGTTATGCCATGCCTCCTACAAACTACCCCTGCACTGGGAGTAAAAAACAAGCAAAGTTTAAAAAATATGTCACACTGTTGTCAGTCTGCCGTGGCACACCTGAGGATCTCTCACGGCACACTGGTTGAAAAACACTGCCATAGGGGTCCCTTCTAATGTGTCAGTCACATTAAGTGGGGGTATAGACTGCAAAATAATAAGCAGAACTGCAGGTAATTGGAAATAAAGATATATTCCAAAACGTTATATTATTTTATTTGCACAAAAAACAACAGCCTATAAAAGACACCTCAAAACCCTAGACAGAGAAAAAAGCAAAAACATAATTTATGTAAGACCTTACCTGATAAATTAATTTCTTTCATATTGGCAAGAGTCCATGAGCTAGTGATGTATGGGATATACAATCCTACCAGGAGGGGCAAAGTTTCCCAAACCTCAAAATGCCTATAAATACACCCCTCACCACACCCACAAATCAGTTTAACGAATAGCCAAGCAGTGGGGTGAAAAAGAAAGGAGTAAAAAGCATAAACAAAGGAATTTGGAAATAATTGTGCTTTATACAAAAAAATCATAACCACCATAAAAAGGGGTGGGCCTCATGGACTCTTGCCAATATGAAAGAAATGAATTTATCAGGTAAGTTCTTACATAAATTATGTTTTCTTTCATGTAATTGGCAAGAGTCCATGAGCTAGTGACGTATGGGATATTAATACCCAAGATGTGGAACTTCCACGCAAGAGTCACTAGAGAGGGAGGGATAAAAATAAAAACAGCCATATTTCACTTAAAAAAAATAATAATCTACAACCCAAAATATAAGTTTATTCTCATGATGAAAGGAAAAACTTAAAACATAAGCAGAAGAATCAAACTGAAACAGCTGTCTGAAGAACTTTTCTACCAAAAACTACTTCCGAAGAAGCGAATACATCAAAACGGTAGAATTTAGTAAATGTATGCAAAGAAGACCAAGTTGCTGCTTTGCAAATCTGATCAACTGAAGCTTCATTCTTAAAAGCCCACGAAGTAGAGACTGATCTACTAGAGTGAGCTGTAATTTTCTGAGGCGGGGCTTGACTCGACTCCAAATAAGCTTGAAGAATCAAAAGCTTTAACCACGATGCCAAGGAAAAGGCAGAAGCCTTCTGACCTTTCCTAGAACCAGAAAAGATAACAAATAGACTAGAAGTCTTCCTGAAATCTTTAGTAGCTTCAACATAATATTTCAAAGCTCTTAACACATCCAAAGAATGTAAAGATCTCTACAAAGAATTTTTAGGATTAGGACACAAGGAAGGGACAACAATTTCTCTATTAATGTTGTTAGAATTCACAACCTTAGGTAAAAATTTAAATGAAGTCTGCAAAACCGCCTTATCCTGATGAAAAATCAGAAAAGGAGATTCACAAGAAAGAGCAGATAATTCAGAAACTCTTCTAGCAGAAGAGATGTCCAAAAGGAACAACACTTTCCAAGAAAGTAGTTTAAAGTCCAAAGAATGCATAGGCTCAAATGGAGGAGCCTGTAAAGCCTTCAAAACCAAATTAAGACTCCAAGGAGGAGAGACTGATTTAATGACAGGCTTGAAACGAACCAAAGCCTGTACAAAACAGTGAATATCAGGAAGCTTAGCAATATTTCTGTGAAATAAAACTGAAAGAGCAGAGATTTGTCCCTTCAAGGAACTTGCAGACAAACCCTTATCCAAACCATCCTGAATAAACTGTAAAATTCTAGGACTTCTGAAAAAATGGCAAGAGAATTTATGAGAAGAACAACATGAAATATAAGTCTTCCAAACTCGATAATAAATCTTCCTAGAAACAGATTTACGAGCCTGTAACATAGTATTAATTACTGAGTCAGAGAAACCTCTATGATTAAGCACTAGGTGTTCAATATCCATACTTTCAAATTTAATGATTTGAGATCCTGATGAAAAAATGGACCTTGAGACAGAAGGTCTGGCCTTAATGGAAGTGGCCAAGGTTGGCAACTGGACATCCGAACAAGATCCGCATACCAGAACCTGTGAGGCCATGCTGGAGCTACCAGCAACACAAACGATTGTTCCATGATGATCTTGGAAATCACTCTTGAAAGACCTGGACAGGTACCTGAGTAGTTTCTTATTTAGATGGGAAGCCATCAGATCTATTTCTGGAATACCCCACATCTGAACAATACGAGAAAACACATCTGGATGGAGCGACCACTCCCCCGGATGTAAAGTCTGCTGGCTGAGATAATCTGCTTCCCATTTGTCTACACCTGGGATATGTACTGCAGAAATTAGACAAGAGCTGGATTCCGCCCAAGAAAGTATCCGAGATACTTCTTTCATAGCTAGGGGACTGTGAGTCCCACCCTGATGATTGACATATGCCACAGTTGTGATATTGTCTGTCTGAAAACAAATGATCGCTTCTTTTTTTCAACAGAGGACAAATCTGAAGAGCCCTGAAAATTGCACGGAGTTCCAAAATATTGATTGGTAATCTCGCCTCTTGAGATTTCCAAACCCCTTGTGCTGTCAGAGATCCCCAAACCGCTCCCCAACCTGAAAGACTCGCATCTGTTGTGATCACAGTCCAGGTTGGACGAACAAAAGAGGCCCCTAGAACTATACGATGGTGATCTAACCACCAAGTCAGAGGTAGTCGAACATTGGGATTTAAGGATATTAATTGTGATATCCTTGAATAATCCCTGCACCATTGATTCAGCATACAAAGCTGGAGAGGTCTCATATGAAAATGAGCAAAGGGGATCGCGTCCGATGCTGCAGTCATGAGACCTAAAACTTCCATGCACAGAGCTACTGAAGGGAATGATTTTAGACTGAAGGTTCCGACAAGCTGAAAACAATTTTATTCGTCTTTTGTCTGTTAGAGACAGAGTCATGGACACTGAATCTATCTGGAAACTTAAAAAGATGACCCTTGTCTGAGGAATCAAGGAACTTGATCCTCCAACCATGTCTTTGAAGAAACAACACTAGTTGATTTGTGTGAGATTCTGCAGAATGTAAAGACTGAGCTAGTACCAAGATATCATCCAAATAAGGGAACACCCCATTCTCTGATTACAGTAGGGCACTGAGAACCTTTGAAAAGATTCTTGGAGCTGTCGCTAGGCCAAATGGAAGAGCGACAAATTGGTAATGCTTGTCTAGAAAAGAGAATCTCAGATACTGATAATGATCTGGATGAATCGGAATATAAAGATATGCATTGTGCAAGTCTATTGTGGACATATAATGCCCTTGCTGAACAAAAGGCAGGATAGTCCTTATACTCTTACATAATGATTCAAATTTTTCAGATCCAGAACTGGTCTGAATTAATTTTCTTTCTTTGGGACAATAAATAGATTTGAATAAAACCCCAGACCCTGTTCCTGAAACGGAACTGGCATGATTACCCCTGAAAGCTCCAGGTCTGAAACACACTTCAGGAAAGCCTGAGCCTTTATTTGATTTGCTGGGATGCGTGAGAGAAAATATCTTCTCACATGAGGTTTTACTCTGAATCCTATTCAATACCCCTGAGAGACAATACTCAGAATCCATTGATTTTGGACAGAATTTGTCCAAATATCTTTGAAAAACCTTAATCTGCCCCCTACTAGCTGAGCTGGACTGAGGGCCGCACCTTCATGTGCACTTGGGGGCTGGCTTTGGCTTCTTAAACGGCTTGGATTTATTCCAATTGAAGGTTTCCAATTGGAAACAGATTCCTGGGGGGAAGGATAAGGTTTGTGTTCCTTAATTTGTTGAAAGGAACGAAAACGGTTAGAAGCTTTAGATTTACCCTTAGGTCTTTTATCCTGAGGCAAAAAAACTCCCTTCCCCCCAGTGACAGTTGAAATAATTGAATCCAACTGAGAACCAAATAACTTATTACCTTGGAAAGAAAGAGATAGCAATCTAGACTTAGAAGTCATGTCATCATTCCAAGATTTAAGCCACAAAGCTCTTCTAGCTAAAATAGCTAAAGACATAGATTTAACATAAATTTTGATGATATCAAAAATGTCATCACAAATAAAATGATTAGCATGTTGGAGCAAGCTAACAATGCTATACAAATCAGAATCCATTTTTTGTTACACTAAATTTTCCAACCAAAAAGTTGATGCAGCTGCAACGTCAGCCAAAGAAATTGCAGGCCTGAGAAGATGACCAGAATATAAATAAGCTTTCTTTATATAAGATTCAAGTTTCCTATCTAAAGGATCTTTAATGGAAGTACTTTCTTCCATAGGAATAGTAGTACGCTTAGGAAGAGTAGAGATAGCCCCATCAACTTTGGGGACCTTTTCCCAAAACTCCAATGTAACTGCTGGCAAAGGATACAATTTTTTAAACCTTGAGGAAGGAATAAAAGAAGTACCAGGCCTATTCCATTCCTTAGAAATCTTATCAGAAATAGCATCAGGAACTGGAAAAACCTCTGGATTAACCACAGGAGGTTTATAAACAGAATTTACACGTTTACTAGTTTTAATAACAAGAGGACTAGATTCCTCAATATCCAATGCAATAAACACTTTTTTTAACAAAGAATGAATATACTCCATTTTAAATAAATAAGTAGATTTGTCAGTGTCAATATCTGAGGAAGGATCTTCTGAAACAGATAGAACGTCATCAGAGGAGGATACTTCAGTATGTTGTCGGTCATTTGAAATTTCATCAACTTTATGAGAAGTTTTAAAAGACCTTTTAAGTTTATTAGAATGGCAGACAAAGCCTTCTGAATAGATTCAGCAATAAAATCCTTTAAATTCATAGGTATATCTTCTACATTAGATGTTGAAGGAACAGCAACAGGCAATGTACTATTACTTATGGATACATTCTCTGCATGTAAAAGCTTATCATGACAACTATTACAAACCACAGCTGGAGAGAAAATCTCCACAAGTTTACAACAAATGCACTTAGCTTTGGTAGAACTGTTATCAGGCAGCAGGGTTCCAACAGTGATTTCTGAGACAGGATCAGATTGAGACATCTTGCAATATGTAAGAGAAAAAACAACATATAAAGCAAAATTATCAATTTCCTTATATGGCAGTTTCAGGAATGGGAAAAAATGCAAACAGCATAGCCCTCTGACATAGAAAAAGGCAAGAGGAATATAGAAATGGGGTTCTAAATAACGAAAATATTTGGCGCCAAGTATGACGCAACAACACAAACAGTAAAAAAAAATTGGCGCTAACAATGTCCAGAAATTACACACTCGCGTCATTAACGGCGCAACCTTGTGAAAGGACTCGGCGTCGACTAAGACGCCGGAAATGATGAATTTGCATCATCGAACGTAACTTTGCGCCAAAAAATCTTGCGCCAAAAATCATGCAATATACTTTGGCATTTTGCGTCCTCGCAAGCCTAATTTTGCCCGCAAAATTAAAAGAACAGTCAATTGAAAAAAGACTATACCCCAGGTAAGAACATTTTTTCCTAAAAAATGCATTTCCCAGATATGAAACTGACAGTCTGCAATTGGAAATATACTTAAACCTTACTCATGGCAAATATAAGTACAATACATATATTTAGAACTTTATATAAATACATAAAGTGCCAAACCATAGCTGAGAGTGTCTTAAGTAATGAAAACATACTTACCAAAAGACACCCATCCACATATAGCAGATAGCCAAACCAGTACTGAAACGGTTATCAGTAGAGGTAATGGAATATGAGAGTATATCGTCGATTTGAAAAGGGAGGTAGGAGATGAATCTCTACGACCGATAACAGAGAACCTATGAAATAGATCTCCCGTGAGGAAAACCATTGCATTCAATAGGTGATACTCCCTTCACATCCCTCTGACATTCACTGTACTCTGAGAGAAATCGGGCTTCAAAATGCTGAGAAACGCATATCAACGTAGAAATCTTAGCACAAACTTACTTCACCACCTCCATAGGTGGCAAAGTTTGGAAAACTGAATTGTGGGTGTGGTGAGGGGTGTATTTATAGGCATTTTGAGGTTTGGGAAACTTTGCCCCCCCTGGTAGGATTGTATATCCCATACGTCACTAGCTCATGGACTCTTGCCAATTACATGAAAGAAAGAATTTCCCTAAGGAAAAAAAACATAATTTATGTAAGAACTTACCTGATAAATTCATTTCTTTCATATTAACAAGAGTCCATGAGCTAGTGACGTATGGGATATACATTCCTACCAGGAGGGGCAAAGTTTCCCAAACCTTAAAATGCCTATAAATACACCCCTCACCACACCCACAAATCAGTTTAACGAATAGCCAAGAAGTGGGGTGATAAGAAAAAGTGCGAAGCATATAAAATAAGGAATTGGAATAATTGTGCTTTATACAAAAAAATCATAACCACCACAAAAAAGGGTGGGCCTCATGGACTCTTGTTAATATGAAAGAAATGAATTTATCAGGTAAGTTCTTACATAAATTATGTTTTCTTTCATGTAATTAACAAGAGTCCATGAGCTAGTGACGTATGGGATAATGACTACCCAAGATGTGGATCTTTCCACACAAGAGTCACTAGAGAGGGAGGGATAAAATAAAGACAGCCAATTCCTGCTGAAAATAATCCACACCCAAAATAAAGTTTAACAAAAAACATAAGCAGAAGATTCAAACTGAAACCGCTGCCTGAAGAACTTTTCTACCAAAAACTGCTTCAGAAGAAGAAAATACATCAAAATGGTAGAATTTAGTAAAAGTATGCAAAGAGGACCAAGTTGCTGCTTTGCAAATCTGGTCAACCGAAGCTTCATTCCTAAACGCCCAGGAAGTAGATACTGACCTAGTAGAATGAGCTGTAATTCTCTGAGGCGGAATTTTACCCGACTCAACATAGGCAAGATGAATTAAGGATTTCAACCAAGATGCCAAAGAAATGGCAGAAGCTTTCTGGCCTTTCCTAGAACCGGAAAAGATAACAAATAGACTAGAAGTCTTACAGAAAGATTTCGTAGCTTCAACATAATATTTCAAAGCTCTAACAACATCCAAAGAATGCAACGATTTCTCCTTAGAATTCTTAGGATTAGGACATAATGAAGGAACCACAATTTCTCCACTAATGTTGTTGGAATTCACAACTTTAGGTAAAATTCAAAAGAAGTTCGCAACACCGCCTTATCCTGATGAAGAATCAGAAAAGGAGACTCACAAGAAAGAGCAGATAATTCAGAAACTCTTCTGGTAGAAGAGATGGCCAAAAGGAACAAAACTTTCCAAGAAAGTAATTTAATATCCAATGAATGCATAGGTTCAAATGGAGGAGCTTGAAGAGCCCCCAGAACCAAATTCAAACTCCAGGAGGAGAAATTGACTTAATGACAGGCTTTATACGAACCAAAGCTTGTACAAAACAATGAATATCAGGAAGAACAGCAATCTTTCTGTGAAAAAGAACAGAAAGAGCAGAGATTTGACCTTTCAAGGAACTTGCGGACAAACCCTTATCTAAACCATCCTGAAGAAATTGTAATAGTCTCGGTATTCTAAAAGAATGCCAAGAAAAATGATGAGAAAGACACCAAGAAATATAAGTCTTCCAGACTCTATAATATATCTCTCTGGATACAAATTTACGAGCCTGTAACATAGTATTAATCACAGAGTCAGAGAAACCTCTTTGACCAAGAATCAAGCGTTCAATCTCCATACCTTTAAATTTAAGGATTTCAGATCCTGATGGAAAAAAGGACCTTGAGACAAAAGGTCTGGTCTTAACGGAAGAGTCCACGGTTGGCAAGAGGCCATCCGGACAAGATCCGCATACCAAAACCTGTGAGGCCATGCCGGAGCTACCAGCAGAACAAACGAGCATTCCTTCAGAATCTTGGAGATTACTCTTGGAAGAAGAACTAGAGGCGGAAAGATATAGGCAGGATGATACTTCCAAGGAAGTGAAAATGCATCCACTGCCTCCGCCTGAAGATCCCGGGATCTAGACAGATACCTGGGAAGTTTCTTGTTTAGATGAGAAGCCATCAGATCTATTTCTGGAAGTTCCCACATTTGAACAATCTGAAGAAATACCTCTGGGTGAAGAGACCATTCGCCCGGATGCAACGTTTGGCGACTGAGATAATCCGCTTTCCAATTGTCCATACCTGGGATATAAACCGCAGAGATTAGACAGGAGCTGGATTCCGCCCAAACAAAAATTTGAGATACTTCTTTCATAACCAGAGGACTGTGAGTCCCTCCTTGATGATTGATGTATGCCACAGTTGTGACATTGTCTTATCTGAAAACAATGAACAACTCTCTCTTCAGAAGAGGCCAAGACTGAAGAGCTCTGAAAATTGCACGGAGTTCCAAAATATTGATCGGAAATCTCACCTCCTGAGATTCCCAAACCCCTTGTGCCGTCAGAGACCCCCACACAGCTCCCCAACCTGTAAGACTTGAATCTGTTGAGATTATAGTCCAGGTCGGAAGAACAAAGAAGCCCCCTGAACTAAACGATGGTGATCTGTCCACCATGTCAGAGAGTGTCGTAAAATCGGTTTAAAGATATTAATTGAGATATCTTTGAGTAATCCCTGCACCATTGGTTCAGCATACAGAGCTGAAGAGGTCGCATGTGAAAACGAGCAAAGGAGATCGCATCTGATGCGGCAGTCCTAAGACCCAACATTTCCATGCATAAGGCTACCAAAGGGAATGATTGTGACTGAAGGTTTTGACAAGCTGATATCAATGTTAAACTTCTCTTGTCTGACAAGGACAGAGTCATAGACACTGAATTTATCTAGAAACCTAAAAAGGTTACCCTTGTCTGAGGAATCAATGAACTGAATGGTAAATTGATCCTCCAACCATGAACTTGAAGAAACAACACAAGTCGATTCGTATGAGATTCTTCGAAAATGAGAAGACTGAGCAAGTACCAAGATATCGTCCAAATAAGGAAATACCAAAACCCTATTCTCTGATTACAGAAGAAGGGCACCGAGAACCTTTGAAAAAAATTCTTGGAACTGAGGCTAGACCAAACAGTAGAGCCACAAAACTGGTAATGCTTGTCTAAAAAGAGAATCTCAGACACTAAAAGTGATCTGGATGAATCGGAATATGCAGATACACATCCTGTAAATCTATTGTAGACATATAATGCCCTTGCTAAACAAAAGGCAGGATAGTCCTACAGTAACCATCTTGAATGTTGGTATCCTAACATAACGATTCAATAATGATAGATCCAGAACTGGTCTGAAGGAATTGACCTTCTTTGGTACAATGAAGAGATAAAATAAAACCCCAGCCCCTGTTCCAGAACTGGAACTGGCATAAATACTCCAGCCAACTCTAGATCTGAAACACATTTCAGAAATGCTGAGCCTTGCTGTGTCAACTGGGAAAGAAAAGAATCTCTTAGCAGGAGGCCTTAACTTGAAGCCAATTCTGTACCTTTCTGAAACAATGTTTCTGAAACCAGAGATTAAGAACGGAATTGATCCAAATTTCTTTGAAGAAAACGTAATCTGCCCCATACCAGCTGAGCTGGAATAAGGGCCGCACCTTCATAGGTACTTAGGAGCTGACAATAGGTTTCTATAAGGCTTGGATATATTCCAAACTGGAAATAGTTTCCAAACTGATACCGCTCCTGAGGATGAAGGATCAGGCTTTTGTTCCTTGTTGTGAGGAAAGGAACGAAATGATTATTTACCCTGGAAAGAAAGGGAAAGCAAAGTTGACTTAGAAGACATGTCAGCATTCCAAGTTTAATCCATAAAGCTTTTCTAGCTAAAATAGCTAGAGACATATACCTGACATCAACTCTAATGATATCAAAAGATGGTATCACCAATAAAATAATTAGCATGTTATAGAATAATAATAATGCTATAAAATTATGATCTGTTACCTGTTGCGCTAAAGCTTCTAACCAAAAAGTTGAAGCTGCAGCAACATCCGCTAAAAATATAGCAGGTCTAAGAAGATTACCTGAACATAAGTAAGCTTTTCTTAGAAAAGATTCAATTTTCCTATCTAAAGGATCCTTAAATGAAGTACTATCTGCCATAGGAATAGTAGTACATTAGCAGGAGTAGAGACAGCCCCATAACCTTAGGGATTTTTGTCCCAAAAAACTCTAATCTGTCAGATGGCACAGGATATAATTTGCTTAAACGTCTAGAAGAAGTAAATAAATTACCCAAATTATTCCATTCCCTGGAAATTACTTCAGAAATAGCATCAGGGAGATAAAACACTTCTGGAATAACTACAGGAGATTTAAAAACCTTATTTAAACGTTTACATTTAGTATCAAGAGGACCAGAATCCTCTATTTCTAATGCAAATAACACTTCTTTAAGTAAAGAACGAATAAATTCCATCTTGAACAGATACAAAGATTTATCAGCATCAACCTCTGAGACAGAAACCTCTGAACCAGAAGAACTATTATCAGTATCAGAATGATGATGTTCATTTAAAAATTCATCTGAAAAAAAGAGAAGTTTTAAAAGACTTTTATGTATACTAGAAGGAGAAATAACAGACATAGCCTTCTTAATGGATTTAAAAAAATAAAATCTCTTATGTTATCAGGAACACTCTGAAAATTAGATGTTGACGGACAGCAACAGGTAATGTAATAGTACTAAAGGAAATTTTATCTGCATTAATAAGTTTGACATGACATGCAATACAAATAACAGCTGGAGAAACAGATACCAAAAGTTTATAGCAGACTTAGCTTGGTAGCTCCAGCACTGTGCAGTGATTTTCCTGTAGTATCTTCTGACTCAGTTGCAACGTGGAACATCTTGCAATATGTAAAAGAAAAAACAACATATAAAGCAAAATTGATCAAATTCCTTAAATGACAGTTTCAGGAATGGGAAAAAAATGCCAGTGAACAAGCTTCTAGCAACCAGAAGCAATAAATAAAGAGACTTAAATAATGTGGAGACAAAAATGACGCCCATATTTTTTAGCGCCAAAAAAGACGCCCACATTATTTGGCGCCTAAAATGTTTTTGGCGCCAAAAATGACGCCACATCCGGAACGCCGACATCTTTGACGCAAAATAACGTCAAAAAATGACGCAACTTCCGGCGACACGTATGACGCCGGAAACGGAAAAGAATTTTTGCGCCAAAAAAGTCCGCGCCAAGAATGACGCAATAAAATGAAGCATTTTCAGCCCCCGCGAGCCTAACAGCCCACAGGGAAAAAAGTCAAATTTTTTGAGGTAAGAAAAAATATGATAATTCAATGCATAATCCCAAATATGAAACTGACTGTCTGGAAATAAGGAAAGTTGAACATTCTGAGTCAAGGCAAATAAATGTTTGAATACATATATTTAGAACTTTATAAATAAAGTGCCCAACCATAGCTTAGAGTGTCACAGAAAATAAGACTTACTTACCCCAGGACACTCATCTACATGTTTGTAGAAAGCCAAACCAGTACTGAAACGAGAATCAGTAGAGGAAATGGTAAATATAAGAGTATATCGTCGATCTGAAAAGGGAGGTAAGAGATGAATCTCTACGACCGATAACAGAGAACCTTATGAAATAGACCCCGTAGAAGGAGAACACTGCATTCAATAGGCAATACTCTCTTCACATCCCTCTGACATTCACTGCACGCTGAGAGGAAAACCGGGCTCCAACTTGCTGCGGAGCGCATATCAACGTAGAATCTAGCACAAACTTACTTCACCACCTCCCTTGGAGGCAAAGTTTGTAAAAACTGATTTGTGGGTGTGGTGAGGGGTGTATTTATAGGCATTTTAAGGTTTGGGAAACTTTGCCCCTCCTGGTAGGAATGTATATCCCATACGTCACTAGCTCATGGACTCTTGTTAATTACATGAAAGAAAAACCTTTTTATTACCCACCCCCTCAGCAGCTCCTACGAGGGTACTCACCCACCTCCTGGGCATATAAATGGTTAAAACTGGACCCAGATAAAAAAAATTGGAGATCCATTGAGGGAGAGAGAAAGGGAGCCAAAGGGGGAGGGGCAGAGCCTAAATTAAGAAATATTTGCAGGGCAGGCTAAGACCTGTGAGAAAAAAAACTAAAACACACCAAACACATATTATATTGAATAAAAAAAAAACTTTGTTCCCCTTGTGCCCCCAACCCTAACCTAACCCAGCTGAACCACTAACATAAGATAAATAGCGTTTATTTTCTGTGAGGAGAGTGAACCCAGGACTAAAACATACAGAGGGCTCCTAAGGGGTAATAAGGCAATGAAAAAAATAGGGATTTTAAATTTGAATTACATATTTTTTGTGTTAAACACATAGGTAAAGCTCTATGTGTAAAGGCTGAGAAGCCCCTGACCATGTAGTACCTATACAAGAAGAGTACTAGGGATAGTTCCTGGGCTGTGTTTAGTGTTTGGGTCACTTACCTGGACTGCAGCACCCCTCCACTGTATCTTACCAGCTGAGGACTTTCTACCTCACAGAATGCTGATCCAGTAGAGAGCCCATACAGTGCAAGTAAATATACTGCAGAAGATACTTGCGGATATACCAGCAACCTCTCAGGTGGAGGCTAAGAGAAGTGGCCCATGTGGGCAATTATAGCTGAGAGATTTACCTGTGAGAGTACTGACATGCCATCATTGAAGTATTCCTTTACCCCTGCTTCACTCAGAATCTTGGAGAAATTGTCCAGAAGTCTTCCCTGAGTGAAGATGGAAGAGGGGTATTGGGTCTCAAGTCAGGTCTGAGCTCCCAATATATAATTAGATAGACCATAATAAAATTTTGCTTGCAGTGCACTTCTCTAAACCTCTCTCCTCCATGGCTAAGAACAAACTGAGTGGGGAGAGGAGGTGAGGGGAATTAAAGCTCTTGTGAGGGTTCTTGACCTAATCCTAGGGGCAGGAAATACACCCCACATGTTATGTACACCTATGGACTCTCCTCATCTTACAAAAGAAATTGATGTATACTGTCCCTTTAATTTGGAGGAGTAGGATTGCTTCTATGTATTATGGGTGGTGAAAGAGAGGCAACAACACCCCATGGTTTTGCTCCATTTACATATGATGCTATCAGTTGCTTACTGTTGCTATGGTAAACACTTGATTTTCACCCAAGCATGTGACATATCTTTAGAAATACAGGCACTTGTCTTTCAAATGAGGTGTCACGTATTTAATTTTAAAGCTTATATATGGGTAATAGGGACCCTTATAGTGCCATATAAATCACCTAGTACATAAGCTATTGCCATTCCAGTGGCAATTACTTGCTTTGTAGAGTAGTATGAGATCCCTCCCATGAACATGGTTAATCTCTGCTTTATATTAGGGGGATTGTATTTGTGTGTTGTATGCTGTCTTTAGAGCCACTATATTTCCATAAAGAAAATACATTAGATAGTTAATATAATCTTCTTATGTCTTACACCTACTAATGGCAGAGGTATGAGATTACATATTGAAAAGGGGAAGCTTTCTCCTGTCCAGAATAAGGTTTTATGGCCTAAATATTGGCTTATTGTATCTGTCAAAGGTTGCTTGTTGCCTAGATAGGGTAGGTGACAATTATTAACAAGGCAATAACCTGTCTGCAAATTAGAGGGAAAGGTGACCCCCACATTCAAAAGTTTTATTTGTCTCTAATGAAATCAGAGGGGGGTAGGGTATTTGTAAAACGTCCCTCCTCCTTCATAGAGAAAAATCATCTGCATTGTAGATGAACAAATGGCCCTTCATTTGAAAGGGTGTCTAACAGGTTGACCATAAACACAAACGGCTAGATTACGAGTTGTGCGTTAGGGTAAAAAAGCAGCGTTAAGAGGTCCTAACGCTGCTTTCTTACGCCGCTGGTATTACGAGTCTTGAAGGTTTAGGTGTACCGCACACTTCTTTGGCCTTACCGCAAAACGACTTACGTAAACTTCGTAAAGTCGTTTTTCTATGGGACTTTCATAGCGCAGGTATTACGAGTCTGTCCTGGGAGGCCAAAAAGTGAGCGGTACACCCTACTCTGTCAAGATATCTAACGCATTTAAAAGTCAGTAGTTAAGAGTTTTATGGTGCAACGCAGTAGCATAAAACTCATAACTAGAGTGCTAAAAAGTACACTAAAACCCATAAACTACCTATTAACCCATAAACCGAGGCCCTCCCGTATCGCAAACACTATAATAAAAATTTTAACCCCTAATCTGCCGTTCCGGACACCGCCGCCACCTACATTATATTTATGAACCCCTAATCTGCTGCCCCCAACATCGCCGACACCTACATTATATTTATTAACCCCAATCTGCCGCCCACAATGTCGCCGCAACCTACCTACACTTATTAACCCCTAATCTGCCGCCCCCAACATTATAAACATATTAACCCCTAAACCGCCTCACTCCCACCTCGCAAACATTAGTTAAATATTATTAACCCCTAATCTGCCGTCCCTAACATCGCCACCACCTACCTACATTTATTAACCACTAATCTGCCGCCCCCAACGTCGCTGCCACTATATTAAAGTTATTAACCCCTAAACCTAAGTCTAACCCTAACCCTTACACCCCCTAACTTAAATATAATTTAAATAAATTTAAATAAAATTACTATCATTAACTAAATTATTCCTATTTAAAACTAAATACTTACCTATAAAATAAACCCTAAGATAGCTACAATATAACTAATAGTTACATTGTAGCTAGCTTAGGGTTTATTTTTATTTTACAGGCAAGTTTGTATTTATTTTAACTAGGTAGAATAGTTACTAAATAGTTATTAACTATTTAATAAATACCTAGTTAAAATAAAGACAAATTTACCTGTAAAATAAAACCTAACCTAAGTTACACTAACACCTAACACTACACTATAATTAAATAAATTAACTAAATTAAATACAATTACCTAAATTAAATTAGCTAAAGTACAAAAAAACCTCACTAAATTACAGAAAATAATAAACAAATTACAGATATTTAAACTAATTACACCTAATTTAATAGCCCTATTAAAATAAATAAAGCCCCCCCAAAATAAAAAAAACCCTAGCCTAAACTAAACTACCAATAGCCCTTAAAAGGGCCTTTTGCGGGGCATTGCCCCAAAGTAACCAGCTCTTTTACCTGTAAAAAAAATACAAACAACCCCCCCAACAGTAAAACCCACCACCCACACAACCAACCCCCCAAATAAAATACTATCTAAAAAAAACTAAGCTCCCCATTGCCCTGCCCGTCTGGAGGACCACTTCTCCCGGCTTGGATGAAGACTTCTCCCGGCTTCGTTGAGGACTTCGGCCCGGCTTGGATGAAGACGTCTCCCGGTAAGTCGATCTTCAAGGGGTTAGTGTTAGGTTTTTTTAAGGGTGTATTGGGTGGGTTCTATTTTTAGGTTAGGGTTTAGGCGGCAAAAGAGCTAACTGCCCTTTTAAGGGCAATGCCCATCCAAATGCCCTATATAGGGCAATGGGGAGCTTAGGTTTTTTTAGATAGTATTTTATTTGGGGGGTTGGTTGTGTGGGTGGTGGGTTTTACTGTTGGGGGGGGGTTTGTATTTTTTTTACAGGTAAAAGAGCTGATTACTTTGGGGCAATGCCCAGCAAAAGGCCCTTTTAATGGCTATTGGTAGTTTAGTTTAGGCTAGGGTTTTTTTATTTTGGGGGGCTTTTTTTATTTTAATAGGGCTATTAGATTAGGTGTAATTAGTTTAAATATCTGTAATTTGTTTATTATTTTCTGTAATTTAGTGTTGTTTTTCATGTACTTTAGCTAATTTAATTTAATTTAGGTAATTGTATTTAATTTAGTTAATTTATTTAATTATAGTGTAGTGTTAGGTGTTAGTGTAATTTAGGTTAGGTTTTATTTTACAGGTAAATTTGTCTTTATTTTAACTAGGTAGTTATTAAATAGTTAATAACTATTTAATAACTATTCTACCTAGTTAAAATAAATACAAACTTGCCTGTAAAATAAAAATAAACCCTAAACTAGCTACAATGTAACTATTAGTTATATTGTAGCTATCTTAGGGTTTATATTATAGGTAAGTATTTAGTTTTAAATAGGAATAATTTAGTTAATGATAGTAATTTCTAGTTAGATTTATTGTAATTACATTTAAGTTAGGGGGTGTTAGGGTTAGACTTAGGTTTAGGGTTTAATAAATTTAATATAGTGGCGGCGATGGGGCGGCAGATTAGAGGTTCATAAATGTAGGTAGGTGGAGGCGATGTTAGGGATGGCAGATTAGGGGTTAATATTCAACTAATGTTTTGTGAGGCGGGAGTGCGGCGGTTTAGGGGTCAATATGTTTATTATAGTGGCAGCAACGTTTGGGGCGGCAGATTAGGGCTTAAAAAGTGTAGGCAAGCTTGAGGCGACATTGGGGGCGGCGGATTAGGGGTTAATAAATATAATGTAGGTGTCAGTGGTGTCCGGAGCGGCAGATTAGGGGTTAATAATATAATGTAGGTGTCGGCGATGTCGGGACGGCAGATTAGGAGTTAATAAGTGTAAGATTAGGGGTATTTAGACTCGGGTTTCATGTTAGGGTGTTAGGTGTAGACATTTTATTTCCCCATAGGAATCAATGGGGCTGCGTTACTGAGTTTTACGCTGCTTTTTTGCAGGTGTTAGACTTTTTTTCAGCCGGCTCTCCCCGTTGATTCCTATGGGGAAATCGTGCATGAGCACGTTACACCAGCTCACCGTTGACTTAAGCAGCGCTGGTATTGGAGTGTGATAATGAGCAAAATTTTGCTCAACGTTCACTTCATGTCTTTTAACGATGGGTTTCTGAAAACTCGTAATACCACGCTGCATGTAAGTGAGCGGTGAGGGAAAACTGCTCGTTAGCATTGCACAGCCTCTAACGCAAAACTCGTAATCTAGGTGTAAGTATCTGCAGTTCTCAAGAAAAATGTACACTTCTGAGTTTACTTCTGGATAGTCTTAGAGGAAAACAATATTTTTTCTTTTAAAGTAGACAAAGTTATAGATGTAAATTTAATAACTTTTGTTGTTTTTTTATTCACTATATCTGATTCTGAATCATAAATGTTTAATCTTTACTTCCACGTTACTTTAAAGGGACAGTCTACACCAAAATTTTTATTTTTTAAAAGATAGATCATGCCTTTACTACCCATTCCTCAGCTTTGCACAACTAACATTATTATAATAATATACTTTATAACATTTAAACCTCTAAATTTCTGCCTGTTTCTAAGCCACTATAATGCAGCACATGCTTTTTTATTAGCTTTTCATAACAAGAGACTGCTAGTTTATGTGGGCCATATAGATAGCATTTTGCTCCCTCCCATGGAGTTGTGCAGGACACATCACTAATTGGCTAAAATGCAACTGAATAGATAATAAATAAATAGCCATGTGATCAGGGGGCTGTCAGGAGAGGCTTATATATAAGATAATTACAGAGGTTAAACATATATTAATATAACAATGTTAGCTGTGTAAAACTGGGAAATGGGTAATAAATAGATTATCTTTTTTAAACAATAACTATTTTGGAGTAGACTTTCCCTTTAATATGTGAAGGGACCTAAGGACCTCACACAAAATGCTTCCCCATTAACAGGTAACTATTTGTATGTGCTGTAACTATGGAATATGGGAGAAAATATATTTTAGATGTTTAAACATACCAGTTGTTCAGTAATATACCGTATATGCTTTAAAAATTGTGTCACTGTGTGCCTTGAAAGGACAGTCAACTCAAAAAATGTTATTGTTTAAAGGGACAGTCCAAAAAAAACTTTCATGATTCAAAAACATAATTTATGTAAGAACTTACCTGATAAATTCATTTCTTTCATATTGGCAAGAGTCCATGAGCTAGTGACATATGGGATATACAATCCTACCAGGAGGGGCAAAGTTTCCCAAACCTCAAAATGCCTATAAATACACCCCTCACCAGACCCACAATTCAGTTTAACGAATAGCCAAGCAGTGAGGTGATAAAGAAAGGAGTAGAAAGCATCAACAAAGGAAATTTGGAAATAATTGTGCTTTATACAAAAAATCATAACCACCATAAAATGGGTGGGCCTCATGGACTCTTGCCAATATGAAAGAAATTAATTTATCAGGTAAGTTCTTACATAAATTATGTTTTCTTTCATGTAATTGGCAAGAGTCCATGAGCTAGTGACATATGGGATATCAATACCAAAGATGTGGAGTCTTCCACTCAAGAGTCACTAGAGAGGGAGGGAATAAAAATAAAAACAGCCATATTTCACTGAAAAAATTAATCCACAACCCAAAAAAATAAGTTTATTTTCATTTTGAAAGAAAAAAACTTAAATCAAAAGCAGAAGAATCAAACTGAAACAGCTGCCTGAAGAACTTTTCTACCAAAAACTGTTTCCGAAGAAGCAAATACATCAAAACGGTAGAATTTAGTAAATGTATGCAAAGAGGACTAAGTCGCCGCTTTGCAAATCTGATCAACTGAAGCTTCATTCTTAAAAGCCCACGAAGTGGAGACTGATCTAGTAGAATGATCTGTGATTCTCTGAGGCGGGGCCTGACCCTACTACAAATAAGCTTGATGAATCAAAAGTTTCAACCAAGAAGCCAAGGAAATAGCAGAAGCCTTCTGGCCTTTCCTAGGACCAGAAAATAAAACAAATAGACTGGTCTTCCTGAAATCTTTAGTATCTTCCACATAATATTTCAAAGCTCTTACTACATCCAAAGAATGTAAGGCTCTCTCCAAAGAATTCTTAGGATTAGGACATAAGGAAGGGACAACAATTTCTCTACTAATGTTGTTAGAATTCACAACCTTAGATAAAAATTGAAAAGAAGTCCGCAAAACTGCTTTATCCTGATGAAAAATCAGAAAAGGAGACTCACAAGAAAGAGCAGATAGCTCAGAAACTCTTCTAGCAGAAGAGATAGCCAAAAGGAATAACACTTTAAAAGAAAGTAGTTTAATGTCCAAAGAATGCATAAGCTCAAATGGAGGAGCCTGTAAAGCCTTCAGAACCAAATAAAGACTCAAAGGAGAAGAAATTGATTTAATGACAGGCTTAATACGAACTAAAGCCTGTACAAAACAGTGAATATCAGAAAGTATAGCAAGCTTTCTGTGAAATAAAACAGAAAGAGCAGAGATTTGTCCTTTCAAGGACCTTGCAGACAAACCCTTATCCAAACCATCCTGAAGAAATCCTGAAGACTGAAGGTGCTGGCATGCTGCGACCAATTTTAAACATCTCTTGTCTGTTAGATACAGAGTAATGGACACTGAATGTATCTGGAAGCCTAAAAAGGTGACCCTTGTCTGAGGAATCAATAAACTTTTTGGTAAATTGATCCTCCAACCATGTTTCCGAAGAAACAACACTAGTTGATTCGTTTGACATTCTGCAGAATGTAAAGACTGAGCTAGTACCAAGATATCATCCAAATAAGGAAACACCGCAATACCCTCTTCTCTGATTACAGATAGTAGGGCACCCAGAACCTTTGAAAAGATTCTTGGAGCTGTTGCTAGGCCAAATGGAAGAGCAACAAATTGGTAATGCTTGTCTAGAAAAGAGAATCTCAGAAACTGATAGTGTTCTGGATGAATCGGAATATGAAGGTATGCATCCTGCAAGTCTATTGTGGACATATAATGTCCTTGCTGAACAAAAGGCAGAATAGTCCTTATAGTCACCATCTTGAAAGTTTTCAGATCCAGAACTGGTCTGAATAAATTTTCTTTCTTTGGTACAATGAATAGGTTTGAATAAAACCCCAAACCTTGTTCCTGAGGAGGAACTGGCATGATTACCCCTGAAGACTCCAGGTCTGAAACACACTTCAGAAAAACCTGAGCTTTTACTGGATTTACAGGGATACGTGAGAGAAAAAATCTTCTCACAGGAGGTCTTACTTTGAATCCTATTCGATACCCTTGAGAGACAATGCTCTGAATCCAATGATTTTGGACAGATTTTATCCAAAAATCCTTGAAAAACCTTAATCTGCCCCCTACCAGCTGAGCTGGAATGAGGGCCGCACCTTCATGCGGACTTAGGGGCTGACTTTGGTTTCCTAAATGGCTTGGATTTATTCCAATTTGAGGAAGGCTTCCAATTGGAAGCAGATTCCTTGGGAGGAGGATTGAGTTTTTGTTCCTTATTCTGACGAAAGGAACGAAAACGGTTAGAAGCCTTAGATTTACCCTTAGGTTTTTTATCCTGAGGCAGAAAAACTCCTTTTCCTCCAGTGATAGTTGAAATAATAGAATCCAACTGAGAACAAAATAAATTATTACCTTGGAAAGAAAGAGATAGTAATCTAGATTTAGATGTCATATCAGCATTCCAAGATTTAAGCCACAAAGCTCTTCTAGCTAATACAGCTAAAGACATGGATCTAACATCAATTTTTCAATTTTGATAATATCAAAAATGGCATCACAAATAAAATGATTAGCATGTTGCAGTAAGTGAGTAATGCTAGATATGTCAGGATCCAATTCTCGTTGTGCTAAATTCTCCAACCAAAAAGTTGAGGCAGCCGCAACATCAGCCAAAGAAATAGCAGGTCTGAGAAGATGATCTGAATATAAATAGGCCTTCCTTAGATAAGATTCAAGCTTCCTATCTAAAGGATCCTTAAAGGAAGTACTATCTTCCATAGGAATAGTGGTACGTTTAGCAAGAGTAGAAATAGCCCCATCAACTTTGGGGATTTTTCCCCAAAACTCTATAGATTTTGCTGGTAAAGGATACAATTTTTTAAACCTTGAAGAAGGAATAAAAGAAGTACCTGGCTTATTCCATTCCCTAGAAATCATATCAGAAATAGCCTTAGGAATAGGAAAAAACCCCTGGGGAAACCACAGGAGGTTTAAAAACAGCATTTAAACGTTTATTAGACTGAACGTCAATAGAACTGGTTACCTCAATATCCAAAGTAATTAACACTTCTTTTAAAAAAGAACGCATATACTCTATTTTAAATAAATACGTAGATTTGCCAGTGTCAATGTCTGAAGAAGGATCTCCTGTCTCAAATAGATCCTCATCAGAAGAGGATAAATTATTATGTTATTGGTCATTTGAAATTTCATCAGCTAAATGAGAAGTTTTAAAAGACCTTTTACGTTTATTAGACGGTAGAAATGCAGACAAAGCATTCAGAATAGAATCAGAAACAAATTCTTTAAAATTTACAGGTATATCATGCACATTAGAAGTTGAAGGAACTGCAACTGGCAATGTACTATTACTGATGGAAACACTATCTGCATGTAAAACATAATTTACGTAAGAACTTACCTGATAAATTCATTTCTTTCATATTAGCAAGAGTCCATGAGCTAGTGACGTATGGGATATACATTCCTACCAGGAGGGGCAAAGTTTCCCAAACCTCAAAATGCCTATAAATACACCCCTCACCACACCCATAATTCAGTTTAACGAATAGCCAAGAAGTGGGGTGATAAGAAAGGAGCGAAAGCATCAAACATAAGGAATTGGAATAATTGTGCTTTATACATAAAAATCATAACCACCACAAAAAGGGTGGGCCTCATGGACTCTTGCTAATATGAAAGAAATGAATTTATCAGGTAAGATCTTACATAAATTATGTTTTCTTTCATGTAATTGGCAAGAGTCCATGAGCTAGTTACGTATGGGATAGCAGATACCCAAGATGTGGAACTTCCACGCAAGAGTCACTAGAGAGGGAGGGATAAAATAAAGACAGCCAATTCCGCTGAAAAAATAATCCTCAACCCAAATCAAAAAGTTTTAATCTTATAATGAAAAAAACTGAAATTATAAGCAGAAGAATCAAAATGAAACAGCTGCCTAAAGTACTTTTCTACCAAAAACTGCTTCAGAAGAAGAAAAAACATCAAAATGGTAGAATTTAGTAAAAGTATGCAAAGAAGACCAAGTTTCTGATTTGCAAATTTGATCAACAGAAGCTTCATTCCTAAAAGCCCAGGAAGTAGAAACTGACCTAGTAGAATGAGCCGTAATTCTTTGAGGCGGGGACTTACCCGACTCTACATAAGCATGATGAATAAAAGACTTTAACCAAGATGCCAAAGAAATGTCAGAAGCCTTCTGACCTTTCCTGGAACTAGAAAAGATAACAAATAGACTAGAAATCTTTCTAAACCCTTTAGTAGCTTCAACATAATATTTCAAAGCTCTTACCACATCCAAAGAATGTAAAGATCTCTCCAGAGAATTCTTAGGATTAGGACACAATGAAGGGACAACAATTTCTCTACTAATGTTGTTAGAATTCACAACCTTAGATAAAAATTTAAATGAAGTCCGCAACACCGCCTTATCCTGATGAAAAATCAGAAAAGGAGATTCACAAGAAAGAGCAGATAACTCAGAAACTCTTCTAGCAGAAGAGATGGCCAAAAGGAACAACACTTTCCAAGGAAGTAATTTAATATCCAGAGAATGCATAGGTTCAAACGGAGGAGCCTGTAAAGCCCTCAGAACCAAATTAAGACTCCAAGGAGGAGAGATTGACTTAATGACAGGTTTGATACGAACCAAAGCCTGTACAAAACAATGAATATCAGGATGATTAGCAATCTTTCTGTGAAAAAGAACAGAAAGAGCAGAGATTTGACCTTTCAAAGAGCTTGCAGACAAACCCTTATCCAAACCATCCTGAAGAAACTGTACAATTCTAGGAATTCTAAAAGAATGCCAAGAGAATTTATGAGAAGAACACCAAGAAATGTAAGTCTTCCAGACTCGGTAATAAATCTTTCTAGACACAGATTTACGAGCCTGTATCATAGTATTAATCACTGAGTCAGAGAAACCTCTATGACTAAGAATCAAGCGTTCAATCTCCATACCTTCAAATTTAATGATTTGAGATCCTGATGGAAAAATGGGCCTTGAGATAGAAGGTCTGGCCTTAACGGAAGTGTCCAAGGTTGGCAACTTGCCATCCGAACGAGATCTGCATACCAAAACCTGTGAGGCCATGCTGGAGCCACCAGCAATACAAACGAATGTTCCATTAGAATTTTGGAAATCACTTTTGGAAGAAGAACTAGAGGCGGAAAGATATAAGCAGGTTGATAATTCCAAGGAAGCGACAACGTGTCCACTGCTTCCGCCTGAGGATCCCTGGATCTGGACAGATACCTGGGAAGTTTCTTGTTTAGATGAGAGGCCATCAGATATATTTCTGGAAGTCCCCAGATTTGAGCAATCTGAAGAAATACCTCTGGGTGAAGAGACCATTCGCCCGGATGTAACATCTGGCGACTGAGATAATCCGCTTCCCAATTGTCTACACCTGGGATGTGAACCGCAGAGATTAGACAGGAGCTGGATTCCGCCCATACAAGTATCCGAGATACTTCTTTCATAGCCTGAGGACTGTGAGTCCCACCTTGATGATTGATATACGCCACGGTTGTGACATTGTCTGTCTGAAAACAAATAAACGATTCTCTCTTCAGAAGAGGCCAGAACTGAAGAGCTCTGAAAATCGTACGGAGTTCCAAAATGTTGATTGGTAATTTCGCCTCCTGAAATTCCCAAACCCCCTGCGCTGTCAGAGATCCCCATACAGCTCCCCAACCTGAAAGACTCGCATCTGTTGAGATCACAGTCCAGGTTGGACGAACATAAGAGGCCCCTTGAATTAGACGATGGTGATTCAACCACCAAGTCAGAGAAGATCGAACATTGGAATTTAAGGATATTAATTGTGATATCTTTGTATAATCCCTGCACCACTGGTTCAGCATACAAAGCTGGAGAGGTCTCATGTGAAACAAGCAAAAGGAATCGCATCCGATGCAGCAGTCATGAGACCTAGAATTTCTATGCACAAAGCTACCGAAGGGAATGATTGAGACTGAAGGTTTCGACAAGCTGAAACCAACTTCAGACGTCTCTTTTCTGTTAGAGACAAAGTCATGGACACTGAATCTATTTGAAAACCCAAAAAGGTTACCTTTGTCTGAGGAATCAAGGAACTCTTTGGTAAATTGATCCTCCAACCATGTCTTTGAAGAAACAACACAAGTTGATTCGTATGAGATTCTGCAGAATGTAAAGACTGAGCAAGTACCAAGATATCGTCCAAATAAGGAAATACCGCAATACCCTGTTCTCTGATTACAGAGAAAAGGGCACCAAGAACCTTTGAAAAGATCCTTGGAGCTGTTGCTAGGCCAAACGGAAGGGCAACAAACTGGTAATGCTTGTCTAGAAAAGAGAATCTCAGGAACTGATAGTGATCTGGACGAATTGGAATATGAAGATATGCATCCTGTAAGTCTATTGTAGACATATAATGCCCTTGCTGAACAAAAGGCAGAATAGTACTTATAGTCACCATTTTGAATGTTGATATCCTTACATAATGATTCAATATTTTTAGATCCAGAACTGGTCTGAAGGAATTCTCCTTTGTTGGTACAATGAATAGATTTGAGTAAAACCCCAGACCCCGTTCCAGAACTGGAACTGGCACAATTACCCCAGCCAACTCTAGGTCTGAAACACATTTCAGAAATGCCTGAGCCTTCACTGGGTTTACTGGAATGCGTGAGAGAAAAAATCTTCTCACAGGTGGCCTTACCTTGAAACATATTCAGTACCCTTGTGAAACAATGATCTGAATCCAAAGACTGTGAATCGAATTGATCCAAATATCTTTGAAAAATCGTAACCTGCCCCCTACCAGCTGTGCTGGAATGAAGGCCGCACATTCATGCGGATTTGGGAGCTGCCTTTGACTTTCTAAAAGGCTTGGATTTATTCCAGACTGGAGAAGGTTTCCAAACGGAAACCGTTCCTTTAGGGGAAGGGTCAGGCTTCTGTTCCTTATTCTGACGAAAGGAACGAAAACGATTAGCAGCCCTATATTTACCTTTAGATTTTTTGTCCTGAGGCAAAAAGGTTCCTTTCCCCCCAGTAACAGTTAAAATTATAGAATCCAACTGTGAACCAAATAATTTATTACCTTGGAAAGAAAGAGAAAGCAATGTTGACTTAGAAGTCATATCTGCATTCCAAGATTTAAGTAATAAAGCTCTTCTAGCTAAAATAGCTAAAGACATATACCTGACATCAATTCTAATGATATCAAAAATGGCATCACAAACAAAGTTATTAGCATGTTGAAGAAGTTTAACAATGCTATAAGCATTATGGTCTGACACTTGTTGCGCTAAAGCCTCCAACCAGAAAGTGGAAGCTGCAGCAACATCAGCCAAAGAAATAGCAGGTCTAAGAAGATTACCTGAACATAAATAAGCTCTCCTTAGAAAGGATTCAAGCTTCCTATCTAAAGGATCCTTAAAGGAAGTACTATCCGCCGTAGGAATAGTAGTACGTTTAGCAAGAGTAGAGATGGTCCCATCAACTTTAGGGATTTTGTCCCAAAATTCTAATCTATTAGATGGCACAGGGTACAATTTCTTAAACCTTGGAGAAGGAGTAAATGAAGTACCCAGACTATTCCATTCCCTAGAAATTACTTCTGAAATAGCATCAGGAACTGGAAAAACTTCTGGAATAACTACATGAGGTTTAAAAACCGAATTTAAACGCTTAGTAGATTTAGTATCAAGAGGACTAGACTCCTCCATATCTAATGCAATCAACACTTCTTTAAGTAAAGAACGAATAAACTCCATCTTAAATAAATATGAAGATTTATCAGTGTCAATATCTGAGGCAGAATCTTCTGAACCAGATAGATCCTCATCAGAAACAGATAAGTCAGAATGATGGCGGTCACTTAAAAATTCATCTGAAATATGAGAAGTTTTAAAAGACCTTTTACGTTTACTGGAAGGAGGAATAACAGACAGAGGCTTCCTAATAGAATTAGAAACAAATTCTTTTACATTAACAGGGACATCCTGAACATTAGATGTTGAAGGAAAAACAACAGGTAAAGGATTATTACTAATGGAGACATTATCTGCGTTAGAAAGTTTATCATGACAACTAACACAAACTACAGCCGGAGGAACAGTTACCAAAAGTTTACAACAAATGCACTTAACTTTGGTAGAACCAGCATCAGGCAGCGTCTTTCCAGAAGTAGATTCTGATCCAGGGTCAGGTTGTGACATCTTGCAATATGTAATAGAAAAAACAACATATAAAGCAAAATTATGAAATTCCTTAAATGACAGTTTCAGGAATGGGAAAAAAATGCAAAATAAACAAGCCTCTAGCAACCAGAAGCAATGAAAAATTGAGACTTAAATAATGTGAAAAAAAGGTGGAAACAAGTATGATGCCCACATTTTTTGGCGCCAAGTATGACGCCCACATTATTGGCGCCAAGTACAATGCCCATATTTTTTAGCGCCAAGTATGACGCCACATCCTCTAGGGCCGAAAACTACGCCCACATTTTTTGGTGCAAAAAAACGTCTGTAACACACATACGTCAAAAAATGACACCACCATGAACAAACTTCCGGCGTCAACTATGGCGCCGGAAATGACAAAATTTTGCGCCAAAAAAGTTCGCGCCAAGAATGACGCAATAAATTGAAGCATTTTCTGCCCCCGCGAGCCTAACAGCCCGCAGGGAAAAAAGTCAATTGAAAATTTTTAAGGTAAGAAAAAAATATTTATTCATATGCATTATCCCAAATAATGAAACTGACAGTCTGAATGAAGGAATACTGATTATCCTGAATCATGGCAAATATAAGTTTAAACACATATATTTATAACTTTACATATAAAGTGCCCAACCATAGCAGAGTGTCATAAATAAAATAAGACTTACTTACCCTAAGACACTCATCTACATATAGTAGATAGCCAAACCAGTACTGAAACGAGAATCAGTAGAGGTAATGGTTATTTGAGTATATCGTCGATCTGAAAAGGGAGGTAGGAGAAGAAATCTCTACGACCGATAACAGAGAACCTATGAAATAAATCCCCTAGAGGAAGACCATTGTTTTCAAATAGGCAATACTCTCTTCACATCCCTCTGACATTCACTGCACTTTGAGAGGAAAACCAAGCTTCAGCCTGCTGCGAAGCGCATATCAACTAAGAATCTAGCACAAACTTACTTCACCACCTCCATGGGAGGCAAAGTTTGTAAAACTGAATTGTGGGTGTGGTGAGGGGTGTATTTATAGGCATTTTGAGGTTTGGGAAACTTTGCCCCTCCTGGTAGGATTGTATATCCCATATGTCACTAGCTCATGGACTCTTGCCAATTACATGAAAGAAAAGGGCATGCAATTTTAAACAATTTTCCAATTTACTTTTATCACCAATTTTGCTTTGTTCTCTTGGTATTCTTAGTTGAAAGCTAAACCTAGGAGGTTCATATGCTAATGTCTTAGACCTTGAAGGCCACCTCTAATCTGAGTTTATTAGTTCATGTGTTTCATATAGATAACATTGAGCTCATGCACGTGAATTTACTGAGGAGTGAGCACTGATTGGCTAAAGTGCAAGTCTGTAAAATGAACTGAAATAAGAGGGCAGTCTACAGAGGCTTAGATACAAGGTAATTACAAAGGTAAAACGTGTATTATTATAACTGTGTTTGTTATGCAAAACTGGGGAATGGGTAATAAAGGGATTATCTATCTTTTAAAACAACAAAAATTCTGGTGTTGACTGTCCATTTAATAGATAGATAACATAATTTATGTAAGAACTTACCTGATAAATTAATTTCTTTCATATTGGCAAGAGTCCATGAGCTAGTGACGTATGGGATATACAATCCTACCAGGAGGGACAAAGTTTCCCAAACCTAAAAATGCCTATAAATACACCCTTCACCACACCCACAATTCAGTTTAACGAATAGCCAAGTAGTGTGGTGATAAAGAAAGGAGTAAAAAGCATCAACAAAGGAATTTGGAAGTAATTGTGCTTTATACAAAAAAATAACCTAACCACCATAAAAAGGGTGGGCCTCATGGACTCTTGCCAATATGAAAGAAATTAATTTATCAGGTAAGTTCTTACATAAATTATGTTTTCTTTCATGTAATTGGCAAGAGAACATGAGCTAGTGAATTATGGGATAGCAATACCCAAGATGTGGAACTCCTCGCAAGAGTCACTAGAGAGGGAGGGATAAAATAAAAACAGCCATTTTCCGCTAAAAAAATTAATCCACAACCCAAAATATAAGTTTATTCTCATAAATGAAAAGAAAAACTTAAAACATAAGCAGAAGAATCAAACTGAAACAGCTGCCTGAAGAACTTTTCTACCAAAAACTGCTTCTGAAGAAGCAAATACATCAAAACGGTAGAATTTAGTAAATGTATGCAAAGAAGACCAAGTTGCTGCTTTGCAAATCTGATCAACTGAAGCTTCATTCTTAAAAGCCCATGAAGTGGAGACTGATCTAGTATAATGAGCTGTGATTCTCTGAGGCAGGGCTTGACCCGACTCCAAATAAGCTTGATGAATCAAAAGCTTTAACTACGAAGCCAAGGAAACAACAGAAGCCTTCTGACCTTTCCTAGAACCAGAAAAGATAACAAATAGACTAGAAGTCTTCCTGAAATCTTTAGTAGCTTCAACATAATATTTCAAAGCTCTTACCACATCCAAAGAATGTAAGGATCTCTCCAAATAATTCTTAGGATTAGGACATAAGGAAGGGAAAACAGTTTCTCTATTAATGTTGTTGGAATTCACAACCTTAGGTAAGAATTTAAATGAAGTCCGCAAAACCGCCTAATCCTGATGAAAAATCAGAAAAGGAGATTCACAAGAAAGAGCAGATAATTCAGAAACTCTTCTAGCAGAAGAGATGTCCAAAAGGAACAACACTTTCCAAGAACGTAGTTTAATATCCAAAGAATGCATAGGCTCAAAAGGAGGAGCCTGTAAAGCCATCAAAACCAAATTAAGACTCCAAGGAGGAGAGATTAATTTAATGACAGGCTTGATATGGACCAAAGCCTGTACAAAACAGTGAATATCAGGAAGTTTAGCAATCTTTCATTGAAATAAAACAGAAAGAGCAGAGATTTGTCCCTTCAAGTAACTTGCAGACAAACCCTTATCCAAACCATCCTGAAGAAACTGTAAAATTCTAGGAATTCTGAAAGAATGCCAAGAGAATTTATGAGAAGAACACCATGAAATATAAATCTTCCAAACTCGATAATAAATCTTTCTAGAAACAGATTTACGAGTCTGTAACATAGTATTAATCACTGAGTCAGAGAAACCTCTATGACTAAGCATTAGGCGTTCAATTTCCATACCTTCAAATTTAATGATTTGAGATCCTGATGGAAAAACGGAGCTTGAGACAGAAGGTCCGGCCATAATGGAAGTGGCCAAGGTTGGCAACTGGACATCCAAACAAGATCCGCATACCAAAACCTGTGAGGCCATGCTGGAGCCACCAGTAATACAAACGATTGCTCCATGATGATTTTGGAGATCACTCTTGGAAAAAGAACTAGAGGCGGGAAAATATAAGCAGGTTGATAACACCAAGGAAGTGTCAACGCATCCACTGCTTCCACCTGAGGATGCCTGGACCTGGACAGGTACCTGGGAAGTTTCTTGTTTAGATGAGAAGCCATCAGATCTTTTTCTGGAAGACCCCACATCTGAACATCCTGAGAAAACACATCTGGATGGAGGAACCACTCCCCCGGATGTAAAGTCTGACGGCTGAGATAATCTGCCTCCCAATTGTCTATACCTGGGATATGAACCGCAGAAATTAGACAGGAGCTGGATTCCGCCCAAGCAAGTATCCGAGATACTTCTTTCATAGCTTGGGGACTGTGAGTCGCACCATGATGATTGACATATGCCACAGGTGTGATATTGTCTGTCTGAAAACAAATGAACGGTTCTCTCTTCAGGCCAAATCTGAAGAGCCCTGAAAATTGCACGTAGTTCCAAAATATTGATTAGTAATCTCGCCTCTTGAGATTTCCAAACCCCTTGTGCTGTCAGAGATCCCCAAACAGCTCCCCAACCTGAAAGACTCGCATCTGTTGTGAACACAGTCCAGGTTGGACGAACAAAAGAGGCCCCTAGAACTATACGATGGTGATCTAACCACCAAGTCAGAGATAGTCGAACATTGGGATTTAAGGATATTAAATGTGATATCCTTGTGTAATTCCTGCACCATTGGTTCTGCATACAAAGCTGGAGAGGTCTCATATGAAAACGAGCAAAGGGGATTGCGTCCGATGCTGCAGTCATGAGACCTAAAACTTCCATGCACATAGCTACTGAAGGGAATGACTGAGACTGAAGGTTCCGACAGGCTGCAATCAATTTCAAACATCTCTTGTCTGTTAGAGACAGAGTCATGGACACTGAATCTATCTGGAAACCTAAAAAGGTGACCCTTGTCTGAGGAATCAAAGAACTTTTAAAAGTAAATTGATCCAACCATGTTTTTGAAGAAACAACACTAGTTGATTTGTGTGAGACTCTGCAGAACGTAAAGACTGAGCTAGTACCAAGATATCGTCCAAATAAGGAAACACCACAATACCCCGCTCTCTGATTACAGAGAGTAGGGCACCGAGAACCTTTGAAAAGATTCTTGGAGCTTTCGCTAGGCCAAAAGGAAGAGCGACAAATTGGTAATGCTTGTCTAGAAAAGAGAATCTCAGAAACTGATAATGATCTGGAAGAATCGGAATATGAAAATATACATCCTGCAAGTCTATTGTAGACATATAATGTCCTTGCTGAACAAAAGGCAGAATAGTCCTTATAGTCACCATTTTGAAAGTTGGTACTCTTACATAACGATTCAAAATTTTCATATCCAGAACTGGTCTGAATTAATTTTCTTTCTTTGGGACAATGAATAGATTTGAATTAAACCCCAGACCCTGTTCCTGAAACGGAACTGGCTTGATTACCCCTGAAATCTCCAGGTCTGAAACACACTTCAGGAAAGCCTGAGCCTTTACTGGATTTGCTGGGATGCGTGAGAGAAATTATCTTCTCACAGGAGGTCTTACTCTGAATCCTATTTGGTACCCCATGAGAGACAATACTCAGAATTCATTGATTTTGGACAGAATGTGTCCAAACATCCTTGAAAAATCTTAATCTGCCCCCTACCAGCTGAGCTGGAATGAGGGCCGCACCTTCATGCGGACTTGGGTGCTTACTTTGGTCTCTTAAATGGCTTGGATTTATTCCAATTTGAGGAAGGCTTCCAATTGGAAGATTCCTTTGGGGAAGGATTAGGTTTCTGTTCCTTATTCTGTTGAAAGGAACGAAAACGATTAGAATTTAGATTTACCCTTAGGTCTTTTATCCGGAGGCAAAAAAACTCCCTTCCCCCAGTGACAGTTGAAATAATCAAATCCAACTGAGAACCAAATATATTATTACCTTGGAAAGAAAGAGATAGCAATCTAGACTTAGAAGTCATGTCAGCATTCCAAGATTTAAGCCACAAAGCTCTTCTAGCTAAAATAGTTAAAGACATAGATTTAACATCAGTTTTGATGATATCAAATATGGCATCACAAATAAAATGATTAGCATGTTGAAGCAAGCGAACAATGCTAGACAAATCAGAATCCAATTCTTGTTGCGCTAAATTTTCCAACCAAAAAGTTGATGCAGCTGCAACATCAGCCAATGAAATTGCAAGCCTGAGAAGATGACCTAAATATAAATAAGCTTTCCTTAGATAAGATTCAAGTTTCCTATCTAAAGGATCTTTAAAAGAAGTACTATCCATAGGAATAGTAGTACATTTAGCAAGAGTAGAGATAGCCCCATCAACTTTGGGAATCTTTTTCCAAAACTCTAAAGTAACTGCTGGCAAAGGATACAATTTTTTAAACCTTGAAGAAGGAATAAAAGAAGTACCAGCCCTAATCCATTCCTTAGAAATCATATCAGAAATAGCATCAGGAACTGGAATAACTACAGGAGGTTTATAAATAGAATTTAAACGTTTGCTAGTTTTAATATCAAGAGCACTAGTTTCCTCCATATCCAAAATAATCAACACTTCTTTTAACAAAGAATGAATATACTCTATTTTAAATAAATAAGTAGATTTGTCAGTCTCAATATCTGAACCAGATAGATCCTCATCAGAGAAGGATAATTCAGTATGTTGTCGGTCATTTGAAATTTCATCAACTTTATGAGAAGTTTTAAAAGACCTTTTACGTTTATTAGAAGGCGGGATGACAGACTATGCCTTCTGAATAGAATCAGCAATAAATTATTTTAAATTTACAGGTATATCTTGTACATTAGAAGTTGAAGGAACAGCAACAGGCAATGTACTATTACTGATGGACATGGATCTGCATGTAAAAGTTTATCATGACAACTATTACAAACTACAGCTGGAGATATAACCTTTACAAGTTTACAACAAATGCATTTAGCTTTGGTAGAACTGTTATCAGGCAGCAGGGTTCCAACAGTGATTCCTGAGACAGGATCAGATTAAGACATCTTGCAAATGTAAGAGAAAAAAACAACATATAAAGCAAAATGATTAATTTCCTTATATGGCAGTTCCAGGAATGGGGAAAAAATGCAAACAGCATAGCCCTCTGATAGAAAAAAAGGCAAGAGGCATATAGCAATGGGGTTTTAAATAATGAAAATATTTGGCGCCAAGTATGACACACAACACAAACAGAATTTTTTTTGGCGCTAACAACATTCGGAAATGACACACGCGTCATTGAAGACGCAACCTTATGAAAGGACTCGGCTTCAACTAAGACGCCAGAAGTGACGAATTTGTGTCATTGGATGTAACTTGCACCAAAAATGACCCAATAAACTTTAGCATTTTGCGCCCTCGCGAGCCTAATTCTGCATGCGAATTTGAAAATGACAGTCAATTGAAAAAAGACCATACCCCAGGTAAGAAATAAATTTTCCTAAAAATGCATTTCCCAGATATGAAACTGACAGTCCGCAAAAGGAAATATACTGAAAACCTGAATCATGGCAAATATAAGTACAATACATATATTTAGAACTTTATATAAATACATAAAGTGCCAAACCATAGCTGAGAGTGTCTTAAGTAATGAAAACATACTTACCAAAATACACCCATCCACATATAGCAGATAGCTAAACTAGTACTGAAACGGTTATCAGTAGAGGTAATGGAATATGAGAGTATATCGTCGATCTGAAAAGGGAGGTAGGAGATGAATATCTACGACTGATAACAGAGAACCTATGAAATAGATCCCCCGTGAGGAAAACCATTGCATTCAATACTCCCTTAACATCCCTCTGACATTCACTGTACTCTGAGAGGAATCGGGCTTCAAAATGCTGAGAAGTGCATTTCAACGTAGAAATCTTACTTCACCACCTCCATAGGAGGCAAAGTTTGTAAAACTGAATTGTGGGTGTGGTGAGGGGGTGTATTTATAGGCATTTTAAGGTTTGGGAAACTTTGCCCCTCCTGGTAGGATTGTATATCCCATACGTCACTAGCTCATGGACTCTTGCCAATTACATGAAAGAAAATATTTTTGGACAGAAAACATGGTTGTATTAATAAACTTTTTACTTCTGTAATTACCTTGTATCTAAGCATCTTCTGACAGCCCCCTGATCACATGACTGTGACTATTTATTATCTATTGACTTGCATTTAGAGGGATAGTAAACACCAAAATGTTATTGTTTAAAAAATAGATAATCCCTTTATTTACCATTCCCTAGTTTTGCATAACCAACACGGTTATAGAAATATACTATATTCCCTCTCTCATCGTGAAATACTCCCCATCCCGTCCTCTTCGATCAACCTCTGACCTACGTCTCTACACTCCTGTTATCTCTACATCCCACTCCCGCCTCCAAGACTTTGCACGTGCTGCTCCTGTCCTCTGGAACTCTCTACCCCGCTCCATCAGACTGTCTCCAACCTTGAATAGCTTCAGAAGATCGTTGAAAACCCACCTATTCAGAGAGGCTTACCATCTCTCCTCCATCCCGCATCCGAACCAAGCTAATACATGTACATAAACTGCCTGACTCACTGCTGCAAATACAACCGATGTAACAAGCTACCCCAACCTTATGTCTCTGCACCCTAAACCTATAGACTGTGAGCTCTCTGGAGCAGGGCCCTCTTCCTCCTGTACTAGATTTGTTTAGTCTTGTTATGTTTTGTATTGTATCACAAATCTTTGTCATTGTATACCCCTATCATTGTACCCAGCGCTACGGAATTTGGCGGCGCTATACAAATAAATGATAATAATAATAATAATAAAATACTTTTTACTTCTGTAATTACCTTGTATCTAAGCTTCTGCAGACTGCCTCCTTATTTCAGTTCTTTTGACAAACTTGCATTTCAGGCAATTAGTGCTGACTCTTAACTAACTTCACATGCATGAGCACAGTGTTATCTAATGAAATACATGAACTAATGCCCTCTAGCTGTGAAAAACTGTCAAATGCATTCAGATAAGAGGCGGCCTTTAAGGGCTTAGAAATTAGCATATTAGCATTAGCCTACCTAGGTTTAGCTTTCAACTAAGAATACAAAGAGAACAAAGCAAATTTGATGATAACAAAATTACATGCCCTATCTGAATCATAAAAGTTTTATTTGGACTTTACTATCCCTTTAAGCCAATTAGTGCTCTGTTGTGCACAACCCACGGGCGTGAACACAATGTTATCTATATGGCTCACACGAACTAGCACTCCCCTGTTGTGAAAAGCTAATACAAAAAGCATGTGATAAGAGGCTTTCTTTAGTGGCTTAGAAACGGACGGATATTTAGCGGTTTATAGGTTATAAAGTATATTATTATAACAATGTTGGTTGTGCAAAGCTGGGGAATCGGTAGTAAATGCGTTATCTCTCTTTTTAAATAATAACAATATTTGTGTTGACTGGCCTTTTAATTATTGTATACTGGCACACATCTGCAAGAAATACGCTCTCAGTAAGCAAAAACAGATCTCTTACCTGAAGGGGTAGTATAGGTCACAGTTTGATGGGAAAACTTGCATCTGTCTATCAATAGACTGAGGAGGAAGCTAACTGCATTTTTTAGTGCCACAATTGTACCGCTGTAGTGCTGCACAAAGGAATCCTAATTATGCTCTAAAGTATTTTGTTAATTTGCATCTTGTTGGGGAGAATTAAAATGTTATTTATTTTTAAGGAATGTTCTGAATTATACTGTTAGTATCAAAATAAACATATTTAATTTAATCTTTTTCATGCAGAATATTTTAGTTTTTTTCATCTGCAAGAATTGAATGTGTTTTATTGTTAGTTTAGTTCAATTACACAATTATATCCGTATAGCTATTGTGCTATAGCCCATAAGAGTAACAAGGGTTTTTAGAATGAGACAACTGTATCTAGATGTTACAGTCTGTCTTACTAGTGTCACACAGTATGGAAGGAAGAGGACAATACAAAGATGTATCAGTATTTAGCAAACAATGCCCTCAGGGTTGCAGTGAAAATGTTCTGAAGTTCTTTTATATATCGTGTATACATAAACACAGGAACAAAACAGTCAAATGCCAACTCATTGTGTCAGTATGGAAAGTACTAATGTTTAATGAACTAAACCCAGAGATATAATTTATGGAGATTATTCTGTCACAGTGTGGTGTGTAGTGGGAAGATAGATAAATAGATAGATAGATAAATAGATAGATAGATGATAGTATTTTGAATGTAAATAAATAAATGACAAAGATTTTCTATTTTAAATGGAAAAATTCCACAAATATATTAAATAAACTGACACCAAAGTTACAACAAAAGTTGCTATATTTCTTTTTTTTTTTCTCTTTCAATTATAATATTTATTTCCAACATCATAAGCAAAAAAATGGCATTAGTATTGATAATTACACATCTCTAAACAAAAAGAAATCATAGAATACTAGCGTTGTGCATTATTTACAGAAAAAAAGACAAGAGAAAAACATAAACGTCAGACTGTCATTGATAATACACAACAGCTTATGCATATTTCCTCAAAACAATAAATATACATTTAATACAGATTGACAAAAGTTGCTATATTTCATTGTCGGTTGAACCTATATAAAATGTAAGGCATAACTATACTGTATTAGGGTAAATAGTATATTTTTTATAAAAGTAATAAAAGATAAAGGCCTAGAAATCAAGTAGAGCACAAAAATATTAGTGTTATTGTGAGTTAACATCTCTGAAATGCAATCAATAGTACTTCTACTTTTGTGCTCATATCGTCCAAGTTATTTTTTTGTCACTCAAACAATTGTCCAGGCTCGTTAACGTTTGAATTTAGATAGCGGGGGTGCTTAAAGTCCTTCACATAATGGATTTCCAGGGGGTGCGTATCAAACTTAATGTCCGATATTGCTCGAGCGATAAGCAAATGGTGAACATGTAGTGGAGTTCTTCGTATAGTTCTGTGCTATACTCTGGTTTACTTCAGGTCTTATAAACTGCTACATTTGTATTGGGCTCAAGCACAACACTTACCATTTGTAATAGGAGCATAATGCGCAAGTTAACAGCACTCCCACTGCTATCCAATAAAAGTATAGGGTGCAATAACATGTTTCACTCTTGTCAAGACCATCAATTTAGCCCTTGAGACAGTGTGAATGATTGGCCCCATTACAATTCATCAGAATTCCGGTGAAAAAACATCATATGGAAGCATTGCTGGTTTTATCTTTGCTTCTTTTCCCAAGCCATTCCAATCCTTTAGAATCATTTGACATGATTGAATTTGTAAAACTATTCAAAATAGTGAAGAATATAACCGAAAATCTAGTTAATCACTGGGAAAGAAAAAAAAACCTCAGACATATGAACAGAGGGGTTCCATAGTAATTTCACAAACCTTCATGGTAGCGAATGATACACTTGAAAAGTGACTAATTTAATACTGATGGTGACTGGTAGGGTGTTTGAGTGCAGAGTTTTGTTTTATATATATATATATATATATACATATATATATATATATATATATATATATATACATACTGTCCTCTATGATTGTATTTAAAAATCTTAAGATATGTATTAATCACGTAAACCCCAGAAGGAGGTTTCACCTGCACAGCTAGAATTGTAGGCATGTATATATGTATATATGATGTACATGAGGAAAAAACGTCCACTATTCTCCTAGTTTTGAACTAATGAATTGCAGCAATGAGTAACAAATTAGTGTTTTTCCCATCTTTATTAACTGAACAAGTACATTTTTATATTTGTATGTTTTTCTGTGATGCCACCATACAAGTTAGTGCGCTCTATGACATCATTTTCACACCTATCAAGTCTCTGTCCTTGAAAATCCTTTGCTATTTCAATTCCCTCCAACCCAAGAAATCTGGACTATCTGTTTACATTCAAATGGATATCTCACAAAGAGAATACTTTCTCTACCCCCAACTAAGAAAGCACATTCCCCCTTCTTAGCAATCAAAGTTCAGCCTCCAGTGGAGGAGGAGCAGAGAACATGTGCCTACTACTCACTTTATCTGGAATGGACAGTAAAGCAGATGCTGGCTTTGCTACTTAGTTTTCTCAATTCTGAAATATTACTTTTGCAAAGAAGTCCAATGTGGAAATGAAATGCAAGAGAGGGCTGGGAGTCCTATTGTTGACAGGTGAGTTTTTACATTTACTACATATTAGAAATAAATGTTGGGTTGCACTGGAAACCTTTATGGAGTTTGTATTTTTTTTAACCTTGTATGTTCAGTTGTATTTATACTACAGCATCATATTTCACAGATTTACACAATGGGTAACACAACCTCAGAAAAAAAACTATTGTTGCGATCTTGGCACAAAAAGAGCTGGACAGTTTATAATGAAAAGAAATATTAACAATTGCAAAAAAAAAAAGTGTTAAGTGGCTGTCTATGTTCATGCAATGTTTTAAAACTACCAGAAAATTGCTTTTTTTGCAGTTCACATTTATATTTTAATGGCTTAAGTGGTAAGATGTTTGTACTATAATTTTTTTATTTTAATCCTATAATTGTACCAAGGGATTGATACAAGACTGCATCAATCCCCTCATATAAAATACAATGTGATAGATATTATGAGACTATTAAATGCACAACCCCATATATATATATATATATATATATATATATATATATATATATATATATATATATATATATATATATATATATATTATACTATCTTCAAACAGGGTAAAATATGTGTCAGAAAAAAAAAAACATTATTTGTAAAAATGATTTATAATTTAATTGGGTGGAAAGTCACAAAATTTGGCTAAAGCTATGAATTTAATTAGTAAATTTTAGGGACCTATAGGAGTAAGATTATATAGGTTGCTTGAAAAATTAAAAATAAAATATGGAAGAAATTACACATGTGGTACCTATTATGTTGTTGCACTGTGCCGCATTCATAATGATGATGAAATTGGTTTGCATATGAACAAACTAGGTTTTTATTCACACAGTTTATGCTAAAATAATCTGTTTTTAAGACTGTACATGAAAACAGATGCACAACTAGACAGGGTTCCCTTGCTCTGTATGATCCTACTAAGTAAAATACAGGTATTAAACCACCTTGCTATCATTTTATTTGTTGAATTTCACATTGTTTAAATCTTTAAACGTAACACATGTAAATCGTTTATGTTTGACATTAGTATAAATAAAAATAATCATAATTTGCAGTCAATTCACTGATTTTTGTAAAGCATTTTGAAAATTAAAAGATGTTATAGGAAAACAAAATCGGTTTGATCTATTTAGATTTCATGTATGATGAGCTATGATACCCAATAGGAGCATTCACAAACAATGTAATTGAAACATATCAGCTCTTTTGCTTGTGCAGGATACTGGTAATATATAGCTTTTATAAATACACAAATGATCCCCACATTTCCATATGATTTACATTTTTTGTTAACATATAGGTAAGCCTAGAGACTCCCTGGGGTATTCTGATGTGTAATAATTGCTCTAACAATTTAATAAAGGTCAAAAAATGATTAATAGAAAAGTTATTTATTATCTGGTAAGAAGAAGCCCTACGTTTTTGAACCCCATAACACTGATGATATTGGGTGGAACATCTGAAAGCCTTATGTACCTACTTAAAATGTTAGTCCAAGGTTTATCTCTAATACTAATCTGTATTTGACAATATTTGATTGTTTTCCAGTATAATACCAGGGTCATTTGCATGTAAGAATACAATGAAAGACACATTTTAAATGCCTCTTTGCAGTAAAAATCAGAGTTTAGAAAAGTCCCAAATTCCTTTGGATAATTGGGAAGCTTTCATTTGGGAGGGGAAGATTCTTCCTAAACGTTTACGTCTATTTTCAAGTATTGCACCCCCTCTCCTTTTGTTTCTTGTTTATTGGCTCTGTGATAAGGATAGGCTTGTCAGAAAGGTAAAGAAAACATTCCATTGACAAATGCTTCTACTGTGGCCCAAACTGTTTACATTTCCAGATTACTTTTACAATGGCTATTTTAAAAAAGTCTAATTATAACACTTTACATTTAGTGCATACCTTTCATAAACAAATATTGTAATTAGTTTTACTTGCAACTTTAAAGGGTCTGTAAACACCTTGATTTTTTTTATATAAAATATATATTTATGCATAATGAAAACACTTTGCATTATTTATTTTGCCCCATTTTCGTGTAATTTAGCTTTGAAAATTGAGCAACTGCTAATACTCAGAACTTGAAATGTACCCTGCTGTCAAAGCTAAGCAAAGATGCATGTCCCTAATTGGCTTTAACTGATACAACAGCAAATAAATACATTTTATACTAACATTATGTCAGAAGCTATAGCCTGATAGTCTGCTGATTAAAGCCCAGGTTGGCTCCTCCAAATAAGGCAAATGATAGGTGGAGTTTGGCTATTGAAAACCAATTGCTATGTTACGCTTTAGCAGCACAAGTGAATGTTTTAAGTATAAGGTGTTTACTGTCCCTTTAAGCTCTTAATGAACAAAGGCTTTTGCCTCCTTCAGATATGTCTAATTTACCATATGCTACATCGCTTATCATGCATTCCTTTGTAGAATATGGTAATATGCATTGGGGGAAATATTCTGGCCTCTAAAAATGTTTAAAATATAAAAATTAATCCTTAAGAAGCCCACTCAAACGTTTAGATAATTTTGTCAACTACTGACACTAAGCAATTTGAGTTTGTAATATAAAATGTTTAATTATGTTTCTTTTTATAACCCCCCCCCCCCAAAAAAAAAAAACACAACAACTTTGCAATATTTTTCATTATTTATTTTGTCCCCTACTACTGTAAATTAACTCTGAAAGTTAAGATAGATAAGCAGGAAAAATAGGTTCCAACATGTCAGTGTCCATTACTTTTACAGAAACTAAAGTATTTTATAAGAACTAAACCTTTACCTTCAATATTTCAACAACTAATATAATTTAAAAATATACATCTACAAACTATTCTCGGGATAATATTTGCTTTATTATGTCCAGCATTTATTTACTGTCTAATATCCCTTTAACACCCATTGCTGTCAATATTATAACAGCTAAATGCAAATAGATGATTTTGTAGAATATTTAAATGGTATTTTAAATCAAGAGAATCTTAAAGGGGAAGTGTACTGTAAAATTGTTTTCGACTTAAAGGGACATAATACTAATATGCTAAATCACTTGAAACTGATGTAGTATAACTATAAAAAGCTGACAGGAAAATATCACCTGAGCATCTCTATGTAAAAAAGGAAGATATTTTACCTCACAATCTCCTCAGCTCAGCAGAGTAAGTTCTGTGTAAAAAGTTATACTCAGCTGCTCCCAGCTGCAGGTAAAAAAATAATAAAAAAATTAAGAAATAAACAGCAGCCAATCAGCATCAGCAGTGCTGAGGTCATGAACTCTTTTACTGTGATCTCATGAGATTTCACTTTACTCTCATGAAATTTCATTGTAAACTTCCCTAAACTGAATAGGGAAATAACATGAGAGTGCATGAGGCTCATCCCTTCAGCTGTCCCAGGACAGACATACTGATATGCTGCTTAGAAATCCTTTACAATGGGATGTGGCTACTGAGGAACGTTTGAGGTAAAATATCTTTCTTTTTTACATAGAGATGTTCAGGTGATATTTTCTAGTCAGCTTTTTACAGCTATGCTGCATCACTTTCAAGTGTTTAAACATTTGGGTATTATGGCCCTTTAATGTGTTTACAATGACTTGTTATACCAGCCTCAGAGTATAAAATGTAGGGGCAATTGTTCATCTAGATATATTTTTGTATATGAAATAGCTGTCTCTGTCAACTGAAACCACAACTTAAGCAAATGGGCTGAGCTTCCAGGGAGATTAGCTTATATCTCTATATTTATTCAAACTCTTCCTTATCCCATCTCTCTACACAAAGTAAAAACAATGGAAAATAAACATTTATTATTTATCTGTCACACCACTCACTATGAGTGTAATTTCCTCTAAACATGCTTGTTTACATATCTTTTCTATAACCAATACTTAAGTATTGAAATATTCTGTATAGGCGAGAATACAACAGACAAAAACAGCTATTTTTAATAACAAAATAAAGGTAAACAATCAATTTGTAAACAATTTAAAACACTGCAGCAGGTCAAATGGATAACTGGAACATATTAAAGTGGAGGAAAAAAACACACTACACTGTCCCTAAGCAGAAAAATACACGTGAGACACTGGAAACAGATCAGGCTGACATCAGTATATTAATGTCACCAATCAAAAGTGATTTCCAAATATTCTGCATAAAGAGAACTAATACATGTACAAAAAAACCTGACATATTCAAATGAAAAGAGCCACAACTAAACATGTTAAAGTATGTATTCTAATGAACAAAGTAAGGTCAAGAGTATATATTAGTCTGTATATACTGGAGATGCGGCTACTAAGCTAAACAAAAACAACGGCTGCATTGACTTTTTCTAATGCAGGTGGTGCCAATCTTTGTGTTAGCTTTGGCGATGACTGTGAAGTATGCGCCTTGTACTGTGAACTGGAGCATGTGTATGCCTACAAATCAGCTGCTGCGTATGCATTCTTAAAACAGAGGCTAACGCAGACTTTTGCAAAGCACTTTGCTTTGTGAAGTACCTTAAATGGCATGTTGCGACTGTATATTACTGATTGCCATATCCCTTTATAGGTGGCTACATTTTTATTGAACAGCTAATGCATATTTCATAATAAATAATTTTTGAGATTCATTGCACACTGGCTGAGAAGGACGTCTCCCACAGTGTTAATAGTGGACAGTTTTAAAAAAAAAAAAAATCTTTCTAATTTACTTCCACCATCAAAGTGCGCGTTTTGTTATTCGCTGATGGCTCTGCAATTTTTTTTTAAGGTCAGCATGTTTTCCTAGAGACAAATGCAACGGCTATGTATCTGCTGATCTATATTATAGTTACTTTTTTGGGACAATTATCCCTAGAATCACTTTAAAGGGACACTAAACATGTTGGGATAGAAATATAAAATGCTTAGTTATGCTTAGTAAAAAAAACTTTCCAATGCACTTTTATTATTTATAAAGAAAAATAAAAAAAAGAATGGTGGCGGATTCTGACCATTGAAAAAACAATTGCAGCAAACAAGGTGTTGATCTGTTCTAACAACATATGTTAATCTATTCAAAGACTGCAGAAAAATATTGTAATAATGAGGTGTTTACTGTCAATTTAATCAGGGGTTTCACAAACCAGCAGTTAGTCGAGTTTGTTTCCAGTTATAAGGGATTTACTGCCATGTGATGCACTTCCTAAAATGTCCAGTACACATAAACTCAGGGATAAAATACCGGATATTGGGGCATAATAACGGCGCAAATGCTTCTCCAGGAATCTTTGATATGTGATAACCCTGGGGCAAAATATTTCTGTAAGCTGTGACTCTTTATTTCATGTTAAGTATCTCAATGTTTGTATGGCAAAGAGTGTAGTTATGCGTGTCCTTTGTGCCTGTAACACACAAGCGTATAAAGAAAAACAATTGTTGCACAAAATAATAATAAACACAATAGGATTTTAAATATAAGTTGACCAGGATATCTGCTATAAATCTGTTTCAAATAAAGAATTTAAAAAGACATCACCTTGAAATTAACAAGATTTTTGTGTAGTTGCAATAAATTAACAAACCAAGTTATTAATCTCTGCGATTTCAGCTGCCCACCTTTGTGTTAGAAATGCAAGGTTCTCCTCCCCCTCTTTTTGCAATAAAAGCCTATACCAATAAGAGATGGAGTGCATGCCCGCACGATAAAGAGCAATCCCTGTGGTAAGGCCCTCCCAATTTGCGACAAAAGAAGCATCCTTCCAAGTATTCAAAAAATGTCTTATCTGTAAATAACCAAAAAAGTCTAAAAATTATCTATCCTAAATTGGGATTTAATGTCCTTGAATGAGTAAATACTACCACTATCTGGATCAATACACTGGTAGAAATATTCTAGACCTCTTAATTTCCAGTTTTTAAAAATAATAATAATAAGTTGTTAAGTAAAAGTATTATGAGAGCGTGGTGTGCTACACCCTTATTAGCCTGGAGAGAATCTCAACTAAAATTGATTAACCGCACTTATGTAACGCCCCATATGTTAAGACTATGGAATAAAAATCAAAGATTTGCTTGTTCGAGATGTAACTTTCCTTGTGCAAATTTAATTCACTGTATCTGCAGCTGCCCAAAGGTGTTTAGCTTTTGGACCAAAATATCTTTTTGGCTCTCAAAAATTTTCAAACAACAGTTGTACCTAAAGAAAGAAGATATAATCTTGTTACAGGAAAATGTACCCTTGATGCCTAATCTGAATCTTATTTTTATAAATTTTAAAATATTATGTGCTAGAAACACTATTTTCTCATCTTGGGAATCTAAAAAAACACCAAACTTTTCCCAATTTATTAATAACATGCATACAAAATTAGTTATTGAACAATATGATGCCTCCATTGACTCAGAACAAGAGATTAGGATATTTTTTAATAAATGGGGCAACTTTATTCAAAGTCTACCAGTTGGTATTCAGAAACAACATATTTTTCCGTTTTGTAATTCAATTTATGTTCAAGAAGCATGTCTTAGAGGAGAGTTCCCTAATTAGAAGATGTTGATATCACCGGCGGGAACAGGAGGGGGGTACGGCAGGGGGAGCTTTTACCCTTTTTTCTCCCCCCTTTTTTTTTTTTTGTGTTGTCTTATTCTGTGTTGCTTTGTCCTGTCTGGTGTTGTCTGTCATGAACATGTAGTTTAAGGTTGTTATGTTATAAAATTATAAAATCCCCCGTACCGAGGTGCACAGAGTTATATGTAAGATGGTATCTCAATGCATTGATGATTTTTTGCAGTCTATATTTTGAAAATGGTTTTGTTATACGATATTGCTTATTTCTGTTTTTCTTATACCACTATTGACCTAAACCACTGTCTCTTCACCCTGCGTGGTGTGTAGTGGATAGTATTTGTATTGTTTGTACCCAGTACTGGTTGTAAATAAAGAAGGAAAAAACAAAAAACAAACCAAGTGTGAAAGCTTTCTGAATACAGTAACACTTTGCTTGTTGCAACTGTTTTTTCTAAGATTAATTTCCACCAAGCACTTGCTTTATTTAGAAAAGCCCAGCCAGATGTGTTGCTGATGTAGACAAGGGCTTGCCACTGTGATTTTGTTAGCAAAACTTGCATTGCTTTGCAGTATCTTATCACGTATGATGAGGATGATTAGGGACAAAACGGATATACAATGGGTTTAAGCTTGTGGGTTTTGTAATTCTCAGAACTGGAAAAGCACCATACAGACTTTTCAAGGCTAACCCTGCTGCATATCTTTCCCTAATTGGATTTAGCAGAAACAATGCACTTTATAGATAGAAAAACATCATTTATGTAAGAACTTACCTGATTAATTACTTTCTTTCATATTGGCAAGAGTCCATGAGCTAGTGACATATGGGATATACAATCCTACCAGGAGGGGCAAAGTTTCCCAAACCTCAAAATGCCTATAAATATACCCCTCACCACACCCACAATTCAGTTTAATGAATAGCCAAGTAGTGGGGTGATAGAAAAAGGAGTAAAAAGCACCAAAAAAGGAACTGGAAATATAATTGTGCTTTATACAAAAAAACATAACCACCATTAAAAGGGTGGGTCTCATGGACTCTTGCCAATATGAAATAAATGAATTTATCAGGTAAGTTCTTCCAAAAATTATGTTTTCTTTCATGTAATTGGCAAGAGTCCATGAGCTAGTGACGTATGGGATAGTAATACCCAAGATGTGATACTCCACAGAAGAGTCACTAGAGAGGGAGGGATAGAAATAAAAACAGACATTTTCCGCTGAAAAAAATTTAATCCACATCCAAAAAAATAAGTTTTTCTCATAATTGAAAAGAAAAAACTTAAAACATAAGCAGAGGAATCAGATTGAAACAGCTGCCTGAAGAACTTTTCTACCAAAAACTGCTTCCAAAGAGGCAAATACATAAAAATGGTAGAATTTAGTAAATGTATGCAAAGAAGACCAAGTTGCTGCTTTGCAAATCTGATTAACTGAAGCTTAATTCTTAAAAGCCCACGAAGTGGAGACTGATCTAGTAGAATGAGCTGTGATTCTCTGAGGCGGAGCCTGACCCAACTCCAAATAAGCCTGATAAATCAAAAGCTTTAACCAAGATGCTAAGGAAATAACAGAAGCTTTCTGACCTTTCCTAGAACCAAAAAAGACAACAAATAGACTAGACGTCTTCAACATAATATTTTAAAGCTCTTACAACATCCAGAGAATGTGAGGATCTCTCCAAAGAATTCTTAGGATTAAGACACAAAGAGGGAACAACAATTTCCCTATTAATGTTGTTAAAATTCACAACTTTAGGTAAAAATTTAAATGAAGTCCGCAAAACTGCTTTATCCTGATGGAAAATCAGAAAAGGAGACGCACAAGAAAGAGCAGATAATTCGGAAACTCTTCTAGCAGAAGAGATAGCCAAAAGGAACAACACTTTCCAAGAAAGTAGTTTAATATCCAAAGAATGCATAGGATCAAAAGGAGGAGCCTGTAAAGCCTTAAAAACCAGATTAAGACTCCAAGGAGGAGAGATTAATTTAATGACAGGCTTGATATGGACCAAAGCCTGTACAAAACAGTGAATATCAGGAAACTTAGCAATCTTTCTGCGAAATAAAACAGAAAGAGCAGCAATTTGTCCCTTCAAAGAACTTGCAGACAAACCTTTATCCAAACCATCCTGAAAAAACTGTAAAATTCTAGGAATTTCAAAAGAATGCCAAGAGAATTTATGAGAACACCATGAAATATAAGTCTTCCAAACTCGATAATAAATCTTCCTAGAAACAGATTTACAAGCCTGTAACATAGTATCAATCACTGAGTCAGAGAAACCTCTATGACTAAGCACTAAGCGTTCAATTTCCATACCTTCAAATTTAACGATTTGAGATCCTGATGGAAAAACGGTCCTTGAGATAGAAGGTCTGGTCTTAAAGGAAGTGGCCAAGGTTGGCAACTGGACATCCGGACAAGATCCGCATACCAGAACCTGTGAGGCCATGCTGGTGCTACCAAAAACACAAACGATTGTTCCATGATGATCTTGGAGATCACTCTTGGAATAAGAACTAGAGGCAGAAAGATATAAGCAGGTTGGTAAAACCAAGAAACTGCTAACGCATCCACCGACTCCGCGTGAGGATCCCTGGACCTGGACAAGTACCTGGAAAGTCTCTTGTTTAGATGGGAAGCCATCAGATCTATTTCTGGAAGACCCCACATCTAAACAATCTGAAAAAACACATCTGGATGGAGAGACCACTCCCCCGGATGTAAAGTCTGACGGCTGAGATAAACCACTTCCTAATTGTCTATACCTGGGATATGTACTGCTGAAATTAGACAAGAGCTGGATTACGCCCAAGAAAGTATCCGAGATAATTCTTTCACAGCTAGGGGACTGTGAGTCCCACCCTGATGATTGACATATGCCACAGTTGTGATATTGTCTGTCTGAAAACAAATGAATGGTTCTCTCTTTAATAGAGGCCAAACCTGAAGAGCTCTGAAAATAGCACGGAGTTCTAAAATATTGATTGGTAGCCTCGTCTCTTGAGATTTCCAAACCCCTTGTGCTGTCAGAGATCCCCAGACAACTCCCCAACCTAAAAGACTTGCATCTGTTTTGATTACAGTCCAGGTTGGACGAACAAAAGAAGCCCCTTGAACTATACGATGGTAATCTAACCACCAAGTCAGAGAGAGTCGAACATTGGGATTTAAGAATATTAATTGTGATGTCCTTGTATAATCCCTGCACCATTGATTCAGCATACAAAGCTAAAGGGGTCTCATATGAAAACGAGCAAAGGGGATCGCGTCCGATGCTGCAGTCATGAGACCTAAAACTTCCATGCACATAGCCACTGAAGAGAATGATTGAGACTGAAGGTTTCGACAAGCTGAAAACAATTTCATTTGTCTCTCGTCTGTTAGAGACAGAGTCATGGACACTGAATCTATCTGGAAACCTAAAAAGGTGACCCTTGTCTTGGAATCAAGGAACTTTTTGGTAAATTTATCCTCCAACCAAGTCTTTGAAGAAACAACACTAGTTGATTTGTGTGAGATTCGGCATTATGTAAAGACTGAGCTAGTACCAAGATATTGTCCAAATAGGAAACACTGCAATACCGTGTTCTCTGATTAGATTAGGGTACCGAGAATCTTCGAAAAAATTATTGGAGCTGTTGCTAGACCAAATGGAAGAGCAACAAATTGGTAATGCTTGTCTAGAAAAGAGAATCTCAGAAATCGATAGTGGTCTGGATGAATCGGAATATGAAGATATGCATCCTGTAAGTCTATTGTGGACATATAATGACCTTGCTGAACAAAAGGCAGAATAGTCCTTATAGTCACCATTTTGAAAGTTGTCACTCTTACAAAACGATTCAAAATTTTCAGATCCAGAAATGTCCTGAATAAATTTTCTTTCTTTGGGACAATTAATAGATTTTAATAAAACCCCAGACCCTGTTCCTGAAACGGAACTGGTATGATTACCCCTGAAAACTCTAGATCTGAAACACACTTCAGAAAAGCCTGAGCCTTTACTGGATTTGCTGGAACGTGTGATAGAAAAAATCTTCTCACAGGAGGTCTTACTCTAAATCCTATTTGATACCCTTGAGAGACAATACTCTGAATCCACTGATTTTGGACAGAATCTGCCCAAATGCTTTGGAAAAATTTTAATCTGCCCCCTACCAGCTGAACTGGAATGAGGACTGCACATTCATGCAGACTTGGGGTCTGGCTTTGGTTTCTTAAAAGGCTTGGATTTATTCAAATTTGAAGAAGGTTTCTAATTGGAATCAGATTCTTTGGGGGAAGGATTGGCTTTCTGTTCCTTATTTTGTCGAAAAGAACGAAAACGATTAGAAGCTTTAGATATACCCTTAGATCTTTTATGCTAAGGCAAAAAAACTCTCTTCCCCCCAGTGATAATTTAAATAATTGAATCCAACTGAGAACCAAATAAATTGTTACCTTGGAAAGAAAGAGATAGTAATTTAGACTTAGATACCATGTCAGCATTCCAATATTTGAGCCACAAAGTTCTTCTAGCTAAAATAGCTAAAGACATAGATTTAACATCAATTTTGATGATATCAAAGCAAGCAAGCGAACATCGCTAGACAAATCAGGATATGTTTACTGTTGCGCTAAGCTTTTCAACCAAAAAGTTGATGCAGCTGCAACATCAGCCATAGATATAGCAGGCCTAATAATATAGCCAGAAAATAAATAAGATTTCCTTAGATAAGATTCAAGTTTCCTATCTAAAGGATCCTTAAAAGAGGTAGTATCTTCCATAGGAATAGTAGTACGTTTTTCAAGAGTAGAAATAGCCCCATCAACTTTGGGGATTTTTTCCCAAAACTCCAATCTAGCTGCTGGCAAAGGATACAACTTTTTAAACCTAGAAGAAGGAATAAAAGAAGTGCCAGGCCTATCCCATTCCTTTGAAATCATATCAGAAATAGCATCAGGAACTGGAAAAACCTCTGGAGTAACCACAGGAGGTTTATAAACAGAATTTAAACGTTTACTAGTTTTAGTATCGAGGACTAAATACCTCAATATTCAAAGTAATCAACATCTCTTTTAACAAGGAACGTACAGTATATACTCCAACTTTAAGAGATTAGTAGATTTGTCAGTGTCAATATCTGAGGTAGGATCTTCTGAATCAGATAGATCCTCATCAGAGGAGGATAATTCAGTATGTTGTCGGTCATTTGAAATTTCATCAACTTTATGAGAAGTTTTAAAAGACCTTTTACGTTTATTAGAAGGCGGAATAGCAGACAAAGCCTTCTGAATCGCATCAGCAATAAAATCTTTTATATTCACAAGGATATCATGTACATTAGATGTTGAAGGAAAAACAGGCATTGTACTAGTACTGATGGATACATTCTCTGCATGTAAAAGCTTATCATGACAACTGTTAAATACTACAGCTAGAGATATAATCTCTGCTAACTTACAACAGATACACTTAGCTTTGGTAGAACTGTTATCAGACAGCAGGGTTCCAACAGTTGTTTCTGAGACAGGATCAGATTGAGACATCTTGCAAATGTAAGAGAAAAAAACAACATATAAAGCAAAATTATCAATTTCCTTATATGGCAGTTTCAGGAATGGGAAAAAAACAGCATAGCCCTCTGAGCATAAAAAAAGGCATGAGGCATATAGGAAGTGGGGTTTAAATAATTAAATTATTTGGCGCCAATATGACGCACAACGCAAAATGAATTTTTTGGGCGCTAACAACATCCAGAAATGACGTAACTCGCGTCATGGCAGACGCAACCTTGTGCAAGGAAATCTGGCGTCAACTAAGATGCCGGAAATGACAAATTTGCGTCACCAAACATAGCTTTGCGCCAAGAATGATGCAATAAATATTCGCATTTTGCAACCTCGCAAGCCTAATTTTGCCCGCAAAATTTAATTAAAAAGCAGTCAATTTGAAGAAAAGACTATACCCCAGGTAAGAAAAAATAACTTCCTAAATATGTTTTCCAATTTTGAAACTGATAGTCTGCAAAAGGAAATATACATAAACCTGACTCATGGCAAATATAAGTACAATACATATATTTAAAACTTTATATTAATACATAAAGTGCTAAACCATAGCTAAGAGTGTCTAAAGTAATGAAAACATACTTACCGAAAGACACCCATCTACATATAGCAGATAGCCAAATCAGTACTGAAACAGTTATCAGTAGAGGTAATGGAATATGAGAGTATATCGTCGATCTGAAAAGGGAGGTAGGAGATGAATCTCTACGACCGATAACAGAGAACCTATGAAAAGATTTCCCGTGAGGAAAACCATAGAATCAATAGGTGATACTCCCTTCACATCCCTCTGACAAACACAGAAGAAAATCAAGCACAAACTTACTTCATCACCTCCATAGGGAGGCAAAGTTTGTAAAACTGAATTGTGGGTGTGGCGAGTGGTGTATTTATAGGCATTTTGAGTTTTGGGAAACTCCTGGTAGGATTGTATATCCCATACGTCACTAGCTCATGGACTCTTGCCAATTACATGAAAGAAATGACTGTGACTAGCCTTGTTGTCTTCAGGCTCAAACCCGCATATGCCCCTGCAGGCGGTGGGTTTGGCTAATAAAAAACAATTTCAGAAAACATGATGTTAATTTATTTAAAAAAAATTAGACTTGGCTAATGTACTATACTTCAGCAAAAAAAACAAAGGTATTTTAATTGCGAGGTGTGTATGGTCCCTTTAAATAAGACTCAAAACAAGGAACACATATGTATATTATAGTAGGTGCCATCAAATTATATTTGATTTTTTTCTGTCTGCTGAAGAGTTTGTATTTATACTTTGGCACATTCTACACTATGCTTCTTTTTATTTGAAATTCAAAATAAAGAACTTAAACAGTACATGAAAACATATTTTGATATTAAACTATAAATAATTTTGTATACTCTCTCAGAAACTTTATTTTGTTAAATTATTCTTTTTCTTAAAGGGACATTCCAGCCAAAATTGGAATCCACATGGATGCATTTCAGTTTTGACTAGAAACATTTTTGTATTATACATGTATTATCAAAAATGCTTCTAATAAAAGCTATAGTTGTTTCAAAAGTATAATTAAGTATGCACTGTGCCCAGCATTTTAAACACAGCACTTACTCATAGAGCCTAAGGTGATTGTACCATCTGTTAATGACCCAGTTTGTTAATTGCTGAAATGATACAAGCCCACTTGCTGTCTGAGAAGCTGTAGTATTTAAAATGCTGGTGCACTGAGAATATCTAGCTATGTTTCACATACACGTACAAAGAAAAATGTTAACACTAAAACAGTGATCATTTTTACTAGAAGCATTTTTGCCAATACATCTATATTGCAAATATGATTCTATTCAAATATGTGATTCATCTATGTGCATTAAAATTTTGACCAGAATGCTTTGCAATTGCAGAACACATAAGTCATTTTCTAAAACAAAATAATTTTAAAGAACAAGTACAACAGAAACCTTCCGAGGTGTTGTATAAGGATTAAAGTGACTACCTTTGATGTATGTTTATATCTAAAAATACTTATCAGCTTTAATCTTCTGAGATACTTTAGGGAAAATAAAAAAAAAAAACAGATGCATGATACTTCTAAAAGGATCCTCAGCCATTGCTAGTAATTTATCAACAGTTCTTAGTTAATATTTTAAAGATTACTACACTACATAAGATAAAGTCCAAGACCTGAGAAATCTGATGATGCATCTATTGTAGGTTCATAAAAACAGAGACCTAATTACTCCACCTGTATTCATCTACATTAATTGTTTTAATTCAGCACCTGATTTGCCTAAAACTCAATCTTCACCAAATTGTATTCTAAAGTACAGCCTGATCTGAAGACATTTTACTTCACCAATACAACTATCTCTAGCTAAAAATGTTAAATTGGTAATTCCTTTATTCACTAAGATTCAATAAATATCTATTTGTATCTTCATATCTGTATGTGGAAAATAAAGACTTATTAGGTGTCACATTATCCATTAGGGGTGTGCTTGTACCTGTTTGAAGGTATTGTAGGTTCGAAGCATAAGCAAAAGACTCTAAAGTGACCAAAGGTCCCTGTTTTCTCTAATAATTGCTGCCACTACCAAGACTATTTAACAGAGTGTGCTTGGTTATCCTATGCTTAAAGGGGCACTCAGGTCAAAATTAAACGTTCATGATTCAGCTAGAGCAGCAATTTTAAACAACTTTCCAATTTACTTTCATTAAAGGGACACACCAGAAATTTTATTGTTTTAAAAGATAGATAATCCCTTTATTACCCATTCCCTAAATATGCATGACTAACACTGTTATATTAATACACCTTTTACCTCTGTAATTACCTTGTATCTAAGCCTCTGCTGACTGCCCCTTATTTCAGTTCTTTTGACAGACTTGAATTTTAGCCAATCAGTGCTGACTCCTAGGTAACTCCATGTGTGTGAGTGCCATGTTCTATGGCACACATGAACTAACATCCTCTAATGGTGAAAAACTGTCAAAATGCATTCATATAAGAGGCGGGCCTTCAAGGTCTAAGAAATTAGCATATGAAGCTCCTAGGTTTAGCGTTCAACTAAGAATTACCAAGAGAACAAAGCAAAATTGGTTAAAAAATTAAATTGGAAAGTTGTTTAAAATAACATGCCCTATCTGAATCATCAAAGTTTATTTTGGACTAGACTGTCCTTTTCACAAAATGTGCACAGTCTTTTTATATTTACACTTTTTAAGTCACAAGCTCCTACTGAGCATGTGTAAGAATTCACAGAATATACGTATATGCATTTGTGATTGGCTGATGGAGGAGTGGGAAAAGACATAACTTTGAAATTTGTCAGAAAAAAATCTACTATTCGTTTGAAGTTCAGACTAAGTGCTATTGCATTGTCTTGTTATTATGTATTTACTGGTCCTTTAAAGATGAAACCCAAAATCTATCATTTGGAGCAAATCAATCTATACACAAGAAATGTTATCTTTTTTTATAGCAAAATTTGCAGTACCCCCCACTACCACCAAAAAAACTAAACAAAAAAAAACATAATTTATGTAAAAACTTACCTGATAAATTCATTTCTTTCATATTGGCAAGAGTCTATGAGCTAGTGACGTATGGGATATACATTCCTACCAGGAGGGGGCAACATTTCCCAAACCTCAAAATGCCTATAAATACACCTCCCACCACACCCACAATTCAGTTTAACGAATAGTCAAGTAGTGAAGTGATAACAAAAGGAGTAAAAAAGAATACAAAAAGAGGACGTGGGAATATAATTGTGCTTTTATACAAAAAAAACAAACAAACATAACCACCATAAAAAGGGTGGGCCTCATGGACTCTTGCCAATATGAAAGAAATTCATTTATCAGGTAAGTTCTTACATAAAATATGTTTTCTTTCATGTAATTGGCAAGAGTCCATGAACTAGTGACGTATGGTATAGAAATACCCAAGATGTGGAAGTCCACAGAAGAGTCACTAGAGAGGGAGGGAAAAAATAACAACAGCTATTTCCACTGAGAAATTAAATCCCCAAAATAATTAAGTTTTTCTTTAAAAAAAACTTAAATCAAAAGCAGTAGAATCAAACTGAGACAGCTGCCTGAAGAACTTTTCTACCAAAGACTGCTTCAGAAGAAGCAAATACATCAAAATGGTAAAAACAAGAAAAGTATGCAAAGAAGACCAAATTACTGCTTCGCAAATTTTATCATCCGAAGCTTCATTCTGAAAAAACCCAAAAAATGGCAACTGAACTTAGTAGAATGAGCTGTAAATCTCTGAGGCAGAGCCTGCCCTGCCTTCAAATAAGCCTTGAGAAACAAAAGCTTTAACCAGGATGTCAAAGAAATGGCAGAGGTTTACATCCAAAGAATGTAAAGAACTTTCAAATAATTCTTTAGGATTAGGGCACAATGAAGGAATAAAAATTTCTCTACTAATGTTGTTCAAATTCACAACCTTAGGAAAAAAAGAAGTCCACAAAACAACTTATCTAGATGAAAAAAAACAGATAAGGAGACACACAAGAGAGAACTGATAAATCAGAAACTCTTCTAGCAGAAGAGATAGCCAAAAGAAACAACACTTTCCAAGAAAGTAGATACTCTTCATAGAAAATATAGGCTCAAAACAGAAAGAGCCTGCAAAATCCTTAAAGGACCAGTCAACACAGTAGATTTGCATAATCAACAAATGCAAGATAACAAGACAATGCAATAGCACTTAGTCTGAACTTCAAATGAGTAGTAGATTTTTTTCTGACAATTTTAAAAGTTATGTCTTTTTCCACTTCCTCTGTACCAAGTGACAGCCATCAGCCAATCAAAAATGCATACACATACCATGTGACAGCCATCAGCCATTCACAAATGCATACACACTTATTCTTGCACATGCTCAGTAGGAGCTGGTGACTAAAAAAGTTTAAATATATAAAGACTGCACATTTAGTTAATGGAAGTAAATTGGAAAGTTGTTTAAAATGGCTGCTCTATCTGAATAATGAAAGTTTAATTTTGATTGAGTGCCCCTTTAAGCCAAATTAAGACTCCCAAAAGGAGAAATTAAAGGGACAGTCAACCTAAATGTTCAAATAGGTAATTCCTATAAAGTTGCTAACGATTCTTATTTTGCACTATAGCCTAATTTAGTAGCCTAAATCGTTTCTAAGCATTTGTACTTACTTTTTTCTCTTGTGGCTTTTTAAAATGCCCGCCTGCCCCCTCCCATATTTCGTCATCAGGATCTTCACGATCTTCATTGCCCAGCTCTAACTTTGCTAATTCTCGTCCGTCCACACTCCCGTGTTTTGCGCATGCACAGTGTGCCGCTAACGATGTAGGGGGAAGGTTTTAAAAGGGAACTCTAAATCTAGAGGGAACTCTAAATTTTGAGTTCCCATACTTACCCATCCATATATAGCAGATAGCCAAACCAGTACTGAAAACTATTAGCAGAGGTAATGGTATATAAGAGTATATCGTCGATCTGAAAAGGGAGGTAGGAGATGAATCCCTACAACCAATAACAGAGAACCCTTGAAAAGATTTCCTGTGATAGAAACCATAAAATCAATAGGCGATACTCTCTTCACATCCCTCTGACAAACACTGTACCCTGAGAGGAATTGGGCTTCAATATGCTGAGAAGCGCTTATCATAGAAGAAAAATCAAGCACAAACTTATACTTACTTCACCACCTGCATAGGAGGCAAAGGCCTAGATTTGGAGTTTGGCGGTAGCCGTGAAAACCAGCGTTAGAGGCTCCTAACGCTGGTTTTAGGCTACCGCCGGTATTTGGAGTCAGTCAAAAAAGGGTCTAGCGCTCACTTTTCAGCCGCGACTTTTCCATACTGCAGATCCCCTTACGTCAATTGCGTATCCTATCTTTTCAATGGGATCTTTCTAACTCCGGTATTTAGAGTCGTGGCTGAAGTGAGCGTTAGAATTCTAACGACAAAACTCCAGCCGCAGAAAAAAGTCAGTAGTTAAGAGCTTTCTGGGCTAACGCCGGTTCGTAAAGCTCTTAACTACTGTGCTCTAAAGTACACTAACACCCATAAACTACCTATGCACCCCTAAACCGAGGTCCCCCCACATCGCCACCACTCAATTAATTTTTTTTAACCCCTAATCTGCCGACCGCCACCTACGTTATACTTATGTACCCCTAATCTGCTGCCCCTAACACCGCCGACCCCTATATTATATTTATTAACCCCTAATCTGCCCCCCACAACGTCGCCGCCAGCTACCTACACTTATTAACCCCTAATCTGCCGTCCGCACGCCGCCGCCAGCTACATTATAGCTATGTACCCCTAATCTGCTGCCCCTAACACCGCCGACCCCTATATTATATTTATTAACCCCTAACCTGCCCCCCTCAACGTCGCCTCCACCTGCCTACACTTATTAACCCCTAATCTGCCGAGCGGATCTCACCGCTACTATAATAAAGTTATTAACCCCTAATCCGCCTCACTAACCCTATAATAAATAGTATTAACCCCTAATCTGCCCTCCCTAACATCGCCGACACCTAACTTCAAACATTAACCCCTAATCTGCCGACTGGAGCTCACCGCTATTCTAATAAATGTATTAACCCCTAAAGCTAAGTGTAACCCTAACACTAACACCCCCCTAACTTAAATATCATTTAAATCTAACAAAATTAATTAACTCTTATTAAATTAATTATTCCTATTTAAAGCTAAATACTTACCTGTAAAATAAATCCTAATATAGCTACAATATAAATTATAATTATATTATAGCTATTTTAGGATTTATATTTATTTTACAGGCAACTTTGTATTTATTTTAACCAGGTACAATAGCTATTAAATAGTTAAGAACATCGGAGGAGCTCTTCTGGATCGATCGGTGAACCTGGTATGGTGAAGACAAGGTAGGAAGATCTTCAGGGGCTTAGTGTTAGGTTTATTTAAGGGGGGTTTGGGTTAGATTAGGGGTATGTGGGTGGTGGGTTGTAATGTTGGGGGGGGGTATTGTATGTGTTTTATTTACAGGCAAAAGAGCTGAATTCTTTGGGGCATGCCCCGCAAAGGGCCCTGTTCAGGGCTGGTAAGGTAAAAGAGCTTTGAACTTTAGTAATTTAGAATAGGGTAGGGCATTTTTTTATTTTGGGGGTCTTTGTTATTTTATTAGGGGGCTTAGAGTAGGTGTAATTAGTTTAAAATTGTTGTAATATTTTTCTGATGTTTGTAAATATTTTTTTATTTTTTGTAACTTAGTTCTTTTTTATTTTTTGTACTTTAGTTAGTTTATTTCATTGTATTTATTTGTAGATATTGTATTTAATTAATTTATTGGTAGTGTAGTGTTAGGTTTAATTGTAGGTAATTGTAGGTATTTTATTTAATTAATTTATTGATAGTGTAGTGTTAGGTTTAATTGTAACTTAGGTTAGGATTTATTTTACATGTAATTTTGTAATTATTTTAACTATTTTAGCTATTGTACCTGGTTAAAATAAATACAAAGTTACCTGTAAAATAAATATAAATCCTAAAATAGCTATAATATAAATATAATTTATATTGTAGCTATATTAGGATTTATTTTACAGGTAAGTATTTAGCTTTAAATAGGAATAATTTATTTAATAAGAGTTAATTAATTTCGTTAGATTTAAATTATATTTAATTTAGGGGGTGTTAGTGTTAGGGTTAGACTTAGCTTTAGGGGTTAATACATTTATTAGAATAGCGGTGAGCTCCAGTCGGCAGATTAGGGGTTAATGTTTGAAGTTAGGTGTCGGCGATGTTAGGGAGGGCAGATTAGGGGTTAATACTATTTATTATAGGGTTAGTGAGGCGGATTAGGGGTTAATAACTTTATTATAATAGCGGTGCGGTCCGCTCGGCAGATTAGGGGTTAATAAGTGTAGGCAGGTGGAGGCGACGTTGTGGGGGGCAGATTAGGGGTTAATAAATATAATATAGGGGTCGGCAGTGTTAGGGGCAGCAGATTAGGGGTACATAGGGATAATGTAAGTAGCGGCGGTTTACGGAGCGGCAGATTAGGGGTTAAAAATAATATGCAGGGGTCAGCGATAGCGGGGGCGGCAGAATAGGGGTTAATAAGTGTAAGGTTAGGGGTGTTTAGACTCTGGGTACATGTTAGGTGCAGACGTAGGAAGTGTTTCCCCATAGCAAACAATGGGGCTGCGTTAGGAGCTGAACGCGGCTTTTTTGCAGGTGTTGGGCTGTTTGAGCTGAAAAAAAACCTCATTGTTTTCTATGGGGGAATCGTGCACGAGCACGTTTTTGAGGCTGGCCGCGTCCGTAAGCAACTCTGGTATCGAGAGTTGAAGTTGCGTTAAATATGCTCTACGCTCCTTTTTTGGAGCCTAACGCAGCCATTCTGTGGACTCTCAATACCAGAGTTATTTTAAAGGTGCGGCCAGAAAAAAGCCAGCGTTAGCTACGCGGGTCGTTACCGACAAAACTCTAAATCTAGCCGAAAGTTTGTAAAACTGAATTGTGGGTGTGGTGGATTTATAGGCATTTTGAGGTTTGGGAAATTTTGCCCTCTCCTGGTAGGAATGTATATCCCATACGTCACTAGCTCATGGACTCTTGCCAATTACATGAAAGAAAAGGCTCTTCAGGTGGAAAATGATTTGTATTTTATTTTTCTCATTAGCTGTATGCAATTTCAGTCATATGTAAAGGGATCACTGAAGTATTTAGCAGGATTAAAGGGATAGTAAACAAAAAATGTTTTTGTTTAAAAGATAGATAATCCCTTTATTTACCATTCCCCAGTTTTGCATAACCAACACTGTTATATAAATATACTTTTTACCTCTGTAATTACGTTGTATCTAAGCTTCTGCAGACTACCCCCTTATCTCAGATCTTTTGACAGACTTGCATTTCAGGCAATTAGTGCTGATTCTTCAATAACTCCATGTGCGTGAGCACAATGTTATTTATATTAAACACATCAACTAACACCCTCTAGCTGTGAAAAACTGTCAAATGCATTCAAATAAGAGACGGCCTTCAAGGGCTTAGAAATTAACAAATGAGCCTACCTAGGTTTAGCTTTCAACTAAGAATACCAAGTGAACAAAGCACATTTGATGATAAAAGTAAGTTAGAATGCCCTATCTCAACCATGAAAGTTTAATTTGGACTTTACTATCCCTTTAAGCAAACTGGTGCATATTTAAAAGGGCATAAAACTAGTTTATACAGTATATATTGACAACTGAATAATATCTACAGACAAATATTTTTAAAAGCACCAAAAACTGTAACATTGTTAGCAAATTGTGCATTCATATCTTTTGTTCACTATTCCTAGAATTTACATTGGATAATTCTGCTCCCCCTCCCACCAGGCACACTATAGATGTTGAGTGCCTACTACAGTTTCAGATTTCCTCTTCAGGCAGACACTGGTTAGCCACAGACTAGGAACATGAACCCCCAGGCTTTTCAAGAGGTGTATCCTTGCTTTGCTCTTAAAGTATCAAAAGCCTGCAAGTTTGGATAACAAAAGGATAGTTTTAAATTAGTTTAAACCATTTCTTTTGTATCCAGTCTTTTGTAGTACAGTGATGAGTTGCTGATATATACTGTGTGTACATAAACAAAGTGAATTGTATGCCATTTAAAGGGACAGTATACTGTAAAATAGTTGTTCCCTTAATGTGTTTCCAATTGCTTTTTTTACCAACTGCAGAGTATAAAATGTATGAGAAGTTTCCTTTTAAGGTTTATTTATGTATATGAACTGGCTGATTTTGTGTTTTGAAGCCACAACCTAATAAAATGGGTTAAGCTTGTAGGTATAATCAGACCTCATTATTTATCACATTGTGTACATATACCTGCTTCTTTATCGTATATCTGTCCATAAACCAAAGACCAATACTTTGAGAGAACAATAAAAAATTAACATTTTATTACCTTATCTCTTTTATAACCCAGTGGGAGTGTAATTTCTTCTGCTGGCTTTGTTTACACAACTTATCTATAGCTTGAACCTAAGGCCAGTAACTTTCATAATAGTTGGGATTACCACAGGCTAAATCAACTATTTCAAATGCCAATATAAGGGTAAAGAAAATACTTGTAAACAATTTAATACACTCTAGCATGTAAAGTGGATCATTGGGAACAAATTATAGGGGAGACAAATTTTAAGTGAACTGTCCCTTTAAGTATGCGTTGTGCCCTCCATGTAGTGTAGAGACAAAGCACAAGAAAAAAATGGGCAAATAATGAATTAACATATATTAGGTATTCTTTTCTTTTTCTTTTACAGCGCTTAGACATTTAATGGGAGACTTAATTCTGAAGTACTCAAGGCAAGATTACAGTAGGTTGCAGGTACAGATACTGCAATACAATCTTTACAAACAGAACATTTCAAATGAAAGTCCTGAGACAGTATTTTAGAAGGGTGACCAATACCAAAGTCAGATATTTAGAGTGTGCAAATGAAGTCTCTATTGAAAGTAATGCTAAGCAGCAATCTGGTCTTCCTTGTATACGTTCTCTAAATGATCACATGACATGTGAGAGAAAACAAGATTCTTGCTTTTAACCCCTTAATGACCGAGGACGTGCAGGGTACGTCCTCAAAAAAAAGGCAGTTAATGCCTGAGAACGTACCCTGCACGTCCTCGGTGTGGAAAGCAGCTGGAAGCGATCCTGCTCGCTTCCAGCTGCTTTCCGGTTATTGCAGTGATGCCTCGATATGGAGGCATCCTGCAATAACCATGTATGGCCATCCGATGCAGAGAGAGCCACTCTGTGGCCCTCTCTGCACCGGACATCGATGGCCGGTATCGTTGGTGGGTGGGAGCCGACGTGGGAGGCGGGTGGTTGCCATCGATGGGCCCAGTGATGTGGAGGGGGGCGGGATCGTGGGCGGGGATGACCGGGGGCGCGCGCGGGCGCGATAGGGAGGGGGCGGGCGCGTGCACGGGAGGGAGCGGGTGGGAACCGCTACACTACAGAAAAAGGATTTGCTCATCAGGGTTCTAAAACCTAAAAATTAATAAAAATAAAAAGCGAAATCAGGGGGTGTTGGGTTAGTATGTGGGAGGGAAGCTACACTACAGAAAAAAAAATGGGGAAAAATAAAAAAAACAAACATTTTTTTCTGCAAATTGGGTACTGGCAGATAGCTGCCAGTACCCAAGATGGCCCCCAAAAAGGCAAAGGGGGATGGTTAGAGAGATGTTTGAGGGGGGATCAGGGAGGTTGGGGGCTAAGGGGGATCCTAAACAGCAGCATATGTAAATATGCTATACAATTTTTTTTAAAAAAAACAAAGATTCCCTTTATTTTTGTACTGGCAGACATTCTGCCAGTTCTTAAGATGGCGGGGAAAATTGTGGGGTGGGGGAGGGAAGGGAGCTGTTTGGGAGGGATCAGGGGGTGTGATGTGTCAGGTGGGAGGCTGATCTCTACACTAAAGCTAAAATTAACCCTGCAAGCTCCCTACAAGCTACCTAATTAACCCCTTCACTGCTAGACATAATACACGTGTGATGTGCAGCGGCATTCTAATTACCAAAAAGCAACGCCAAAGTCATATATGTCTGCTATTTCTGAACAAAGGGGATCCCAGAGAAGCATTGACAACCATTTGTGACATAATTGCTCAAGCTGCTTGTAAATGATTTCAGTGAGAAACCTAAAATTGTGAAAAATTTAACGTTTTTTTTAATTTGATCGCATCTGGCGGTGAAATGGTGGCATGAAATATACCAAAATGGGCCTAGATCAATACTTTGGGTTGTCTACTACACTACACTAAAGCTAAAATTAACCCTAGAAGCTCCCTACATGCTCCCTAATTAACCCCTTCACTGCTGGGCATAATGCACTTGTGGTGCGCAGTGGCATTTAGCGTCCTTCTAATTACCAAAAAGCAACAACAAAAGCCATACATGTCTGCTATTTCTGAACAAAGGGGATCTCAGAGAATAATTTACAACCATTTATGCCATAATTGCACAAGTTGTTTGTAAATAATTTCAGTGAGAAACCTAAAGTTTGTCAAAAAAATTGTGAAAAAGTGAACGATTTTCTTTATTTGATTGCATTTGGCGGTGAAATGGTGGCATGAAATATACCAAAATGGGCCTAGATCAATACTTTGGGGTGTCTTCTAAAAAAAAATATATACATGTTAAGGGATTTTCAGGGATTCCTGAAAGATATCAGTGTCCCAATGTAACTAGCGCTAATTTTGAAAAAAAGGGGTTTGGAAATAGCAAAGTGCTGCTTGTATTTATTGCCTTATAACTTACAAAAAAAGCGAAGAACATGTAAACATTGGGTATTTCTAAACTCAGGACAAAATTTAGAAACTATTTAGCATGGGTGTTTTTTGGTGGTTGTAGATGTGTAACAGATTTTGGGGGTCAAAGTTTGAAAAAGTGTGTTTTTTTTCCATTTTTTCCTCATATTATATAATTTTTTTTATAGTAAATTATAAGATATGATGAAAATAATGGTATCTTTAAAAAGTCCACTTAATGGCGAGAAAAACGGTATATAATATGTGTGGGTACAGTAAATGAGTAAGAGGAAAATTACAGCTAAACACAAACGCTGCAGAAATGTAAAAATAGCCTTGGTCCCAAACGGACAGAAAATGGAAAAGTGCTGCGGTCATTAAGGGGTTAAAGAAATTATTTCATACAGTAAGATAAAATGTATAGATTCATAATTTTTGTGCATCTTATGGCTGCTGAGTATCACTGGAGCCGTTTGGCATTACTGAAAACCACGCTTGTGTTGTGCCCTAGTAGTAGTACCATTGCTGAAACTATGGTACTCTAGTATCCAGCTAGTAATTGTCATACTTATAATTGATCAATATATATCCAGCTCATTGTACTGAACTTAATCTACATTTTTTTTACTAGCACATCTATAAAATTTAAGCTACTTAAAGGGATAGTCTAGTCAAAATTAAACTTTCATGATTCAGATAGAGCAGACAATTTTAAGCAACTTTCTAAATTACTCCGATTATCAATTTTTCTTTGTTCCCTTGGTATCATTATTTGAATGTAAGCTTAGGAGCCGGACCATTTTTGGTTCAGAACCTGGGTTTAATTATGCATAATGATACAACTCTGCAATATATTTTCTCTATTTATTTTGCCCATTTTCATGTAATTTAGCTCTGTAAATTGGGCAATTTCTAATTCTCAGAACAGTTGTAATGCACCCTGCTTACTCCTTAAGGCTAACTCTCCTACATATCTATCACTAATTGACTTTATCAGATAACAAATTCATACTAACTTTATGACAGTGGCTAGCCTTGTTTTGCCTTTTTATTTGTTGCATAGAAAATATGTCATTTTAAAGTGTATTACTTAAAAAAAAAGCGTGTTCCTGTGCTGAAAAATTGACTTTTTATGTGTAAGAATACCTACCAATGCAACTGTGGGAGATTTCATAATCACCCATAGCTTCTGTCCCATGTACCAGATGGGTACCAAACAAACACTACCTGTTAGCTTCTGGGTCACCTTTCATGCAAAAATATAAACTTAACTTTTACTGAAAAATTGAATAACTACTATAAGATGTGATTTCAGCATCATATTTTATTCTATTTTTTTTTTAAGAGAGCTCACTACTTGTGGTATAAGTGTGGTAATGTAAATGTTGTATTGGTACATCGGAGTGCTTAAAGGGATAACAAACAGAACTTCTTTAGTAACAACAATTATTTTTACTTTAGATTAAAGTAAACATAAAAAGAAACATACTGTGTTAAAAAAAAGAAAACCACTTATTTGTTTTCTTGCAAAATAAGCACTTAGAAATTGTCCGTCTAGCCCCTGCCCACAGCTAAACAAGAAAGCAGACATAGCAAAACTTAAGTTTTGGGTCACATGATTCTTACAACAGAAGTTCTATCTTGATCATGGGCAATAAACTGACTGGAGCTATTTTATGGTGTCTCCCAGCAACGCTTCAAAAGAAACACAATACCTTTGCCTTTCTGTTGAAACCTCCTCCTTGAGGGGCTGGGAAAGTAAGTAAAGGACACTGCAGAAATTAAGTTAAAAAGGGGATTTATAGGTAAAATCCTTTTAACATTATAATAAGACACATTGCAATGATTTCTGTTAAAGGAGCAGTACACACCAAATTTCATATAACTGCAAGTAATGAACACTACTATAAAGAAGAATATGCACAGATAATGATAAAAAAAATCCAGTATAAAACTTTTTAAAAGTTTTCTTAGGAGTTCCCAGTTTAGCACGGTTGACGAGGTTAGACTGGGACACCCACTGAAAGGGGCTGGGAAAACAAAAGGAGCAGACACTCTCCCCATTCTCTGCATATGAAAAGACAGATAACATAAACAGGAGCCAAAAGGAGTCTGTAAACGCATGTATACATCTGACACTGTGAGGCTTGGTTAAGAGTCTGAAAATCAGCACAAAGTTCTTAAAAAAATAGGCAAAACTATACATTTAAAAAAAATCTAGTGTACAGTTCCCCTTTAAGTATAAGCCACTAATTAGTACTTTACTATAATGAGACCGTTTAACATCCCTTTAATGTATGCTTGTTTTCTACTGTACTTTAACTGATACCATTAGCATAATCTTGCCAAAATATAAATTATTCACTTTTCCAATTATTCTTGTTTCTTTAGTTCTTATTTAAATGCTAGTATAAAAACATAATTTATGTAAGAACTTACCTGATAAATTCATTTCTTTCATATTAGCAAGAGTCCATGAGCTAGTGACGTATGGGATATACATTCCTACCAGGAGGGGCAAAGTTTCCCAAACCTCAAAATGCCTATAAATACACCCCCCTCACCACACCCACAAATCAGTTTAACGAATAGCCAAGAAGTGGGGTGATAAGAAAAAAGTGTGAAGCATAAATATAAGGAATTGGAATAATTGTGCTTTATACAAAAAAAATCATACCCACCACAAAAAAGGGTGGGCCTCATGGACTCTTGCTAATATGAAAGAAATGAATTTATCAAGTAAGTTCTTACATAAATTATGTTTTCTTTCATGTAATTAGCAAGAGTCCATGAGCTAGTGACGTATGGGATAATGACTACCCAAGATGTGGATCTTCCACGCAAGAGTCACTAGAGAGGGAGGGATAAAATAAAGACAGCCAATTCCGCTGAAAATAATCCACACCCAAAGAAAGTTTAAAACTTATAATGAAAAAAACTGAAATTATAAGTAGAAGAAACAAACTGAAACAGCTGCCTGAAGTACTTTTCTACCAAAAACTGCTTCAGAAGAAGAAAACACATCAAAATGGTAGAATTTAGTAAAAGTATGCAAAGAAGACCAAGTTGCTGCTTTGCAAATCTGAACAACCGAAGCTTCATTCCTAAACGCCCAGGAAGTAGAAACTGACCTAGTAGAATGAGCTGTAATCCTTTGAGGCAGAGTTTTACCCGACTCGACATAAGCATGAGGAATTAAAGATTTCAACCAAGATGCCAAAGAAATGGCAGAAACCTTCTGACCTTTCCTAGAACCGGAAAAGATAACAAATAGACTAGAAGTCTTTCGGAAATTCTTAGTAGCTTCAACATAATATTTCAAAGCTCTAACTACATCCAAAGAAAGCAATGATTTCTCCTTAGAATTCTTAGGATTAGGACATAATGAAGGAACCACAATTTCTCTACTAATGTTGTTAGAATTCACAACCTTAGGTAAAAATTTAAAAGAAGTTCGCAACACCGCCTTATCCTGATGAAAAATCAGAAAAGGAGACTCACAAGAAAGAGCAGATAATTCAGAAACTCTTCTGGCAGAAGAGATGGCCAAAAGGAACAAAACTTTTCAAGAAAGTAATTGAATGTCCAAAGAATGCATAGGTTCAAACGGAGGAGCTTGAAGAGCCCCCAGAACCAAATTCAAACTCCAAGGAGGAGAAATTGACTTAATGACAGGTTTTATACGAACCAAAGCTTGTACAAAACAATGAATATCAGGAAGATTAACAATCTTTCTGAGAAAAAGAACAGAAAGAGCAGAGATTTGTCATTTCAAGGAACTTGCAGACAAACCTTTATCCAAACCATCCTGAAGAAACTGTAAAATTCTCGGAATTCTAAAAGAATGCCAGGAAAAATGATGAGAAAGACACCAAGAAATATAAGTCTTCCAGACTCTATAATATATCTCCCTAGATACGGATTTACGAGCCTGTAACATAGTATTAATTACAGAGTCAGAGAAACCTCTTTGACTAAGAATCAAGCGTTCAATCTCCATACCTTTAAATTTAAGGATTTGAGATCCTGATGGAAAAAAAGGACCTTGTGACAGAAGGTCTGGTCTTAACGGAAGAGTCCACGGTTGGCAAGAGGCCATCCGGACAGGATCCGCATACCAAAAACCTGAGAGGCCATGCTGGAGCCACCAGCAGAACAAATGAGCATTCCTTCAGAATCTTGGAGATTACTCTTGGAAGAAGAACTAGAGGCGGAAAGATATAGGCAGGATGATACTTCCAAAGAAGTGACAACGCATCCACTGCTTCCGCTTGAGGATCCCTGGATCTGGACAGATACCTGGGAAGTTTCTTGTTTAGATGAGAAGCCATCAGATCTATTTCTGGAAGACCCCATATTTGAACAATCTGAAGAAATACCTCTGGGAGAAGAGACCATTCGCCCTGATGAAACGTGTGGCGACTGAGATAATCCACTTCCCAATTGTCTATACCTGGGATATGAACCGCAGAAACTAAACTAGACAGGAGCTGGATTCCGCCCATACCAGAATTCGAGATACTTCTTTCATAGCCAGAGGACTGTGAGTCCCTCCTTGATGATTGATGTATGCCACAGTTGTGACATTGTCTGACTGAAAACAAATGAACGATTCTCTCTTTAGAAGAGGCCAAGACTGAAGAGCTCTGAAAATTGCACGGAGTTCCAAAATATTGATCGGTAATCTCACCTCCTGAGATTCCCAAAACCCTTGTGCTGTCAGAGACCCCCACACAGCTCCCCAACCTGTAGGACTTGCATCTGTTGAAATTACAGTCCAGGTCGGAAGAACAAAAGAAGCCCCCTGAACTAAACAATGGTGATCTGTCCACCACGTCAGAGAGTGTCGTACAATCGGTTTTAAAGATATTAATTGAGATATCTTTGTGTAATCCCTGCACCACTGGTTCAGCATACAGAGCTGAAGAGGCCGCATGTGAAAATGAGCAAAGGGGATTGCGTCCGATGCCGCAGTCAAAAGACCTAGAATTTCCATGCATAAGGCTACCGAAGGGAAAGATTGTGACTGAAGGTTTCGACAAGCTGATATCAACTTTAGACGTCTCATGTCTATCAAAGATAGAGTCATGGATACTGAATCTATCTGAAAACCTAAAAAGGTTACCTAAGTCTGAGGAATCAATGAACTTTTTGGTAAATTGATCCTCCAACCATGATGTTGAAGAAACAACACAAGTCGATTCGAATGAGATTCTGCTAAATGTGAAGACTGAGCAAGTACCAAGATATCGTCCAAATAAGGAATACCACAATACCCTGTTCTCTGATTACAGACAGAAGGGAACCGAGAACCTTCGTAAAAAATTCTTGGAGCTGTAGCTAGGCCAAACGGCAGAGCCACAAACTGGCAATGCTTGTCTTGGAAAGAGAATCTCAGAAACTGATAGTGATCTGGATGAATCGGAATATGCAGATATGCATCCTGTAAATCTATAGTAGACATATAATGCCCTTGTTGAACAAAAGGCAGGATAGTCCTTACAGTTACCATTTTGAATGTTGGTATCCTTACATAACGATTCAATATTTTTAGATCCAGAACTGGTCTGAAGGAATTTTCCTTCTTTGGTACAATGAAGAGATTTGAATAAAACCCCAGTCCCTGTTCCAGAACTGGAACTCGCAAAATTACTCCAGTCAACTCTAGATCTGAAACACATTTCAGAAATGCTTGAGCCTTCGCTGGGTTTACTGGGACACGGGAAAGAAAAAATCTCTTTGCAGGAGTCCTTATCTTGAAGCCAATTCTGTACCCTTCTGAAACAATGTTCTGAAACCAAAGATTGTGAACGGAATTGATCCAAATTTCTTAGAAAAAAAAGCTGAGCTGGAATGAGGGCCGCACCTTCATGTGGACTTAGGAGCTGGCTTTGATTTCCTAAAAGGCTTGGATTTATTCCAGACTGGAGATGGTTTCCAAACTGATACCGCTCCTGAAGATGAAGGATCAGGTTTTTGTTCCTTGTTGTGACAAAAGGAACGAAAATGATTATTACCCTGGAAAGAAAGGGAAAGCAGAGTAGACTTAGAAGACATAACAGCATTCCAAGTCTTAAGCTATAAAGCTCTTCTAGCTAAAATAGCTAGAGACATATACCTGACATCAACTCTAATGATATCAAAGATGGCATTACAAATAAAATTATTAGCATGTTGAAGAATAAAAATGCTATGAGAATTATGATCTGTTACTTGTTGCCCTAAAGCTTCTAACCAAAAGATGAAGCTGCAGCAACATCCGCTAAAGATATAGCAGGTCTAAGAAGATTACCTAAACACAAGTAAGCTTTTCTTAGAAAGGATTCAATTTTCCTATCTAAAGGATCCTTAAGGAAGTACCATCTGCCGTAGGAATAGTAGTACGCTTAACAAGAGTAGAGACAGCCCCATCAACTTTAGGGATTTTGTCCCAAAACTGATAATCTGTCAGATGGCACAGGATAAAATTGCTTAAAACGTTTAGAAGGAGTAAATGAATTACCCAAATTATTCCATTCCCTGGAAATTACTTCAGAAATAGCACTAGGGACAGGAAAAACTTCTGGAATAACTACAGGAGATTTAAAAACCTTATCTAAACGTTTAGATTTATTATCAAGAGGACCAGAATCCTCAATTTCTAATGCAATTAGGACTTCTTTAAAATAAAGAACGAATACATTTCATTTTAAATAAATATGAAGATTTATCAGCATCAACCTCTGAGACAGAATCCTCTGAACCAGAAGAACCATTATCAGAATGATGATGTTCATTTAAAAATTCATCTGAAAAATGAGAAGTTTTAAAAGACTTTTTACGTTTACTAGAAGGAGGAATAACAGACATAGCCTTCTTAATGGATTTAGAAACAAAATCTCTTATGTTATCAGGAACACTCTGAGTATTAGATGTTGACAGAACAGCAACAGGTAATGTAACAGTACTAAAGGAAATATTATCTGCATTAACAGTTTGTCATGACAAAAACAGTACAAACAACAGCTGGAGGAACAGATACCATAAGTTTACAGTAGATACACTTAGCTTTGGTAGCTCCAGCCCCAGGTAGCGATTTTCCAGAAGTATCTTCTGACTCAGTTTCAACGTGGGACATCTTGCAATATGTAATAGAAAAAACAACATATAAAGCAAAATTGATCAAATTCCTTAAATGACAGTTTCAGGAATGGGAAAAAATGCCAGTGAACAAGCTTCTAGCAACCAGAAGCAATAAAAAATGAGACTTAAATAATGTGGAGACAATAGCGACGCCCATATTTTTTTAGCGCCAAAAATGACGCCCACATTATTTGGCGCCAAAAATGACGCCACATCCGGAACGCCGACACTTTTGGCGCAAAAGAACGTCAAAAATGACGCAACTTCCGGCGACACGTATGACGCCGGAAACAGAAAAATATAAAATTTTGCACCAAAAAAGTCCGCGCCAAGAATGACGCAATAAAATGAAGCATTTTCAGCCCCCGCGAGCCTAACAGCCCACAGGGAAAAAGTCAAATTTTTAAGGTGAGAAAAAAATTGATTGATTCATATGCATTATCCCAAATATGAAACTGACTGTCTGAAATAAGGAATGTTGAACATCCTGAGTCAAGGCAAATAAATGTTTGAATACATATATTTAGAACTTTTATAAAAAAGTGCCCAACCATAGCTTAGAGTGTCACAGAAAATAAGACTTACTTACCCCAGGACACTCATCTACATGTTGTAGAAAGCCAAACCAGTACTGAAACGAAAATCAGCAGAGGTAATGGTATATATAAGAGTATATCGTCGATCTGAAAAGGGAGGTAAGAGATGAATCTCTACGACCGATAACAGAGAACCTATGAAATAGACCCCGTAGAAGGAGATCATTGAATTCAAAAAAGGCAATACTCTCCTCACATCCCTCTGACATTCACTGCACGCTGAGAGGAAAACCGGGCTCCAACCTGCTGCGGAGCGCATATCAACGTAGAATCTAGCACAAACTTACTTCACCACCTCCATAGGAGGCAAAGTTTGTAAAACTGATTTGTGGGTGTGGTGAGGGGTGTATTTGTAGGCATTTTGAGGTTTGGGAAACTTTGCCCCTCCTGGAAGGAATGTATATCCCATACGTCACTAGCTCATGGACTCTTGCTAATTACATGAAAGAAATTGATGTTTTATTTTATAAGGATTTTTTTTATAACGTTTCAAACTTGCAATGTGTCTATAAAAAAAAAAACATTTAATGGTTTTCCTGTGCTTTGTGTACTTGCAGCGTTATTGGGCGGCTTTGGTGCCTGGTTTCTACCAGCCCGTTCATCTCCTACTGACATCTTGTTATTACTGTCTCGAACATCCTTCAAGGTAGCAACATCCACAAAATTCTATGAGGACAGAAATTACACTTCTACCATAAAAGAACATTTGGATACTAGCTTTGTAGAAACAAGATTAATAGCCAAACCTACTGACCAAAAGGACTCTCACAATACCACATTAGCCAACATTAGTGATCAGCTTGCAGTGACTTCAACTGAGAAGCCAAATAAATCATGGACAGTTGATGATTTGGTAGATCATATCAACTTCTCTGTGGAAGTTAAAACTCCAAAAGAAGAGATCAGAGAGAAAGAACTTGCACATCAGTTATCTCAGCGTATTACCCCTATGGCACAGCAGCCACTGGCTCCTGAGATCATGACAGCTGGAACGGAAGTCAACATGACAGCCTGCGTTTGTAGCGCTGGACTTAAAGGTGGAGAAATTTTGGCTATTGTGTTAGGGGCAGCATTTCTCATCATTCTCCTAAGTAAGTACCAGTAATAAGTCAAATATGCTAATACATCATGTAAGATATTTATTAAAAATGTAAATGTAATAGAAAATTCATGAAAAAATATTTGTATTGAGTACCATGCACCCACAGGTGCTCTTACAAGGACAGTAGAAATAGTATTTGTTGCATCATGGACGCTTTATCCAATGTATTTTTAGCATATTGCTTTAGATTCAGACAGATTTTTATAATATACATGAATATAGTTTACAGTACAATGCACCAGCACAATATTTTCTGGCAAAATGTCCCCTTTATCATGTGACAGCCATCATCCAATAACAAAATGTATATACATATATAGGGCCAGATTTAAGAAAGTAAGGCAAACAGGGGCGTACATCTTCGCACCTGTCGGCCGCTGCTTCTTAAATCTCAGGTGCAGGTTCGTTTATGCTAACCTGCAGCCGATAGCACTCAACGCCTTGATAAATGGGGCTCATACTGTGCTGTGCTGGAGCCTGAGAAAGAATGTGCACATTTTGATAATGGAAATATTTTGAAAAGTTTTTTAAAATTGCATGCTTTATCTGCTTTATATCTACAAATAGACCTTAAAATAGCATTTAGCTCTTTTGCTGCCCAGAAAAAATAAAATTAAAAAATCCCTAATCTAAAAAAACAAAAAAAACAACCTATCACTAAACCCCAAGATGGTACTCACCCAATATGAATCCGGATGGCAGCGCTCCATCTTCATCCCGTCAGCAGTCCATCTTCATCCCGTCAGCAGTCCATCTTCAGCTTTTCAAGAAAGACGATCCTCTTCATGCATTCACCAACCGCACACTGAATCTTGAATCCGAGGTACCCATTTTATATAGGGGTACCCTTGCATTCCTAATGGATGATTTAATGTTCAAATTTAAATCAGCCAATAAAATTAAAGCTTTTTCTATTGGCTTATTTGAATTTGAACATGAAATCAGCCAATAGGAATGAAAGGGTACCCCTATATAAAATGGGTACCTCGCATTCAAAATTCAATGTGCAGCTGGTGACCGCATGAAGAGGATCGTCTTTCTAGAAGAGCTGAAGATGGATGAAAACCGGCACCACCAGATTGAAGACGGATCGCTGACAGGATGCAGATGGAGCGCCACTGCCCAGATTCATCTTTTTTTAGTTTTTTTCTTTTTTTTTGGGGGGGGGGGGGGGGAAGTGTTTTTTTTGTTTTTGATCACTTTAGGGAAATGCCCTACAAAAGGCCCTTTTGAGCGCTATTTGTAGTTTAGTTTTAGAATAGTTTTTTTATTTTGTTAATGGTTTTTAAAGCAGTAATAGTGGGGGGATTTAAAAAACAGTAACAGTAGTTTTTTTTTAAAGGTAAGGTTAGATTTTTTTCTCAGGTTGGGTGTTGGGTTATGGTGTTTAAATGTTAGTGGGTTAATTTGTGTTAGGGGCTGGCGGTTTAAGGGTTAATAGTGTAAATAGGTAGTTTACGATGTGGGGGGTGTCAGTTTAGGGGTTCAAAGTGTAGTTTAGTGTAACTGTTTCCTCCGGACAAACTCTTTACGCAACCTTTCAGGCCTATATGAGTAATCAATGCAGAAATCCACATAATTCCAAAAGGTTCACAAACGTCTTCTTGCAGCTGTAGTTATTGGTGGTGGTTTCATGTAGAGAAATGATCTGCTTTATTTCCACATCTTATTACATAATATCAGTATGGAAGTACAATAATCTTGTGATGTCATGAGATATTATTTATGTTTCAAGCACAATATATGTGAACAGATATTGTAAAAAATGTATTTTCTGCCGATTAGCTTCTCTAATACTTTTCCTGCCTTTTTTTCAGGTGCTCTGTTCTATCAGTTATTGGTGTTCTTAAGAAACCGAGAAGCCAAGAGACTCAGCTCTGTATACATTATTGAAAATGAACTGAACAAATATAACCTGGAAGCAAATATGACTCAATTAGACACAAAGTTGTAGCTGGTTTCTTAACCAATTGTACAGTAAATAATCCTGCCAAGTAATTTAATACTGTGTTACACAGTTCTCATGTATATACGCATTTTTTTGAGAGACTACAAACAAGTAAACTGCATTAGGTAAAAACTGCACACCAATAAGAATTGAGAGATAATCTATATAATATTTTTATTATATTATTAAAGAAACATGATGGTGGAAGAACAATTCTACTTTTGTGATTAGTGATTTTTTAGTAAATGTTTTGCTCTAAAAAAAATCCCCATTTAAATCTAAATCAATTCTAGACTAAATTAATTTGCCATGTTATATGCTATCACTATTACAAAGCCTATCATGCACAAATAGTTTTATACATATATATTATATCTAATATATGTCAGTGGGGCTTGCCAGTAATATGGTATGATGATTAAAGGGAAATGTTTTTCTTTCACGATTCAGATAGAGCATTGCAATATTAAAACAACTTTCTAATTTACTAATTATCAAATTTTCTTCATTGTGTGCTCTGTCTGAATCACAAAAGAAAATTAGAGATATTGTAAAAATGATTTTCTTGTATGAATTTTAATGTAATAAAATGCGTTTAGTTTTTTTTACTACACTTACTGGTTTGCTATTCACTTGTCTCTATTTTACAATTTACCAAATGAAAAAGCTTATTCTGAAAGTTACTATAGAGAAACCTCACCACAACTCATCTCAAGACATTAATTGACATTTACACCTCTGTCCTCCTGTGTGTAAATGTTAAAGGCACATGAACATCAAAATGTAAGGTTCCTGCAATTTTAAGAGACTTTTCAATTTACTATTATAAAATTGACTTTGTTCTTTTGGTATCCGTTGTTGAAATGCATACCTAGGCAGGCTCAGGAGCAGCAATAACTCTTTAGTCTGTTTAATAACTTTATAAATTGCTAATAAAAGACTGTTATAAATTTATTAAAAATAATGTAAAAGTTATATTAATATTCAACTCAGATAACATGAGTATTTATACCTCATTTCCCTTTTTAATTGTAGCCTTAGTAATTACTATGTGCCAGATTACAAGTGAGGCGCTACTTTAACTTGTGCCCGTAAAGCGACAAATTTGCCTGTTTTCAGGCGCACGTTAAATAACCAGCCATTAAAGAGAATGGTTAATTGCACTCAAATTCATTAACCATTCAAGCTGTTTAGGTACATGCACACATAGTGTGGAAGAGCAGCTGTGGGGGATCTGACGCGTTTCGTGCATGCTCAGATGCGCTTCAACAGAAATGTTAACAAAAAAAATTTGACTTAACCCTGCTATACAGGGAATCAAAGTACAAAACACTGAGTACAAACTATCCATGTATGCTGACGATATCCTCCTATCCCTAACCAATATTGATCACTCATTCCCCTCCTTGATAGCAGAACTCGAAGAATATGGCAGGCATTCAAACTTCCATTTAAATCTAAACTAATTAGAACTTTTCAATATCTCAACACCAAATCCGATTATGACCCAATTAGGTCTGACCAACCCTATAAAATTAAATATCATGGGATATATCTCACTGCTGACGATAAAGCTTTATTTGAACACAATTACAAACCCCTTTTAGAGGACATCACAAAAACATAAATTATGCTTAGCTGATCATTTTCTTTTCTTCTGTCGGGAAGAATCCACAGCTGCATTCATTATTTTGGGAATTCAGAACCTGGCCACCAGGAGGAGACAAAGACACCCCAGCCAAAGGCTTCAAATACCTCCCCCACTTCCCTCATCCCCCGGTCATTCTGCCAAGGGAACTAGGAACAGTAGGAGAAATATCAGGATGAAAAAAAAGGTGCCAGAAGAACAAAAATGTACTGCCGCCCCATAGACAAAGCGCAGGCTGGAGCCAGGGGTGACTCCTGTCAGGGGCCCAATAGGCCAGGGGGGCCTCATGTGGCAAGAACTACATTTTGGCAGCCACCAGTGGGTACTACAGCAGAGTGCTAATTGAGCATGGGAAATGTTATTACAAGGAGTAAAGTATTAGCATTTGAGAGGATTCTGAAGTGTGCACTAAACCACTATGCACAGTGTGAGACAGACTTGGCACTTTGTTTGAACAGTGTGTGCCTGAGTCAGACAGCAGATCACTTTCATTTGCAGAGGAGGTAGGACTTACTTAGCAAATGTTTTTTTATTTCTTTTGTGCAATTTCGGATCGTAACTTCAGTGTGGTAGTAGTTGTATGGTGGGGCCAAAACACATTTTTTTAGCAGCAGTGCATTTATGATTATTTGAGAATGCTGTAGAAATTCTATATTTAAAACCATGCAAAAATGTTTCCTCTTTGATACACAAATGGTAGGTTCCCTTTTGGCAAATATGCATTTTTATATATATATATATATATATATATATATATATATATATATATATATATATATATATATATATATATATATATATATATATATATATATATATATATATATATATATATATATATATATATATACACACACACACACACATTCCAGTTTACTGCCCCTTTATGCAAGGACTTTCCAGATGTAAGGAGGCATTTTATCTAAGATTTTTACATCTGCATAAAATGTTAATACTCTCAGGCTAAGATTGCTCAGTCTTTGAAATGAGAAAGGTTAACTTAACACTGTTCAGTTTACACTACAGCTGCTTTTTAAATATATACCAACAAGCCTAAATCCTGCATTTAACCAGATCTAATGGTATGAGTACCACAGCTTATGGTTCCACCAAGACCATATAGAGTACAGCATTTTCAAAATCCATAAGTACAGCTGACAGATGGGAACATTTGCACACTATATTTGAAGTGATGCTCTTGGTTGGGGAAAATGGGGAAAAAACAAACAAACATATGTCAACCTTTTAAAAGTACTTTTCTTCATCTAGCCATCTACGCAGATCATTAATGTACAATTTTGAATTCACAGAATTATTTTTGTTTGCACATTTACAAATATGATTCATTAAAAAGTGATCTCTTAATTTCTGTATTTTTTTTTTATCATGCATGTCACGCACTCTTGATTTAGGGGATGCAAGGTGCATAAATGTTTCCTACTGTGAGTGTTTCTGTGGGTGTCTGTGTTTAGGTCTTTGTGCTTTGGTTTGTGTCTCTATGAGTGTGTATGTATTTTTTTTTTATCTCTCTGTGAGGGTGGGTATGTATGTCTTTGTGCATTTTCTGTGGATGTCTGTGAGGGTTTGTGCATATGTCTTAACTTTTTCTATGGGTGTCTCTGTGAGGGTGTGTGTATGTTTGTCTTTGTGTATTTTCTCTGTATGCCTCTGTGAGGGTGGGTGTGTATGTCTGTTATCTGTGGATGTCTCTGTGAGGGTGTGTGTGTGTATATGTATGTATGTCTGTTTTCTGTGGATGTCTCTGCGAGGGTGTGTGTTTGTATGTCTTTCTGTGTTTTATGTGGTTGTCTCTCTGTGTGTGTATGTCTGTCTGTGTGTTTTCTGTGGGTGTCTCTGTCTTTGTGTGTTTTCTGAGGCTGTCTCCGTTTCCTTGGGTGTATGTGCAAGTTTGTGTGTGTGTGTGTCCATTGTCGGTTCCTTTTTAGGACATTTTGACCTTACTACTGATTATTCACATTTTTCTACAGACTTTGAGACTAACAAGACCTTTCCGGAAGTCACCAATCCACCATTTTACCTTTAAATTATTGATTAGGCAGTTCAGGGACCTTCCTTTCAGCCACTGCATGCTGTTATCATTTAGTTGTCAGATTTTCTTTCTAAATCTCCTTTTTTTTTTTTACAAAACTGTAGTTTACCTCATTACTTGTCAGGTCAATGTAAACAAGTGCTGAGTGTCTGTTTGGGTGTCTGAGTGTGTTTCTTTGTGTGTCTGCTAGAGTGTCTATATGTGTGTGAGAGTGTGTGTGTGTGTGTCAGGTAAGCATAATTTATGTTTTTTTTCTTAAACGGGAAGAGTCCACAGCTGCATTCATTACTTTTGGGAAAACAATACCCAAGCTAGAGGACACTGAATGCAAACAAAGGGTGGGTACAAAAAAGGCGGCTCCTTCGAAAGGCACCACTGAAATTACTTGACACCCCACAAAATCTACATACGACAAGGGAAAAACTGGAAGCCCGGTTAACCACTCATCAGTTACATAACCTGCAAAGTCGTGCTAGAGACCACTCAGACTCAGAGTCTGCTGAGCACAAAGGCTTCTGGGGAGTCAACCCTGCGTCACCTCAACTCCCACAGAAAACATTCTGGCCTAGAAACAAAAAAACCTCTATCAACCCCCTGAGAGGGAGAGAAGAGGAACCAGTAAGAGATCCGAAGAACCATCCAACACAGGCTCAAGCCAAACTGGCAAAAACCCTATCTACCCCCGAGAGGGAGAATAGAAGACCCTATGAGATATCAAAAGGATCCAATCCAACTTAGAGCAACCCGAGGTTGCCATAGGACCACTGTCCAGGGAACCAAATTCCATAAGAGGACAAGGGCCATAAGATAGATCCATAGTCAGGAGAAAAACATCACTAGGATGACCAGAAAGTCACCCACATAACACTGACACCGCACCATACTAACCATGGTGATCTAGAAAACCGCGAGTTCCCCCTTGTAACCTAGACAAGTCAAAACCCATCCAGCTAAACAAGCATAGATACGCAGAGACAGAAAACTGTCCTAGCCGCTAAAAAGAGCTCTCCCAGAGGGCACAGAGCGAGCCACCTGTGCGCAAAACTCGCGATAACCAATCCCCAGGCAGCCAAGCTGACCTGAGCCATCGTGGGACACATCCCACCGAAGAGTGCCGAAAAATCTCGACAACAGCTCCTGTTCAAAGAGCGTTCTATCCTGGCAGCACACGCAGCCTAGTAGGGAGATGGGCACAAAGAGTCTCCCCATTAACAGGGAGGACAGATTCAATACCAGCAAACGATCCATACACTGCAAGAGCAGACTGATCCCTGGCCTTTCTTCCAGGATAACGGTCCCAGCCCAATGGCTAGTGAAAGATCGAAAACAAGAGTCTCAGACCCTTGGAAGAACCAGGATAGATCTACGAGGAATCAAACCCCCAGAGTAGAACCCTGAGCAAACTGGCAGGCTATCCTGAACTATGACAGGAACCTCATGCTCGGGTCCAAGAACCTTTACACAGCAGCCTTCCAAAAAGAAGGAACACTACCCAAGGGAAGAAAAGTACTCTGACCCACAGCATCCCTCTCTTCAGAGTATGCAAGAGAGGGCAAAAACCCTATGAGGCAAGAAAACAAGGACCCACAGGTCCTTCACAGATACTGAGGTACCTCCCAATACAGGAGACCACGAAAAACCCTTTCGTCACCCCAGGTGAGAAGAACAGGATTAGGCAACGGTAACCACTCTACCAATAGAGGCTAAACCCCAATATCGTCAGTCCAGTTAGAACAGCAACTGGAGTCTACCAGAAGCATCAGATGTTCCAGCAGACAAGTAGGGATCCGTCAGAAACCTCAAACTGAAGCCTCAGGCTGATATAAATCTCCCATGAGAGTCAGAAACCTTCCGCCCGCTCCAAAGGGCCACGCGAGAGAACAAACCCTAAGATTAAACAGGACTGTCCATATCCATGTCAGACAAGGGCATAGTCCTAAGCCGGAGTCCTCGAAAAACAGAACCGATCCGAAGATCTAAAGCTCCAGAGTAACCCATAAGCTACCTCCCATGGTTAGGAGCGCACCCAGACAGTGCCTTCTGCCATCTAAATCCTTAGATGTAAAGAACCTACACCCACAAAACTAAGAGTCCGAAAAAAGGACTCCCCACCGGTTTTAGAAGGGGGCAACCAGTACCCCTGGATCGCAAGGTAAACCATGTAGACAGGTCCAACGACCTGACCCACACGCTGGTGAATATAAAATGGTCAAATTTCTGACCCAGGAAGGCAAAAGGACTGCAACTGACCCCAGACCACCTACCCCTAAGCCAGAAGGTCTAGATCTGTAATAGGATCGACGGATAGCATCCGAGAGCCCAAAGACCCTAGTATGATAAGGGGCACTTCTGATTTTGAGAAAACAACAGTTTACAGAGATCCCTGTAGGATCTGTCTCCCAACATCCTTGAAATGGAACAACGGAAGCCTCACAGCTCTTGGTAGAAAGACAGGGAGGCCCCTGTACTCTACATACCAGAGCAAACAAAACACTGAGAACAGAAGGAAGAAGGACATGCCCGCACTTCCAGATAAATAACCCAACCCAAGACGGGAGGGAAGAAAACATCGCCCCCGCAACTGAATGCGACTGGTCCACAGTGTCGTCATCTGGAGATACCGCAAGAGGAGACGCAAATCGTCCACCCAATAGTAGACCTCCGGCAATCTTATTTCCAGGCTCCAAAGGAATGGAAGACTATGGTACCAAGTCCCCAGGGACCCTAGGAACCACGATGATGTCTGAAAAAAACAGTCAAGTCTCAAGCAATAATGTTAGCAAGAACCAACTTATATCGGAGCTCACAATCTCCCTACCAGAAGTGTTGTATGTATGCCGCAGGCCCCAAACTTCGTAGTAGGATCCGAGCCCGGAGTCCATAACACTGGGCCATAAGAGACATTCCTTTCTCTCTATTATATCCAACAGGATAATCAGCACCATGAGGGTCACATGAACCCAAGAAAAATAGTAGACAGCGCCTCGACCAGTACCTGCCTGGTACAAGAACATTTCAGAACTGTCTAAGGACCAAGAAAAATCAACTTGAAGGTTCGATAATATGAACTATAAAAACATAACCTCGGTCTTAACCAAAATGCACAACTTCCAAGGAAGTGCCCATGCAACCAAAAAAATCGCAAGAATCAGTTCCAGAAAAAAACATTCCCAAAAAGGGTTATATCAAACGTGAGATTATACAACAAATCAAATACATCCTAACCAGATGAAAAAATAAATATAAGGCAGCACCCGTGGGTGAACGCCCAAGGAAAAAAGGTAGGCCAACCAGTCCAGCCGATCAGAGGCCCCCTTCACCCAAGCTCAGATCTGGAACGATACATAAAAGAAAAACATAAAAACGGAGACGTCAAGATTACCTTCATCCCCAAGCGTCATACTCAATGTGCCATCCGGCATCTAACGCCTCGTATACCTCGGCCCACTAGGACTGGGATCCTCTAGCAACGCCAAAACATGCCGTAGTAGAACACGTAGACGTGCCAACTTATAACTGAAGACAAAATCATCCCTTGCCGGATCGACAAATGACTCCAACCCCAAGGTTGGGGCCCCTGAAGCCTCAGAGGCCCACGCTTCCAAAGCAGACCGAACTGAGTTGGGCGATCCCACGCCCAACGGGCCTTGCTTAACAGAACACGGACAGTATTGTAAAGATATTTCACTTGGGAGATACAAATGAGCAGCAATAATAGTCCGTTCCCCCAATGGTGGGAGAATCAAACAAACCCCTTCGTGGTGGGCCTATATAGATACTATTTTGCAAACTTTACATGTTGCGTGGATGCATATCACTTACCCCCCTCTTCATGGCTCGTGTTCCCAATATACGTGCCTGTATGCTTGTAGCCATGAGGTGAAGCACTTTCTATGTGGTCGCCGGTCCGTATACTCAGCTTGGAGCCTCCACGCTCTAACAAGCTACTCCACCAGTCGCCGCCGCAATGATTCACCCGGCTCACAGGTATGACGTAATATTCTGTTACCGACTTGCGGGGGGTAAGGAGTCCACGATTATTATGTTCAATCATTAGGTCCTCACTCATCCACTTCGTAAGTATCTGGAACCTAGGAACTTGTAACAGACTGCCGGCTCCAAAATACGGCTTGATAGAGATAAGACAAAAAAGTTGCTGGAGTCGCAGTGTTGCAATCAATTTGACAGCTTTATTCATCCAATAAGACAGGTATAAATGTGACAGCCCTTCAGTAGTGTACAAGCTTACGCGTTTCGGCTATTATGCCGTAATCATAGATTACGGCATAATAGCTGAAACGCGTAAGCTTGTACACTACTGAAGGGCTGTCACATTTATACCTGTCTTATTGGATGAATAAAGCTGTCAAATTGACTGCAACACTGCAACTCCAGCAACTTTTTTGTCTTATCAGATACAAATGAGCCAAGGCTGCAGATATGGCCATGTGGAACGTGCCATAACCTCTGGAGGAAACAAGCCACCTTCCGGAGAAGGAGTAAAGGCCATAGAGACAGCTGCTTGCGTAGCAAAGGAAAATTCTGAGACACGCGCCTCACAGGACCTAGAATCCTCGGGGGCGGATGGCTCAACGCACTCTGAGGACCCAGAATCGGGACAAGAGAGTACTCTGGAACGGCAATCGGAACATAAATGATGGGCATGGATAACCCGGGCCATTTCATATTCATCACAAGGCACATTCTCTGCATCAGAGACATCCGTGTCTAAAAAAACAGAATTTATGCTTACCTGATAAATTACTTTCTCTTACGGTGTATCCAGTCCACGGATTCATCCTTACTTGTGGGATATTCTCATTCCCTACAGGAAGTGGCAAAGAGAGCACACAGCAGAGCTGTCCATATAGCTCCCCCTCAGGCTCCGCCCCCCCAGTCATTCGACCGACGGTTAGGAGAAAAAGGAGAAACCATAGGGTGCAGTGGTGACTAGTTTTAAACGAAATTTTTTTTATCCTGACTTAAATGCCAGGGCGGGCCGTGGACTGGATACACCGTAAGAGAAAGTAATTTATCAGGTAAGCATAAATTCTGTTTTCTCTTACAAGGTGTATCCAGTCCACGGATTCATCCTTACTTGTGGGATACCAATACCAAAGCTTTAGGACACGGATGAAGGGAGGGCACAAGTCAGGTAACCTAAACGGAAGGCACAACTGCTTGCAAAACCTTTCTCCCAAAAATAGCCTCCGAAGAAGCAAAAGTATCGACTTTGTAAAATTTGGCAAAAGTATGCAGTGAAGACCACGTTGCTGCCTTACAAATCTGTTCAACAGAAGCCTCATTCTTGAAAGCCCATGTGGAAGCCACAGATCTGGTGGAATGAGCTGTAATTCGTTCAGGAGGCTGCTGTCCAGCAGTCTCATAAGCCAATCTGATGATGCTTTTCAGCCAGAAGGAAAGAGAGGTAGCAGTCGCTTTCTGACCTCTCCTCTTACCAGAATAGACAACAAACAAGGATGATGTTTGTCTGAAATCTTCAGTTGCTTTTAAATAGAATTTTAAAGCACGAACCACATCAAGATTGTGTAATAGTTGTTCCTTCTTAAACACTTGATTAGGACACAGAGAAGGAACAATGATTTCCTGGTTAATATTCTTATTAGAAACAACTTTTGGAAGAAAACCAGGTTTGGTACGCAAAACAACCTTATCTGCATGGAACACCAGATAGGGTGAATTACACTGCAAAGCAGACAATTCTGAAACTCTTCGAGCAGAAGAAATAGCTACCAAAAACAAAACCTTCCAAGATAACTTAATATCTATGGAATGTAAAGGTTCAAACGGAACCCCTTGAAGAACTGAAAGAACTAAATTAAGACTCCATGGAGGAGCCACAGGTTTATAGACAGGCTTAATTCTGACTAAAGCCTGTGCAAACGCTTGAACGTCAGGTACTTCTGCCAGACGCTTGTGTAACAGGATAGACAAAGCAGATATCTGTCCCTTTAAGGAACTAGCTGACAAACCTTTCTCCAACCCTTCTTGGAGAAAAGACAATATCCTGGGAATCCTAATCTTACTCCACAAGTAACCCTTGGATTCACACCAACAAATATATTTCCGCCATATCTTATGGTAAATCTTCCTGGTGACAGGCTTTCTAGCCTGGATCAGAGTATCTATAACCGATTCAGAGAACCCACGCTTAGATAGAATTAAGCGTTCAATCTCCAAGCAGTCAGTTGCAGAGAAACTAGATTTGGATGCTTGAATGGACCTTGAATTAGAAGATCCTGCCTCGATGGCAGTGTCCAAGGTGGAACAGATGACATGTCCACTAGGTCTGCATACCAAGTCCTGCGTGGCCACGCAGGCGCTATCAGAATTACCGAAGCCTTCTCCTGTTTGATTCTGGCTACCAGCCGAGGGAGGCGGGGAAACAGTTGAAAGACATAAGCCAGATTGAAGGACCAAGGCGCTACTAGAGCATCTATCAGTGCCGCCTTGGGGTCCCTGGACCTGGATCCGTAAAGAGGAAGTTTGGAGTTCTGGAATGCCCCATAGCTGGGTCAGCTGAGCAAAAACCTCCGGGTGGAGTTCCCACTCCCCCAGGTGAAAAGTCTGGCGACACAGAAAATCCGCCTCCCAGTTGTCTACTCCTGGGATGTGAATTGCAGATAGGTGGCAGGAGTGATCCTCCGCCCATTTGATGATCTTGGTTACTTCCTTCATCGCTAGGGAGCTCTTTGTTCCTCCCTGATGAATGATGTACACTACAGTCGTGATGTTGTCCGACTGAAATCTGATGAATTTGGCCGCCGCTAGTTGAGGCCATGCTTGGAGCGTGTTGAATATCGCTCTCAGTTCCAAAATGTTTATCGGGAGAAGAGACTCCTCCCGAGACCATAGGCCCTGAGCTTTCAGGGAGCCCCAGACCGCGCCCCAGCCTAACAGACTTGCGTCGGTCGTTACAATGATCCACTCCAGTCTGCGGAAGCACATTCCCTGAGACAGGTGATCCTGAGACAACCACCAGAGAAGAGAATCTCTGGTTTTCTGGTCCAGTTGGATTTGAGGAGACAAATCTGCATAATCCCCATTCCACTGTTTGAGCATGCACAGTTGCAGTGGTCTGAGATGAATTCGGACAAAAGGGACCACGTCCATTGCCGCAACCATTAATCTGATTACCTCCATGCACTGAGCTACAGAAGGCCGAGGAATGGAATGAAGAACTCGGCAAGTAGTTAAAAGCTTTAACTTCCTGACCTCCGTCAGAAATATTTTCATTTCTACCGAGTCTATTAGTGTTCCCAGGAAGGGAACCCTTGTGAGCGGGGACAGAGAACTTTTTTCGACGTTCACCTTCCACCCGTGAGACCTTAGAAAGGCCAGAACAATGTCCGTATGAGCCTTGGCTTTGTGAAGAGACGACGCCTGTATTAAGATGTCGTCTAGGTAAGGTGCTACTGCAATGCCCCGCGGTCTTAGTACCGCTAGAAGGGACCTACGCATCCTTTAGATCCATGGTAGTCATATATTGACCTTCCTGGATCATCGGCAAAATTGTCCAAATGGTTTCCATTTTGAATGTTGGAACTCTGAGGAATTTGTTTAGAATTTTTAGGTCCAGGATTGGCCTGAAAGTTCCTTCCTTTTTGGGAACTACAAACAGGTTTGAGTAAAAACCCAGTCCTTGTTCTGCAATTGGAACTGGAAATATCACTCCCATCTTTAGTAGAGTTTCTACACAGCGTAAGAACGCCTGTTTCTTTGTCTGGTCTGAAGACAAACGAGAAATGTGGAACCTTCCCCTTGGAGGAGAGTCCTTGAATTCTAGAAGATATCCCTGAGCAACGATTTCTAATGCCCAGGGATCTGGGACGTCTCTTGCCCAAGCCTGAGCAAAGAGAGAGAGTCTGCCCCCTACCAGATCCTTCTTGGCCTGTTTACCTTTGTTCCAGCCCTGCAAGGGTTTCCAGGTTGCTTTGGGCTGTGAAGCGTTACCCTCTTGCTTTGCGTTTGCAGAGGTTGAAGCAGGGCCACTCCTGAAGTTGCGAAAGGAGCGAAAATTAGCCTTGTTTTTGGCCTTAAACGGTCTATCTTGCGGGAGGGCATGGCCCTTTCCCCCAGTGATATCCGAAATAATTTCTTTCAACTCGGGTCTGAAAAGGGTCTTTCCCTTGAAAGGAATATTTAGCAATTTTGTTTTGGACGACACGTCAGCCGACCATGATTTGAGCCAAAGCGCCCTCCGCGCCATAATGGCAAAACCAGAATTTTTCGCTGCTAACTTAGCTAATTGAAAAGCGGCATCTGTGATAAAAAGAATTAGCCAGCTTTAGAGCATTAATTCTATCCATGACTTCGTCATCTCTCTCTGGAGCGACTCCTCCAGCGCCTCAGACCAGAAAGCCGCTGCAGTAGTTACAGGAATAATGCAGGCAATCGGTTGAGTTGAAACTGCTCCCTCTACCTTAGGGACCGTCTGCCACGCGTCCCGCCTGGGGTCATTTATGGGGAACATTTTCTTAAAGATAGGGGGGGGGGGAACAAAAGGTACACCTGGTCTCTCCCACTCCCTAGTCACAATATCCGCCACCCTCTTCGGGATCGGAAACGCATCAGTGTATACAGGGACTTCTAGAAACTTGTCCATTTTACACAATTTTTCTGGGACCACCATGGGGTTGCAATCATCCAGCGTAGCTAAAACCTCCTTAAGCAGTACGCGGAGGTGTTCAAGCTTAAATTTAAACGCTAAGGAATCTGATTCTGCCCGCTGAGAAACCTTTCCTGTGTCAGAAATTTCTCCCTCGGACAGCCCATCCCTCACTGCCACTTCAGAGTGTTGTGAGGGTACAACGGATAAATCATCCAAAGCTTCTGATTGCTCATCCTCTGTTCTTAAAACTGAGCTATCACGCTTTTTAGGAAAAACTGGCAGTTTGGATAGAAAAGCCGCGAGGGAATTATCCATGACTGCTGCTAATTGTTGTAATGTAATAGGGGCCAATGCGCTAGAGGTACTAGGCATCGCTTGCGCTGGCGTAACTGGTGTTGACACATGGGGGGAGGAAGGTGGACTATCCTCATTACCTTCGGTTAAAGAATCATCTTGTGAAACATTTTTAAGTGTCACTGCATGGTCTTTAAAATGCTTAGATACCTTAGCACACTTTAAACACAAATGTAAAGGGGGTTCCGCCATGGCTATTAAACACATAGAACAACGTCTATCTGAAGGCTCTGACATGTTAAACAGACTTAGACAGCACTCAAATACAGAAAAATACAATTTTAGAAAAAACAGTACTGTGCCTTTAAATAATAAAAAGCGCACACTTTTTTACTAAATCTCAAAAAATAACCCAATCTTTATGAAATTTTCACCATATGATCCTAATGCTTTGAAATGATTACACATTGAATTTCAAGTCAATTAACCCCTTAATGGCCAAACCGGAGCAAAGTAAAGCTGGCAACCGGTTTGAAAACTACAGCACCATGCCACAGCAATCTGCTGTGGCCCTACCTTCCTTGGGGATTAGTTTTGATCGAAAATAAGCCTCTATGAAGTCCTCAAGTAATCTTTAGACCCTCCACGTGAAGCTGCATGAAGCTGTCTGCAATAACAACTGCGCAATTGAGGCGCGAAATTTAGGCCCCTTCCCTCTCCACTCTGGAGTTGTGGGGCCTTCACAAGCCTAAATAGGTGTCTAAATATATGCCATGTGGAATAAACCCCATAAAAACGTTCCAAATGTGATAAAACCTTGTAAAAAGATCAGATTTTTGTTATAAAATAATCGAATGCCCCTTAACAGTGTCCACCAGTGTTTTGAGCCCTTTTAAATAAGCCTTCTTTCTATACTAAGTCTCAGAATATGGCTTACCTTCCCCACATGGGGATTTTTGTCAGTCTTCTAGCATTACTAAGTCTTGACTAGAAAAAAATGACTGAGCATACCTTATAGCAGTTAAGCCTGCAAACTGTTCCCCCCAACTGAAGTTTTCTTGTACTCCCCAGTCCTGTGTGGGAACAGCAATGGATTTTAGTTACAACATGCTAAAATAGTTTTCCTCTCAGCAGAAATCTTCATCACTTTCTGCCACAGAGTAAATAGTACAAACCGGCACTATTTAAAAATAACAAACTCTTGATTGAAGAAATAAAAACTACAAATCTAACACCACATTCACTTTACCCTCCCGTGGAGATGCTACTTGTTAGAGCGGCAAAGAGAATGACTGGGGGGGGGGGGGGGGCGGAGCCTGAGGGGGAGCTATATGGACAGCTCTGCTGTGTGCTCTCTTTGCCACTTCCTGTAGGGAATGAGAATATCCCACAAGGATGAATCCGTGGACTGGATACACCTTGTAAGAGAAATCAGAATCCTCCATCTTGGGATTACAAAAATGACAAACACTAACTGGCGCCACTATTACACCCCCAATGGCTGGGGCACTCACCACCTCCTGTGAATCAGACAACCAACAAGCAGACTCTCTGTCGCCACACAGTCAGCATACAGAAGTGAAAACAATGTAACCGCACTCTGTCACGAGGTGCACCGTGCAAGTCATAAAAAGAGCACACAAATCTAAAGATCATGCAATTTGATAAGGCCGTAATGTTCCATGAGCCTATAGTATTACTACACACTCAGCAGATAGAACTACATTACAATCATGATTAAAGTCCCCCTGTTCAATAACCCCCTTCAGAGGATATTAACCCATGATTCCTAATTTAAGATAAAACGAGTCCCACTGGGACCCTACCTTTTCACGTTAACATCACATCACATAATGAAGTAAAATGAAACGATCTTACCGGAATCTACACCGTGGAACAGGAACACTGCCCTTCAAGTGCGACAGATAGTAGCCTCGCCTCTGACATGGACTTGAGTGAATAAAGGCAGGCAGCGAAACTCGTCAACGCTGATTGCCAAGGAGCTGTTAATATGAGTCGGGATGTTTTCGCAGAAAGACTCTCCCTGCATCTCCGGACTCTAACCTTCATCCATGCTCTCACTGAGAGGCTGACAGGACTACTTAAAACTCCAGTCCCATTTCGAAGAGTACTACCCTCCATAAGAGATTACTCTGAATCTTCTGACACTTCTCTGCCAACCTCCTGTGACAAAGGCAAAGAATGACTAGGGGATGAGGGAAGTGGGGGAGGTATTTGAAGCCTTTGGCTGGGGTGTCTTTGCCTCCTCCTGGTGGCCAGGTTCTGAATTCCTAAAAGTAATGAATGCAGCTAAAGACTCTTCCCGTTTAAGAAGAAAAGATCTTCCCACCTGGCAAAATAAATTCCTCTCTTGGCTGGGGAGAATAAGTGTTATAAAGATAAACATATGACCTAAAATCATATATATCTTCCAAACTCTACCCATCCCCATCACAGAATCCTACATTAATAGACTACAAACAAACCTAGAACAATTTATATGGTAAAAACTCAAACCCTACATTCCTTAAACTACTCTACTTGCCCATGGAAAAAGGAGGCTTTGTAGTTCCTAATATGCAACTTTACAGATCGGCTATAAATGCTCCAAAGGCTAATAGAATGGTGCCACAACTCTCAACAGAAATCCTGGATGCATCTGGACAATGATATGTAAAATCTATGTAACACAGGAACGCTAGCCTGGCTCCTCCAAATCAACACAAATACCCCATATCAGATTATACCATACTTTCAGAATTATTTTTCCACTGGAACAAATTAATAAGCACTAGTACGTTCATCTATTCTCGCCCTTCCCAAATTACACCTCTCAAAGACAACCCAGACATTCCCTTCCTCACGCACAACAAAGACGGTTCCAATAGATACCAAATACGCGATTGCGTTATCCACATAACCATTACGGACGGAAAATTACAACGGCCAACTTAGACACAGCTCCATTCATGTCATGGTACAAAATAACTCAGTTTCAACAATATTTTAGTACTCTCACCCCCAAACAAAGTGTCTTACATCCCCTCATTCCCTTTGAAACTCTTTGTACGTACAAACCCCACCCAGGCATACAATCTCCATACATTATAAACTACTACTAAAATAAAAACACCTCTACACCATCTCAACAAATGGCACAGAGAATTAGATAAACATCTGTATCCCAAAACCTGGCAAAAATTATTTGACAATCACAAACACTCCTCCATCTCCGCACGTATTCAAGAGATGAATTATAAATTCATCTCTAGATTGCATCTCACACCTGATAGAATAAAACACATTTACAAACACACAAATGGGAAATGCTGGAGAGGCTGTGGACATGATGGGATGGTACCCCTTGCACATTTGGTGGCATTGCCCTAAACTAGAAACTTTTTGGAAAGAGGTAATTTCCAATACACTGGAGATCATAGTCCCTTCTTTACTAGATATTCTTTTGGTCCACTCTTTTCCAAAACTAAAAGATATAGCAAAAAAATCCCTTCTAAAACTTATTATCAACAATGCTAAACTGGATCACACAAAAGTGGAAATCCCTATAGCCCCCATATACAGAGGACTGGAAACACCAGGTGACTGAACTTCTTGACAGAGAGATACCACTACTTAAAATTAGAGATTATAGAGGTACATGAAAATATGTTAGAATTCTGAAACCACTAAGGGCTTAAACAAGAGAAATCTCTCACAATTTCCCTTCCTTCACCTAATTAACCCTCCCCTCTTTTTTTTTCCCGTTGCTGGACCTCCTTATCCTAATGCACAACAAAAACATAATGTTTTCTTTCCATTATCTTAATGTAACATCTAACGAAAGATTATCCTCTTTGTTTTCTCTTATATTGCACATTTATTGCATGTATTATGTCACTCATTATGGAGTGATAACTCTTGTTTATTGTTACGTTATCCTTTATTTTATAACTTACAAAATTTGAAGAAATTCCCCCTATTCATTTGCGTATGTCTTTTGAATACCCAATTTCATTGCAATGTCTAGACCTATTGGACTCTTGAAAAATGTTATATAAAAATAAAATTTAAAAAATTAAAAAAACTATATAGTCTTTAACAGTCCTGTAAGAAGAAATTGGTAAAAGAAATACTGTTTCCAATCTAATGGCCCTTTAGAAAAGTGGAAAATTAATCAAGTCATAAAACATACTAGCAGGAGTGTCCCACAAATGTAGAAGTGCCTTTTCCCCCTTAGGACTTAGAAGCAAATCAGTGTGTTAAATTAGAAGTTCCTTTGAGCAAAAACACTTTAACACTTTTAGAACACCAAAAGGCTTGTAAATCTTACCGAAAACCAATGCTTCTTTTTACAGTTCAGTTGTTCCATTGCCGTTTATAGTTGGTGAATGTTCACTTATGAAGTCATAACTATTAGGAATATGCAACAATAAATATATTTACTGTAAATATGTGGGGCATCATCATAGATACAGTAAATAAACACAAACATGTCCCTAGTTAGATTTAAGTCACAACATCATCCGTTCGGACTGAGCCCGTGTTAAGCCACTTTCTCCACTTATGCCGAATGTATATTACAGTCATCCCTTCAGGTATAAGATACCATAATTTTTTTAACAGATACTATAGTGTTATTCAATCCAGTGCTATTTCTATTCAAATACAATTAGCAAATTGTGATCAATAGCGTGCATAGTGAATAATAACATGTTACATATCTAAATTATTATGTTGTTTATCATGTCAACAAATACACAATCATATATAATATTGGACTATCCTAATGTCATATCTTTAACCTACAAAACGTGTAAATTAAAGTCAAACCAAAATATACAGTATATCGTGCTAAAATAATATGTCTAGTTAAACATCTATCTATCTATCTATATATATATATATATATATATATATATATACATATACACACACAGTATATACACACATACATATACAGGGCTCAAAATAACAAATTATGCTTACCAGATAATTTCCTTTCCTTCTGAGGAGATTCCACGGCTTCATTCCTTACTTGTGGGAAAAACAGAACCTGGCCACCAGGAGAAGGCAAAGACACCCCAGGCCAAAGGGTTAAATACCTCCCCCGCTTCCCTCATATCCCAGTCATTTTGCCAAGGGAACAAGGAACAGTAGGAGAAATATCAGGGTATAAATAGTGCCAGAAGAACAAACAAAAAAAAATTAGGTCCGCCCATCGGAGAATACGGGCAGGGGCCGTGAACTCTCCTCATACAGAGGGAAAGGAAATTATCCGGTAAGCATAATTTAGGTTTTCCTTCTTAATATGAGGCTGTAATAAGACTACTTAAAACTCCAGTCCCATTTCATAAGGAACTACTCTATCTTCTGACACTTCTCTGCCAACCTCCTGTGACCAAAGGCAAAGAATGACTGGGATATGAGGGAAGGTATTTAAGCCTTTGGCTGGGGTGTCTTTGCCTCCTCCTGGTGGCCAGGTTCTGTATTTCCAGCAAGTAAGGAATGAAGCTGTGGACTCTCCTCATATTAAGAAGGAAATCAAGCCCTAAGCTACTAGCCAGCCCAAAATGTTACTCGCCACTTTTAATCCCACCCATTACCCTGTCCACATCACACCCACTAACCCCCCACCCCCCCCCCTGTGAGTTTGCACAAACAAATTACAATTATATTATTCTTTCCAGATTTTATGGTTTCTATTAGTTTATTGTATAACCCAGACTCGGTAATCCTTTACCACTGTGCTGTAAGGGCAACGCTGCAGGACCCGGTCTAGGATTAGATATAGGCTCAAGCAAATGTGCTTGGCTGAGCAAGGCGAACATCCTTAAATAACACTGAAGGGGTTTAATAATCCCTGGATCGACCTTCTAGGAGGTCAGCGTAATTGTCAGAGACCTGAGCTTCACCAGTTTGTTCTATCTAGCATGTATAGAATGGTAAGACTGAAGTACTACAGGTAGATGGGTGCAAAGACTTGCGCTGAGCACCTGATCGAATCACCACATTCGTCCATTAAGCCTCCCACTGCCCTACTAGCCGTGACTCATACATAGCATAGCAATGCCCAATGCAGACGATATCCAGACATTCATTCACTTACGAATCCAAGAAGAGAGGAAGTACACATCGGGAGAAACTCACATAGAGGCTCAGTGGCTGCCGGACTTCATCTCCTTAATCCAGTGCATCCAGATAAACTCACGTTTTCGTTAGGAGACTCTACCCTTTGCAGACGTCCGGCAGAAACACCTTCACTCCTCCCTCAGCTGTGTACGTATGTGATCCATGACGTTAGGCACAGCTCCGTGCTCACCGGTATTTCAAATCCAAGGAACAGAGCAAATAAGGAGCACCTCCACGGTAAAGGGTATTAATAAAAACAAACTTTATTTCCAAAAAATGTGATTAAAATTGATTACATAGGCCACAGCACAGCAAAGGTCCAGGGATAGTGGTCAAATTCCAGTGACCCATCAGCCGAAACGCGTCAGTGGTTCACTGGGATTTGACTACTATCCCTGGACCTTTGCTGTGCTGTGGCCTATGTAATATTCAATTTTAATCACATTTTTTGGAAATAAAGTTTGTTTTTATTAATACCCTTTACCGTGGAGTTGCTCCTTTTTTGCTCTGTTCCTTATATAGGTGCAAAAAACACAGTAATAATGTACACAAAGGGTTTAACCCAACACAGTAAAGGTGGCACAATGTAAAACTGATGTCTCTATGTGAATTTTCAGAAAATGTACTGTCATATTAAGAACAAAAAGCTTTACCCCCTAAAAATTTTCTTGAGACTCCAAGGCTACTAAACAGAAGGCCACTGATCTCCGATGTAAAGAAGAAGCAGGAAGGTTACTGCTCTGGAGTCAACATGTTAACATCTGCTGTCCAAGAGAAGATTATACATAAAGAAACAAAAGGAAAATAGAGTAGTCCGTAATGTTGCTTCTATATACAAAACTGGTGAGTTTCAATGAAAAAGGAAAAAAAATACACTGCATATTAGTAATTTTAAGTGATTTTATTTTATACCAGAAATAATTTAGTGCAGAAATACTTTACATACATGTACAATTTAATAGAAAAATAAAAATACTTTTGGTAAACATGTTTACAATTTAAGCACTTACATAATAAATTAGCTGTCGTGCTTCAAGAAACCTGTAAAACCGACAACCCTCAATTCTTTCATGAGAAATATTGAGCTATCCTGTCACTTATTAATCTCAAGAACTACTTGATCAGCAATAAATAAAAAGGTTGTTTTCATGACCTTATATACATCTATTTCAGTTTAGACATGATACACAATATAGACTTAGGAGCACAAAAAGAATTCAGACATTTTAGAACCATGGCGTCTGGTTGGAAAGTCAAAAAGCAGGAAAACCTGCAAACTACAGCACTACTCCCAGAAGTCTGCAAGCTACATAAACAAATACATCCTTAAAGGCAGGCACAGAATTAAAAGAACAGATTTTGCATTTGTTATCTCCATTAAACAAAAAAGTACAGCTCATTAACTAGCATAAAATTCCATACCCATAAATTAAGTTAGCACTGCTACTACTGTTAAGGTGGTGCTATCGCAACTATTTATTTCCTGATGACCAAACATATATGTATATATTTTATAACTTATATACAAATATTTTTGTATTGTTTAAACATGTTTTCTTAAATGCACAAGACAATTTAGTTTCAGGTTCCTTTAAATAGGAACATGACTTTGCATTTAACTCCTTAGCTTAAATAGCAGCAAAATGTGCAATCAGAAAAATAGCGGTTAACTTTATCCCATTGAAGCATACAGAAGTAACCATGTTGTACAAGCTTAAATTAATCAGGATCTTGTGATTAATGTGGTGCTAACACAGACATCCTCAAACTTGGCCCTCCAGACTCCTACATTTCCCATGATGCTCAGCCAGCATATTAGCTGGAGGGCCAAGTTTGAGGATGTCTGTGCTAATACAATGATTTCAGTAGTATGCACACCAATCCCAAATGTCAGCTTATGTTTATGTTCCTATACAAGACATTGGGCTGCAAGAATTTCATAAAGAAAATATCTGGTAGCTAGGAACAAAAGTAGCATGATTCTTCTCAATAGGGATTAGACAAGGCCAAACACAATTTAGAACAAATTATAATATTGTTATTTGTGTCTCTTACTTCTAGTTAAACATCTACAATTGATATCAAAGGTAGCAATGTTGTGAATGCCCTTTGAACTGTATTCGCATAAGACTGTAGATCAGTTATTGAGAGAGATCAGTCTTCTGAATGACCTGTAATTTGGCACATAAAACACATGCTATGTACTGCTCCCTCCACTGCTTTTTCCTGAGCTGCTGCTTTTCTGCATGCGACTTGCACTTGGTTGTCGAGGTACACGCTGGCTTGAACCTTCCCGGTTGCTCCGTTCCGCAGCACCTTGCCCAGTATTAGTTGAAGGATTGAGTTTGTGTCTCCCTGTAGTCAAAGGAGATATGGTGAATTAACAGCCTTTATTACATACCAGAAATCGTTAAGTGTTCCTTATGAAGATTACAAAATAAATCATTATTAGTTATTGTGCAAAATGTACGGAGACCATCAAAATATTCTAAAGGAATTTTTAAAAGTAGCACATAATTAACGGAGCCAAATAAATGACTTCTCAGCATTATGGAATATGGCACTCAAATCTTTCAAAACTTCACACAGAAAAAAAAATAATAATCTTTGAATAATCGCAATTTCACTGTTAAAAACATAATTTATGTAAGAACTTACATGATTAATTAATTTCTTTCATATTGGCAAGAGTCCATGAGCTAGTGACATATGGGATATACAATCCTAACAGGAGGGGCAAAGTTTCCCAAACCTCAAAATGCCTATAAATACACCCCTCAGAAAAAGGAGTAAAAAAAACAAAAACACATACAAAAAAAAGAGGAACTGGAAATATAATTGTTCTTTTATATAAAAAAAATAAATCATAAACACCAGAAAAAGTGTGGTTCTCATGGACTCTTGCCAATATGAAAGAAATTAAATTTATCAGGTAGGTTCTTACATAAATTATGGTTTTCTTTCATGTAATTGGCAAGAGTCCATAAGCTAGTGACATATGGGATAGAGATTCCCAAGATGTGGAAGTCCACAGAAGATTCATTAGAAATAGAGGGATAAAATAAAAACAGCCATTTTCCGCTGAAAAAAAAATTAAATCCACAAAAAACAAACAAAACAAAAAAAAAAACCTTTTTTCTACCAAAGACTGCATCAGAAGAAGCAAATACATCAAAAAGGTAAAATTTAGAAAATGTATGCAAAGAAGACCAAGTTGCTGCTTTGCAAAATCTAACCAACTGAAACTTCATTCTTAAAAGCCCAAGAAGTGGAGACTGATCTAGTAGAATGAGCTGTGATCCTCTGAGGTGGGGACTGTCCCCTCTCCAAATAAGCTTTATGAATCAAAAGCTTGAACCAAGATGCCAAAGAAAAGGCAGAAGCTTTCTGACCTTTCCTAGAACCAGAAAAGATAACAAATAGACTAGAAGTCTTCCTGAAATCTTTAGTAGCTTCAACATATTTCAAAGCTCTTACAACATCCAAAGATCTTTCAAGAGCATTCTTGGAATTAGAACACAAGGAATGAACAACAATTTATCTACTAATGTTAGAATTCACAACCTTAGGAAGAAATTTAAACAATGTCCACAAGACAGCCTTATCCTGATGGAAAATCAGAAAAGGAGACTCACAAGAGAGCAGACAATTCAGAAACTCTTCTAGCCAAAGAGTTAGCCAAAAATTTTTTTTTCTAGAAAATAGTTTAATATCCAAAAAATGCATAGGCTCAAAAGGAAGACTTTTTTCAAAACCAAATTAAGACTCCAAGGAGGAGAGATTGATTTAATAACAGGCTTGATACGAACCAAAGCCTGAACAAAACAGTGATAGCTTAGCAATCTTTCTATGAAATAAAACAGAAAGAGCAGAGATTTGTCCCTTCAAAGTACTTGCAGACAAAACTTCATCCAAACCATCCTGAAGAAACTGTAAAATTCTAGGAATTCTAAAAGAATGCCAGGAGAATTTATGAGAATAACACCATGAAATATAGGTCTTCAAAACTCGATAAATCTTCTTAAAACAGACTTACGAGCCTGTAGCATAGTATTAATAACCGAGTCAGAGAAACCTCTATGATTAAGCGCTCAATTTCCATATCTTCAAATTTAACGATTTGAGATCCTGATGGAAAAACTAAGGAACTGCTAAAGCATCCACCATCTCCGCCTGAGGATCCCTGGACCTGGACAGGTACCTGGGAAGTTTCTTGTTTAGATGAGAAGCCATCAGATCTATTTCTGGAAGACCCCACATCTGTACAATCTGACAACATCTGGATGGAGAGACCACTCCCCTGGATGTAAGGTCTGACGGCTGAGATAATCCACTTCCCAATTGTCTACACCTGGGATATGCACTGCAGAAATTAGACAAGAGATGGATTTTGCTCAAGAAAGTATCCGAGAAACTTATTTCATAGCTAGCGGACTGCGAGTCCCACCCTGATGATTGGCATATGCGACAGTTGTGATATTGTCTGTCTGAAAACAAATGAATGGTTCTCTCTTTAACAGAGGCCAAACCTGAAGAGCCCTGAAAATAGCAGAGAGTTCTAAAATATTGATTGGTAACTTCGCCTCTTGAGGTTTCCAAACCCCTTGTGCTGTTGAGATCCCCAGACAGCTCCTCAACCTGAAAGACTTGCATCTGTTGTGATCACAGTCCAGGTAGGACGAACAAAAAAGAGGCCCCCTGAATTAAACGATGATGGTCTAACCACCAAGTCAGAGAGAGTTGAATGTTGGGATTCTGTTGACGCTCTACAAATACCTGATAATAATAATAATTTTTTTAAGTATATCAATTGTGATATCCGAGTATAATCCCTGCATCATCGATTCAGCATACAAAGCTGAAGAAGAAGTCTCATGTGAAAATGAGCAAAAGGGATTGCGTCCGATGCTGCAGTCATGAGACCTAAAACTTCCATGCACATAGCCACTGAAGGGAATGATTGAGACTGAAGGTTTCAACAAGCTGAAACCAATTTCATTCGTCTCTTGTCTGTTAAGGACAGTCATGGACACAATCTTTCTGGAAACCTAAAAAGGTGACCCTTGTCTGAGGAATCAAGAAACTCTTTGGTAAATTGATCCTCCAACCATGTCTTTGAAGAAACAACACTAGTTTATTTGTGAGCGATTCGGCTAAATGTAAAGGCTGAGCTAGAACAAAGATATCGTCCAAATAAGGGAATACTGCAATACCCTGTCCTCTGATTGCAGATAGAAGGGCACCGAGAACCTTCGAAAAGATCCTAGGAGCTGTTGCTAGGCCAAATGGAAGAGCGACAATTTGGTGATGCTTGTCTAGAAAAGAGAATCTCAGAAACAGATAGTGATCTGGATGAATCGGAATGCGAAGATATGCATCCTGCAAGTCTATCATGGACATATAATGACCTTGCTGAACAAAAAAAGTCCTTTTAGTCACCATCTTGAAACCTGGGACTCTTGCAAAACGATTAAAAAACTTCAGATCCAGAACTGGCCTGAATGAATTTTCTCTCTTTGAGACAATGAATAGATTTGAATAAAACCCCAGACCCTGTTCCTGAAACGGAACTGGTATGATTACCCCTGAAAGCTCTAGATCTAACACACACCAGATTTGCTGGAACGTGAGAGAAAGAATCTTCTCACAGGAGATCTTACTCTGAATCCTATTCGATACCCATTCGAACACCTGTTCCGATGTAGACAAATTGAAACTACGCGATCGTGCATACGATCGCGAGATTTCAATTATTGGATCGCATCTGGGGGGCGTCCCTACAACCCTAGGAACGCCCTCCAGACCGCGATCAAGTCCTTGAAGCGCAGAAGGCTTCAGGACAGCCGTTTGATATGACGTTCTATTCCGTCATAACGGCTTTAAAGCCCAGGGTAAATATGACGGAATAGAACGGCATAACGGCGTTAAAAGGTTAATAGGCGATATTCCCTTCACATCCCTCTGACAAACACTCTACTCTGAGAGGAATTGGGCTTCAAAATGCTTAGAAGCGCTTATCATAGAAGAAATCACAGAAATCAAGCACAAACTTACTTCACCACCTCCATAGGAGGCAAAGTTTGTAAAACTGAATTGTGGGTGTGGTGAGGGGTGTATTTATAGGCATTTTGAGGTTTGGGGAAACTTTGCCCCTCCTGGTAGGATTGTATATCCCATACGCCACTAGCTCATGGACTCTTGCCAATTACATGAAAGAAATCAAAACTGTAGTATTTGGTCAAATGTGGAACAATTGACTGAAAACATGTTACAGTCTCACCATTTTGATGATCTCGGGGGAAGCACAAAAAACAAAAATGTCATCTAGAGAAGAATACAATTATTTTACAATATTCCAAATTGTAGGGTATGACAAAAAAGGAACATTAGCAACATATTAAACTGGTAATTTAGCAGTTTTGTACAACTACATGTAAGCCAGTCCCATTAAGCCAAATCAAATACAACAAGCAAGCACCATTACACCCTTCCCCCTAAGCAAAAGCACTAAAACTGCTGCCTCAGAAAGCACAGAAGAATATGTAAGCAGGCAGGATGTATGCTCGTATAATCTCATGAATTAATGACAGCAAATGTTCCAATATATACTTGTTTCTTACCAGTTATGAATAAAGCACAATCCATCACTAAACCAGAAAGAGACCGTATAATTCTGTTTGAAATTATCTTACCATTTTTATTAGGGCTGCAACTAACGATTATTTTCATAATCGATTAATCGTCCGATTATTTTTTCGATTAATCGACTAATCGGATAAAAAGAGAATCAATAATAGTTTTCTATGTTTTAAATAAAATCCACATAATGAGTGTTACAAATATAAACTTCAGACGAAAACTTTACATTAAACACAACTGTTTCTTCAATTTTTAAGCAGCAGAACACAGTTTTAAAATTATACAAAACCAAACCACAAACTGTTTGAAAAGAGGTAGAACTAGAAAGAGTTAGACTATCACTGTTAATAACATTCTGTTATTCACTCTTTCAGAAACTTTGCATTGAAATGCAAAAATCTCAACATGTCCACATGCTTCTGGCTAAGGCTGGTTCTCTGTTTGCAGCTATATTTCCTGCAGCAGAGAAAAGGCTGTTGAGGTGTATAAGTAGGGTTTTGCCAATTTCACCAAAGTGGGATATTTATCTTTGTTAGCTCTTCACCAATGCTAAGTGTTTTCTACCTTGGCAAGGGGCCTCTCAATAAAGTAACCCTTGACTTCATTCTAACATAAAAATATCCTGAATATCTATATGCAATGGTAAATAACCAGCTATAAGGTTAGGGGAAATATCTAGTCCGCTCTAAAAATAACAAATATATACTTATAAAGGTTGAATCTCGTACATATTATCACAATTTATTAAAAATATAAAAAAACAATAAAAAACAAAATCAAAAGCGCTAAGGACTGTATATCAATAACAGGACAAAGCCTTACACATTTATTTATACAGTACACATAATCAGCAATAGCAAGCAATACGCTAATAATTGTGCAAACAGATAATAGTGCATATCAATTTAAATAACTCCCATCAAACTAGGGGCAAGGTGTAAACAACAAGCTCAGCACTATATCATGAAAAGCATAGTCCCAAATCACCAGATTTAATATAAACAATCCAAATGATGACTATTATATCTGGGTTGCACATAAGCCAGGGGTAGTTCTAAACTTATACTGTCCTGAAAAAGTGAAAAGTAGACGCCCTTTAAGCTAAGGACATAACCATAAAACACAATACCATATGCAGGAGTTCATTGGAGTGAAGCAGCTGGTGTTGTGCACAGACCAACTAATTGCAAACCAACTAATCGATTAATCGATTATGAGATTCGTTGACAACTATTTTCATAATCGATTATTATCGATTATGCCGATTAGTTGTTGCAGCTCTAATTTTTATATTAGCGCACATGTGACACTGGGCAATTCTTTCACAATTTTTTTTTTAATAGAAAATATATTTAGGGCTGTGATAGGTCATTTATATTACCCACAAGACCACATATACAGGCCTGATGATTAATCAAAAGGGCTGCACAATATTTTTAAGCCATATGTAAGAGCCACACAAGAATATTACACTATTCCAGTTACAAAAAAATAAATAAAAAATAATAGTTTAGAGGGAAAGAAAAACGAAGAGTTAAGGTAAATAGCTGGTAAAATGAGGTGAATATTTGTTTTCTGTCAAAAATATCTCATCTCCGGTTCCAAGAAAGGATGAAGTGAGGAATAGTGTTAACCTCTAAGGCATAGGAAAGTAAATGTTACATATATTTAAAACAAGCATAAGATTTCTATTGTCGATTGTGTATTGAAGGAATTCCTACATTTTCTTAAAGGGGCATTATACACCAAAATTATTAGAGGATATTTAAATAAAGCATTAGGTGTAGATAAAATTTGCAATTGACATCAATTATCTATTTTGCAGCTAAATCTCCTAAAAATAGGAAAAATCATGCCGGATGTTTTAATGACTTTGTATAACTAAGTACTAAACTCTAATCACTGAGTTTCTTATTTTACAAATAAAATAGTTTCACAGCAGACCTCATAACTTAGTGCAGCTGCAGCTTAAGTGAGTTAAGCATATCAGTTAGTGACTTCCTGTCTGTAGGCAGTTAGGGAGTGAGGGGAAAACAGTAGCTCAGTGATTAGAGTTTACTACGTAGGTATACATATTCAGTGAAACACCCTGCATGGTTTATCCGATTTTTAGGAGAGTTAGCTGCAAAATAGGTAATGCATGTTAACTGTAAATTTATTCTAGACCTAATGATTTATTGAAATAGCCTATAATAATTTTGGTGTATAATGTCCCTTTAATAAAAAAACAAACTAAAAAAAAACAAACACAAAAAAACAACTATCGGCTAGATTTAGAGTTTGGCGTTAGCCGTCAAAAGCAGCGCTAAGGGGTCCTAGCGCTGCTTTTTACCACCGGCTGGTATTTAGAGTCAGGTAGGAAAGGGTCTACCGTTCACTTCCTCACCGCGACTCCAGGCTACCGCAGATCCCCTTACGCCAATTGCGTATCCTATCTTTTCTATGGGATCTGTCTAACGCTGGTATTTGGAGTCTTGGAAGAAGTGAGCGGTAGACCCTCTACAGACAAAACTACTGACATTTTTTGGCGGTAGGAGTCAAGAGCTTTACGGGCTAACGCGTGAATGTAAAGCTCTTAACTACTGTGCTACAAAGTACACCAACACCCATAAACTACCTATGTACCCCTAAACCGAGGCCCCCCACATCGCCGCCACTATAATAAAAATTTTTAACCCCTAATCTGCCGACCGGACACCGCCGCCACCTACATTATACCTATGAACCCATAAATCTGCTGCCCCTAACATCGCCGACACCTATATTATATTTATTAACCCCTAATCTGCCCCCCCCCCCACGTCGCCGCTACCTAACTACAATTATTAACCCCTAATCTGCCGACCGGACCTCACCGCCACTATAATAAATGTATTAACCCCTAAACCGCCGCACTCCCGCCTCGCAAACACTATAATAAATAGTATTAACCCCTAATCTGCCCTCCCTAACATTGCCGCAACCTACCTACAATTATTAACCCCTAATCTGCCCTCCCTAACATCGCCGCAACCTACCTACAATTATTAACCCCTAATCTCCCGCCCGCACCGTCGCCGCTACTATAATAAAGTTATTAACCCCTAATCCTAACTCTAACCCTAACACCCCCCTAACATAAATATAATTTAAATGAAACAAAATCATATTCCTAAAATTAAACTAAATTAATCCTATTTAAAACTAAACACTTACCTATCAAATAAACCCTAATATAGCTACAATATAACTAATAATTACATTGTAGCTATTTTAGGATTTATATTTATTTTACAGGCAACTTTGTATTTATTTTAACTAGGTACAATAGCTATTAAATAGTTAATATATATTTAATAGCTACCTAGTTAAAATAAGTACAAAATTATCTAAGATAAATCCTAACCTAAGTTACAAATACACCTAACACTACACTATCAATAAATTAAATAAATTACCTACAATTAGCTAAATTAAAATAAAATAAAACTATTCTATAATACAAAAAAACCAAACACTAAATTACAAAAAATAAAAAAGAATTACAAGAAGTTTAAACTAATTACACCTAATCTAAGCCCCCTAATAAAATAAAAAATCCCCCCCAAAATAAAAAAATGCCCTACCCTATTCTAAACTACCAAAGTAATCAGCTCTATTACCAGCCCTTAAAAGGGCTCTTTGTGGGGCATTGCCCCAAAGTAATCAGCTCTTTTACCTGAAAATAAAAATACAATACTCCCCCCCCCAACATTACAACCCACCACCCACATACCCCTACTCTAACCCACCCAAACCCCCCTTAAAAAAAAAAAAAAAAAACTGTCGCTAACCCCCTGAAGATCATCCTACCTTGAGTCATCTTCACCCAGCCGAGCCGAATTCTTCATCCAAGGTGTGCAGAGGAGGTCCTTCATCCGGTAGAAGTCTTCATCCAAGCGGGGCAAGAAGAGGTCCTCCATCCGGTAGAAGTGTTCATCCAGGTGGCGTCTTCAATCTTCATCCATCCGGAGCGGAGCCATCTTCAAAGGAGCCGACGCGGAGCCATCCTCTTCAACCGACGACTTCCCGACGAATAAAGGTTCCTTTAAGGGACGTCATCCAAGATGGCGTCCCTTCAATTCCGATTGGCTGATAGAATTCTATCAGCCAATCGGAATTAAGGTAGAAAAAAAAAATATGATTGGCTGATCCAATCAGATTGAAGTTCAATCCGATTGGCTGATCCAATCAGCCAATCATATTTTTTTCTACCTTAATTCCGATTGGATCAGCCAATCGGATTGAACTTCAATCCGATTGGCTGATTGGATCAGCCAATCATATTTTTTTCTACTTTAATTCCGATTGGCTGATAGAATTCTATCAGCCAATCGGAATTGAAGGGACGCCATCTTGGATGACGTCCCTTAAAGGAACCTTCATTTGTCGGGAAGTCGTCGGTTGAAGAGGATGGCTCCGCGTCGGCTCCTTTGAAGATGGCTCCGCTCCGGATGGATGAAGATTGAAGACGCCGCCTGGATGAACACTTCTACCGGATGGAGGACCTCTTCTTGCCCCGCTTGGATGAAGACTTCTACCGGATCAAGGACCTCTACTGCGCACCTTGGATGAAGAATTTGGCTCGGCTGGGTGAAGACGATTAAAGGTAGGATGATCTTCAGGGGGTTAGCGATTAAAGGGGGGTTTGGGTGGGTTAGAGTAGGGGTATGTGGGTGCTGGGTTGTAATGTTGGGGGGGTATTGTATTTTTATTTTCAGGTAAAAGAGCCGATTACTTTGGGGCAATGCCCCGCAAAAAGCCCTTTTAAGGGCTGGTAATAGAGCTGATTACTTTGATAGTTTAGAATAGGGTAGGGCATTTTTTTATTTTGGGGGGATTTTTTATTTTATTAGGGGGCTTAGATTAGGTGTAATTAGTTTAAACTTCTTGTAATTATTTTTTGTAATTTAGTGTTTGTTTTTTGTATTATAGAATAGTTTATTTTATTGTATTTTAATTTAGCTAATTGTAGGTAATTTATTTACTTAATTTATTGATAGTGTAGAGTTAGGTGTATTTGTAACTTAGGTTAGGATTTATTTTACAGGTAATTTTGTACTTATTTTAACTAGGTAGCTATTAAATAATTAACTATTTAATAGCTATTGTACCTAGTTAAAATAAACACAAAGTTGCATGTAAAATAAATATAAAACTTAAAATAGCTACAATGTAATTATTAGTTATATTGTAGCTATATTAGGGTTTATTTGATAAGTATTTAGTTTTAAATAGGATTAATTTAGTTAATTTTAGGAATATGATTTCGTTTCATTTAAATTATAATTTATGTTAGGGGGTGTTAGGGTTAGAGTTAGGTTTAGGGGTTAATAACTTTATTATAGTGACGGTGCGGGCGGGAGATTAGGGAGTTAGTAATTGTAGTAGGTGGCGGCGATGTTAGGGAGGGCAGATTAGGGGTTAATACTATTTATTATAGTGGCGGCGAGGTCCGGTCGGCAGATTAGGGGTTAATAAGTGTAGGTAAGGTAGCGGCAACGTTGGGGGGGGGGGCAGATTAGGGGTTAATAAATATTATATAGGGGTCGGCGGTGTTAGGGGCAGCAGATTAGGGGTTCATAGGGATAATGTAGGTGGCGGCGATGTCCGGTCGGCAGATTAGGGGTTAATAATAAAATGCAAGTGTCAGCGATAGCGGGAGTGGCAGATTAGGGGTTAATAAGTGTAAGGTTAGGGGTGTTTAGACTTGGGGTTCATGTTAGGGTGTTAGGTGCAGACTTAGAGAGTGTTTCCCCATAGGAAACAATGGGGCTGCGTTAGGAGCTGAATGCTGCTTTTTTTACAGGTATTAGGTTTTTTTTCAGCCCAAACTGCCCCATTGTTTCCTATGGGGATATCATGCACAAGCAAGTTTTTCCAGCTTACCGCTACCGTAAGCAACGCTGGTATTGAGGGTTGAAGTGGAGCTAAATTAGGCTCAACGCTCCCTTTTCTGAGCCTAACGCAGCCACTCAGACAACTCAAAATACCAGCGTTGTTTGAAGGGTGCGCTGGGAAAAAAAGCAGCGTTAGCTACGCGGGTCTTTACCGACAAAACTCTAAATCTAGGCGAAAGACTTTTACATTCAAGCAAATGCTAAAAATAATTGTGCACAGATTTCTAATAGTAAAAATTCTAGTGAGAGAATAATACAAATAAAAAAGAAACCTCTACATTAAAAAGTAGCCGTTTCATTGCTTAAAGGAACGTAAAACCCAATTTTTTTTCATTCATGATTTAGATAGAACATAAAATTTTAATCAACTTTCTAATTTACTTCTATTATCATATTTTCTTCGTTTTCTTGTTATCCTTATTTGAAAAGCAGAAATGTAAGCTCAAGAGTGTGCACGTGTCTGCAGCACTATATAGCAGCAGTTTTGCAACAATGTTATACATTAGCAGGAGCACTAGATGGCAGCACTATTTCCTGTCATGTAGTGCTTCAGGCATGTGCACGCTACCTACCTAGGTATCTCTTTAACAAAGAATAACTTGAGTATGAAACAATTTTGATAATGGAAGTAAATTAGAAACTTTTTAAAAATTGGATTCTCTATCTGAATAATGAAAGAACATTTTTGGGTTTAATGTCCCTTTAAGCCCAAATAAATAATAAAAAAAAAATACATAAAAATTTTCTTCCATGATTTGGATAGAGCATATAATTTTAAAAATGTTCTTCTATTATCAAATTTGCTTAATTCCCTTTGCTTATTAGTTGAAGGAGCAGAAACGTACTACTGGGAGCTAGCTGAACACACCAGGTGAAGCAATTAGAAAAGACATATGTACAGCCACCAATCAGCATCTAACACCTAGTAGTTCATCGCTGCTACTAAGCCTACTGAGGTATGCTTTTCAAAAAAGGATACCTAGAGAATTAAGTAAATTAGATGATAGAAGTAAATTGAAAAGTTGCTTAAGACTGCAGGTTCTGTCTGAATCATGAACATTTAGTCTTTACTGTCCCTTTGAAGGTGGTTTTGAGGGAGAAGTCCATGGAGGAAAAGGGTGAGAAACAGCATCTGCTTCCATCTCCTGAACCTTCTGGAATGCAATACATGTTTTGGTTATTTTTTTGGATAAAAAATAAAATTAATGAGGGTGAAAAGAATTAAGAATTATACAGTGAATGGAGTTGCGCAAGTTTTCCAAAATAATTGGAGGAAGGTGGGGAGTAGAGAAGAGCAACATGCTCTGTTTTTTAGAAGTTGTGCAATCCCAATTAGCACTAGTTTAAAAGTGGTCTTTGTGCTGCTTCTAATCTACTTTCAATTGTTAAACTTGCACAATGTTATTATATTGTTTTACTTCCAGTTAGCACAATGAACAACTCAAACAGTTTCTATGAAACAGGAGAGAAACAATCCTGACAATAGCACCCCCCCATGCCCTGATGAGGCCATAGAATACCCACAAACAATAAGTCTGCTGGGTGGGTTATTTGGACACTAAAGAAGTACAAATGCCAAGCGCAAAGCAATGAAAGAACACTTCCAAATAATAGGCATCAACAAAAATGGCAATATAAATGGGTTTGTTTGGAGCATTTTCTCATTCTTTACAAAAGGTGGGGATCATCAAAACACTTCAACAAAAACTAGATATCACCAAAAATACAAGCAATTTCTATACCTTGGCCCATATGATAGATATATATAGTGAATATTCCTCCCCACAAGGGGCATGGACAGAACTGACCATTCAACTAGTTACCTGTATGAAAGGAACGCTCAAGCACCACCCCTTTCTCTTCCTAGAGATGCCCAGTCCAAAAATGTGGACTAGGGAGCCTAGTAATTATTACTCAGGAATATGGGCCAAAATATATAGAAAATGCTTGTATTTTTGGTAATTTCTAGTTATCTTGGCCCTCTCTGGTAATAACTACCAGTGAGCAGATTGTAAAGCAGTAACAATCACATAAAAAAAGATAAAAAGCACAAATATAGGATAACATTAAAAAACAACTGATAAAAGGTAACTGCACATATACACAGGAACATACAGGCACCAAACATCCAGATGCTGTATTCCTCAGAAACTCTATCTTTATGGGGAGAAAGGCTCTATAGGACAGTAGAGCTTTCAGCAAAATAAAAAAGGCCCATGGCAAGGCTAAATTTAAAGCATGTGTGCACTCAGAGCAACCCTCAGACAAGATGCCCAAAATGACCCACAACATCAAGGTATATGGTGGCCCCCACTCAGCAACTCCAGATGGAGAGGCTTACCGCTGCACACCAAACCAAAGACATAAAAGGCAGATACATGAATACATGGCAAAAATGCCCTGGTGCCATAAATCACTGCCAAGAAGGAACATACTCAAATACGCAGCTTGGGGAGAGATTCCCAGCTCTGTTCACCTTGCAGCTGGACATAACTAGAAACAGGAAGTCGGGGTGCTTGAAAGTTACGTTCAAGCAGGTAACCAGGAGAGTAGTCAGATCTGACCACGCCCCTTGGGTGGAGGGTTTTTCACTTGGTCAAAGATAGTTGAATTTTACATTGATATTTATGTAGGGACACATTATCAGAATTATTTCCACTGAAAGTTTTTTTTATTTTATTAATTACCTATGTAAAATGTAGTGGTACCCTAAAAAAAAAAAAAAAAAATTAAACCCCCCGCCCATAAATTTCCAATGTCAATTGTTAAGGAAACAAAAGTATATAATCTTAAATGATTAAACTGTAGGAAGGTAATAACCTAGAATTTAATTAAATTTATTCTTATAAAGTGTTATTTAGCTTTCATTCTGATGTGCCATATATACTTTGTTTAAATGCAATCTGTATGTCATTAGTTAATTTGTTATAGTACACAAACATTTATTAGAATATTGATTACAAAATTATGAGATTTCTACAATAGCAAGTTGTACTTACAGTATCTATGGCATTATATGAATTTACATGCCATGATTGCAGGTATGTAACTACTAAAGCACCAGCTAGAACAGTCTGATCACATCAAGAAATGTATAGCTCAAAAAATAAGATCTACACTTTTTTATAGAACTGCAAAGATCAGATCCATGCTAAAGTTGTCATGCCACAAATATTGTGCTAGTCAAACTTTATATGTCCTTTTTGTGTAACAGGAACCTTATTTCCAAGATTGTTACAAAAGGAATGAAAGCTACTTTAAGTCAAAGTGAATGCATTAAATTGGACTTGTAACTGAAAGGGACGTGAAAATCAAATTGAAACTCATCATTCAGATAAAGTGTGCAATTTATATAAAACGTTTACATGTACTTAAATGATCAGATTCTTTGTTCTCTTGGTATGTTATAAAATGCTGCAGCAAACAGTGCTGCCATATAATGGCACATCCCCCTGCCTGCCTAGATGTGTTCCCCAACAAAGGATACTAACAGTATGAAGTCAATCTGATAACAGAAGTTGGATTTTTTTTATTTCATACTCTTATCTGATTCAGAAAAGTTTAATTTTGACTTTCATACCGTAACAAAATAATTGTAAATATTGGTTTTATGCAGCTAAAAAAGTACAAGTTTGTTAATATTCCATTGTATATTAATCAGCACATCTACTTGTAACAATATTGCTTAAAAAGATAGTGAAAACATGGCAGATTCTTGATGTAATCAGACTGCATGACCTACAGATTATCAACTGATTAAGTGCAACCTGCAAATGGAGAGAACAGGCAGCATGAAAGCTGGAAGGAGCCATGGGGACCTTGAGAAAGAGGTGAACAAGCATCAACGGGGCTGTAGACCGCAAACTTAGGGCCTTGCAGTCTTTGAGATCGAAGAGCAGAGGAGGAAAAGAGTGACGCAGGAATTTTACTATCCGTGACGGAGATAAATGGGAACTCTGATTTAAGGAGACAAAAAATAAGGATGGGTACAGTTGTAACATAACAAACAATTCAAGCAGCTATACATTTATATTGAACATCTAAACATACACTATTTTTTACGCTATTAAAAGGGAAACTGAACCCACATTTTTTTCTTTCATGATTCAGATAGAGCATGCAATTTTAAGCAACCTTCTAATTTACAACTATTATCTATTTTTCTTTGTTCTTTTAGTATCTTTATTAGAAAAAGCTTACGAGCCGGACCATCTTTGGTTCAGCACCTGGGTAGCGCTTGCTGATGGGTGGCTAAATGCAACCAACAATCAGCAAGCGCTACCCAGGGTGCTGAACCAAACATGGGCTGGCTCGTAAGCTTACATTCCTGCTTTTCCAAATAAAGATACAAGGAGAACAAAGAAAAATACATAATAACTGTAAAATTTGAAGGTTGCTTAAAATCGCATGCTCTATCTGAATCATGAAAGAAATAATTTGGTTTCAGTATCCCCTTTAATGTTCAGTTTAAGAAGTATACAAAATGAGGTGTTATACAATTAAGAATTTTAAAACACGTAAACCGTAAAGCCAAATATTTAGAGCAAGGTGAAGAAAATAAATGTCCTAATACATTTGTAAATATCTTTATACCTTGCAGTCTTCATGGAAATTTTAGAAGAAAAAAAAATGGAGTGATTAAATACACTTATGGCCTGAGGATTGCAAAAAAGGAAACAAAGTTAAAAAAAGACTGTGTGGACATACTTAGTGGGGTCGACAAATCTGTTTAAAATGTAGGAGTCAGTAAGAATATATAGGAGCGTGGCACACTTTTAGGAGCCAGACAGTGGTATTTGTATATAGATATATGGAAAATAACCCAAAAAGTTGGTAGCCAGGGGTAAAATTCTAGGAGCCAGTGGCTCCCGGGTTTATCAAGCCCTGACATACTAGACAACTTAATGTTATGCATAGAAAAAAGCCTTACTAGTGCAGTGGTCGACAAATCTGTTTAAAATTTAGGAGCAAGGAAGAATATTTAGGAGTAAGACAGTAGTATTTGTATATAGATCTATGGAAAATAACCTAAATTTTTAGGAGCCAGGTGTAAAATTCTAGGAGCCAGTGGCTACCTGGCTCCTGAGTTTGTTGAGCCCCGATACAGACTAATGAAAATATCAATATATTTACAGGAATGTGGTAAAGCAGAGTTTCACAACCTTCTCTGTAGCAAGTCCCCCTAGGCCCTGGGAGTACCTGGAAAACATGTCTCTAACAAAAAACATGTAAATATTAAACATTTAAAAATAACCATAAGATTTTTAAACACAAGTATATAATTTATTCTTGATTTCAGATACAAACTTAGAGATATTACAAGAAAAACAAGGCCTAACTTTATAAATTTTAGTATACAGTTAGGGAAATTATATTCATGATACCACACCTCTGTATCTTATATTACTCCAAACTGTTTATATAGTTTATATATTTTCAAACAGAAGTGTGTCAAGTTACCTGGATAATTTCATGGCATACTTTATCTTTAATATTCTGACACAATGAAAGCACATTTCATTAAACAGTACTTAAAGGGACATGAAACCCACATTTTTTTCCTTTCATGATTTAAAAAGAGTATGCAATTTTAAACAACTTTCCAATTTACTTCTATTATATACATTTTCTTGATTCTCTTGATATCCCTTGTTGAAAGGCATATCTAAATAGGCCAGTAGCTGCTAATTGGTGGCTGTACATAGATGCCGCGTGTAATTGGCTCACCTATGTGCATTGCTATTTCTTCAACAAAGGATAATAGAATAATGAAGCAAATTAAACAATAAAAGTAAATTGGAATGTTGTTTTGAATTGTATTCTTTATCTTAATCATGAAAGAAAATGTTGGCGTTTCCCTTTAATATCTAGTATTTCACCGTCACATTATAGAGGCACTTTTGCCATTACAGTTTCACATTTCCAAATATCCGTTTTATATTATTTAACTTTTCTGAATCTCTATCAGGGTAACTTTTTTTTTTAATTTATAGAGCAAGTCATAAGCATCTCTTGCACAAGTATACCCAAGTGTAATGTTTGTGAATCTAGGTTGTAAAGCATGAAAACACTATTGTTTCTCAAATTCTACCACATCAGCATATATAAGAATTTATTACCAAGGGAATATTATATACATTAAAGTTTTAGTGCAAACCTTCACGGTTACTGGCTGCTTCCATTTTGTGCGACAACAACACACTCAGTAGCTCAAGTTTTACCTCGGAGAAGCTGACAAACTGAGGCTTCAAATAGTTTTACATACTGTTTTTTTGTTAGCTATTTTAGGACATCCTTATAGGTGTGGTACACAAAATGATTATAAATCTAGAACATGGTGATAGAAACATCTGTGATCAGGTATAGTGGTATATTAAAATAAATAATTAGCTCCTCATAATACCCACAGGGTTTGGAAAATCACAAACCACCAAAAATCAAAACCTAAAAAAAAAAAATAAAGCTGGAAAAAAACCCAAAACATTCAGTTCTACTTATCTTGGCACTACAAACTTCACTGTAAAGTCAACCTCTTTCACAGTTGCAATCTTTTCACCCTTACCCGTTTCAAACCCCGATCTCTTGGTATTTGCTACACAGCCCTTTATCAGTATTCTTCCTACCACTCTATCCATATCTCCAGTATATCCTTTTGTGACAATTTCTCTGCCCTTTTACCACTCTGGGTATAGTTAGAGGCTCAGTTTTTTGTCCCCTTCTTTAAAGGGACAGTCTACACGGCATTAACAAGTATCTTATTGTGATTGTACTGCGGACACCCCATTCTATCCTGTGTCACTTAATACAGGGTAATAGGAAAATTTTATTTTAAAAAATACTCTCTTATTTAGCAATTATAAGACGGCAGCATATCTCCTCCTAGACAGAATCCGTGGGCACGTCTATAGTGTAGCAACAACCAATGACCAGGCTCTCACTTGTAAAGTTGATGGCCCGTGCCCATAGTTTTGCGCATACGGAATGTGTCTGACCAAGTGTCTTATGTAATCCAGCCAAGTCACACACACTGCTGGGAGCGATTTCTAACAAACCCACAAGAAGGAGGGAGGAGGAGTTTGGTGGCCAGATTGAAAAGGGAAAAATAAAGAAAGTTTCCCCAGCATACTTTATTCACGTTTGCCATGCATGAAGTGACACCGGATGGTGTGGGGTGTACACAGTACAACAATTAGATTAAGATGCGTGTTAATACCGTGCAGACTGTCCCTTTAAATTTACACATCGACCTCCTGTACTAAGTCCCAAGTATTTCAATATCAGATGTATGCTGATGATACTTGATAGCTAGTGAGGTAGATTTAGATATCTCATCTTGGATGTCCTCTCATTAGCTAAAACTCAGAATATCCATAAATGAACTCCAATCTCCTCCTTGATCCCCTATCCATGCCCACCAAATACTGTTGACAACACTGCCATTATTTCAACCCCTTCATGCCAGTTGCAGTCTGGTCAAATCTGACTCAGAACATTCATATGCTCCCCACATTCAGTCCAATTCCTGCTATTCCACCTTAAATGCCTCTACAAATTTGACCCTTCCTCACACAAGGCGCAACCAAGATACACATCCATTCTCTTCTCATATTTTGCTTTCAATACTGAAAATCCATTTTCTCTGGACTTCCAAGCAACGGTCTACCGCCTCTGTAAATCACCAACTCATCTGCAAATATTTATCAACAAGCCCTTTTACTCTGCCCAAGACCTACTTCTTTCCTCCTCTTGTTACCACGTCATATTCTGTTTCACATGACATCACAAAACTGCACCTACTCTATGCAATTCTCTGCCTTGCTCCACATAATGTGCTGCAAGCTTTCATTGATACAACCTACACTAGTATGATTATTTCTTACCTCAGATCCTGATTTGTTTCTCATCCTCTACCCCTGTACTTAAAAGGGACATTAAACCTCAATTTTTTTCTTTTATGGTTCAGATGGAGCATCCAATTTTAAACAACTTTCCAATTTACTCCTATTACAAAATTTGATTAATTCTCTTGGTATCCTTTGTTGAATGATACAAAAGTACATTGCATGGAGCTTGCTAAACACATCAGATGAGCCAATGACAAGAGGCATATATGTGCAGCTAGCTACTAATCAGCAGCTAGCTCCAAGTACTGCTGCTGCTGGGCCTAAGATAACTACATTGGAAAGTTGCTTAAAATTATATACTTTCTGTGAATTATGAAAGAAACAATTCGGGTTTCATGTCCATTTAATTTAGCATGCAAGCTCAATAGCTCACCTGTTCCGTGGCCGATTTTATTCAAGGTGATCTATATCAGATGAAATTGGCAGGCATAGCTCTACTCCTATATTTTTTATGTCACTTTTTAATTACTAGACTGTCATCATAAACCAAATGTTCATAAGGATGTAGCATATGTTGGCCCTTTAGTACAGAGCTCATTCAAAAGAATTATTACCAGAATGTCACAAAAATAAAAAAGTGCTTGGCCTTTTTCCCCCAGGTATGCCCTATTTTTCTGCCATCCCTCTAAAATAAAAGGATCTTTGTCCAATTGTGTGCTCTGCATATGAGTAAAATGGTCATGCTAGATAGATAAAATTTACTATATACTGACATTCTGAGTTTAGGATGGGATTATGTCTAAGGATGATGTCATCATCAAGATAAACATACAAGTTCTCACTTATGGAAAAAATAACATTTGCAAATGACTTCACAATTGGAAAAATTAAAATAAAGTGTGCAAGGTTAACATCAACTAGATGGATACATTGCAATTTACAAAAAAGGGTATTTTAAAGGGATACTAAACCCAAATTGTTTCGTTTATGATAGAGCATGCAATTTATGCAACTTTCTAATGTACTCCTATTATCAATTTTTCTTTGTTCTCTTGCTATCTTTATTTGAAAAAGCAGAAATGTAAGGCCCATTTTTATTTCAGCACCTGGGTAGCACTTGCTGATAGGTGGCTACCAATCAGCAAGTGATACCTAAAAATGGGCTGGCTCTTAAGCTTACATTCCTGCATTTTCCAATAAAGATAGAAAGAGAATGAAGAAAAATTGATAATAGAGTAAATTAGAAAGTTGCTTAAAATTGCATGCTCTATCTGAATCATGAAAGAAAACATTTGGGTTTAGTATTCCTTTAAGCCAGGGCTCAACAAATTTGTTGGACATCTAGGAGCAAGCCCATAATTTAAAAGCCTGAAACTTTTGGCCATCTCTATGACATTATATAATAGGTATGTGCATTTGGATCCTTCGTTAGGATCTGAATGCGGAAGTATGTGCTATTCTTGATTCTTCTGCAAGATCACCATGTTAATTCAGATCTTAATGTAGTGATATTGCACAAGAACCAATCTGGCTCAGAAAAATGCACAAGTAATTTAGAAAATTAATATTGGCAAAAAGTAGTAAAATGTCTTGCCACAGGCTACCTAATAAACAAACATTGATGTTATATGCCCATGGCTATGGATAAAGGTTAAAACTTCAGCACTAGATTTGCACATACAGTATTTTAAAATACCAAAATTATAGTCACTACAGTGCACTGAAAGTGATACAATAAAAAAAAGCTATTCCTTACCTCTTGAATCAGAATGACTTGGTGTTAAAGTTGCAGCACTGGCCTCACCAGTAGAAGAATCTGTCAGTTTATGTCCAGCACACATTGACTTCAGCATCTGGAAAACTGCCAAAGGGGCTACATTCATCTTTAACAAATCCACTAGAACTCTGCCAATGTAAAAAAAAAAAATGAAATCAAAATAATGTAAATGTTGGATTGTTACAACTCGCTATAGCAGCACTTTTATAATATATTAAATACTCAGGCCTAGGGTCAACTGACACTCACTTAAACACCTCTTGATCCATTACTATACCAGCCGCCTGCGCCAGTTCATACAGCTCGGCCTCTTCCGCGTTCAGCACCTTCTTCTTCTTGGCCACGTATTTCTGCACTGAGCCGCTCACTGTGACCAAACTATCCAGGCCAGAACCACCCTGAGGCGCGGACATGACTAATGAGTTAAAAACAGCCTCCCGCAACCTTTCCTTTGACCACGTAAATAGAAGCAGAGATCTATGACACCAACACTTACTAGGCTTTTCCCGCCCAAGGCCACTGTCACTGTCTTAACGGTTGCTTAGCAACTGATATCGTGTAAACGCGCTGTGTTTAGCATTAGCAGTCCGTCCGTAAACATTTGCACACAGACAATAGTTCCGCATAATGCGCTGTGCTGTCTCATCCTGAATTAAGCGAATAATTCTATAAATAGACCAGTAATTCATATGCAGTGACTTTATAACAATAATTATGTTTTAAAAATTGATAGTTGTGCCAGTTAAATTCTATCTGGATAGTACGTCCACTTGAACATATAAAAATATCCGAATAAAAAGTATGTGGACAGGACAACTTTTTTAATTATTAAATTCAGGTATTAGCCAAACCCATCACTAACAGAATAAAATTCAGTTAATAGCCAGGAAATCCTTATCTGCAATTCATAGACACTGGACATTGGCAGTACAATGGGTCGCACAAAAAGGTCAGTGGCTTTAAACTTGGCACTGACATAGGATGCCAGCATTCCCACATTAAATTCCTTCCCCACTGGATCTGCATCAGTAAACTATAAGTACTGTACTATTATTGTAATGTGCATCTAGGAACAACAGCCTAGCTACAAAGTGATAGACCACTCAAACACACAGAGTGCTGAGTCTCATGCACTTACTTGCGCACAGATACTCTCACACACACTGACCTACTGGTTTAACCCCTTAGTGACTGGAGCACTTTTCCATTTGTTGACCATTTGGGACCAGGGCTATTTTTACATTTCTGATGTGTTTGTGTTTAGCTGTAATTTTCCTCTTACTCATTTACTGTACCAGACATCCCAACCTGCAAAAACTCATTTCAGGGAGGTGGCGGCCCGTCCAATTAGAGTTGCCACCTGTCCCTTAAAATACAGAACACTTATAAGTTACACATGCTGCAGGGAGAAATATGAATAGTGCTGTCCAGAAACACAATACATGTTCCTCCCTGCACACCCTGCAGCATGTGTAACTCATAAGTGTCCAGGAAAACATGGCTGAGGTGGCAACCCTACGTCCAATGTAAGAAAAAATATTGTGAGAGCAAAATTAAGAATACATTATACATAATGTTTTGCACTCACAAATGAAATTGAATTTCTTTCATTTCTTTCTTTTTCTAGTCCAGCTAATTAGTGCCCTTTATAAAAAAGCAATAGCTGTTCCATAATTGCAAATTGAACATATGAGTTTATTCAGGATTATTTTAATGTACAGTATGTGAACAGGATTTACCATCATTATTATTATTATTATTAATATCAATGTAAGTTCATATTAAGTGTTGTTATCTTTTTAATAATCAGTTCATTAAGCAAGTGCTCTGAATTTAAACATTTAGTTTGGCTTAGACATATATGTTTGGTTTGTTTTGTAGCCATTCATAGAATTGTGCCCCAGGTTTGATTTTATCCAATCACACACAAGCACAGGTGTATAAATAGGTAAAGGTGATTGTGAACTATAGCTACGATTACGGCCATAAGGGCTGAAACACGTAAGCAACGGTTCATGGGGTGCAACTCTATGGCACAATTTGTCACACATCAACCGCTTTGTAAAGGATTCAATTGCCTGAATAAAGTGAATTTCTTTTAAGTGCATACAAGTCTCCGGTGCTGCTTACTACCACTTATCCAGTTGATTCAGAAATCGAGCAAGCACGGAAGATTCTACGGCACGGCACGACAGAACCTAGTGGACGCACTCACCACCCACCCACCAGCGGAGGCAGGTGCATCTCAGAGTGAGAGGTGTGGCCGGTTGTCGGGTACTCTCAGGTGACGTCAGACGCTGAATGCTGAACGGTGAAGTGAGGAGCGGGCCCATGAGGGGAGAAAGTACCGGATAGGAGGCTCGTCTAAAGAAGTTCAGGTTATTTCACCGGTGAAGAGATATTCCTCCGATCAAGGACACCCCCGTGGACGGGCCGCTCCCAAATACCGCATCACCTCGACAAAAGAAAAAGAAAAGTACCAACAAGAAGCCGGGTGAGTTAGCAGGTGCTTTCCTGTTCAGAATTTCATCATAGAACAGTGCACAAATGACACATATATTTCCTTAATAACAATTGCATCCTACGATGTGGACTTTAGTAATTTAGTGCTTACACACAAGTGACTTTTCACCTAAATAACTAGACATACTGACACATACACTCCTTTTATACACAAAGCTCATCATGATAAGACAATGGACAATCCCACAATTTTCCTGCCATTCCCGCCCCTCCAGACAGACCGGCGCCTCCATAGCAGCCATAGTCCCACAGAATCCCAGGACCCAGATGTGACGGTTTTGAGGTGATCCCGGGGGAGCGGCACTTCCAGGGTGTAATTTGAAAGCTCTCAGTCCAAAAAGCAGCGTGATTCATTACTGGGGAACGGAAATACAGCCCGTTTAAGTTATGGGGGTAGGGGTGTCCAAAAACCCCGGTTCCCAAAGTAGCTCCCCTCCGGTAATTCCCCCACTTCCTGTCCTCCGTAGGGGCTATAAATCCCCAAAAGAACGGAGCTCTGGGGCAAAGGGCCAATGGAGCGACCAGGGGTAAAGTTAGCGGGTGTCCTGCTGTTCTGTGGCCGTTCGGAAGTTCCAGGAGCCCGGACAGCCTAGGAGGGTTTTCCCAGTCAGAGATCAGCTCTTCCATGACCAAGTGTACACAGCAACACAACACATAGCACGCATCTGGGAGATCCCGTAAGCCATGAAATGGCCAAATCTAATGTAACAGTGAGTGAGCCATGTAGTAGGTGGGTGAGGGGTAGCCTTAGCTGTCTGGTATCCGTGACATCTCCCCCCCCCTTCTGTTCGGCAGACCCGGCTAGACCCTTAACGGGTCGACCTGGGGCTGTCCGAAGGTGGCCCCCCACTTCTCGGTTGCTGGGAGAGGTTATTCCATCTCTCCTCGTCTTGGGGCCTCCTGGGGGGTTCCTGCTGGCGTCTATCCCCTGCGCCCTAGGTGCAGGGACAGTCACACGATGCAACATCCCAAACAAGTTTGCCAAGGCCGGCTCCCAAACAGTTGTTCTCCCACAAGTTAAAATGTCCTTAAAGGGACAGTCTACACCAGAATTGTTATTGTTTTAAAAGATAGATAATCCCCTTTTTTACCCATTCCCAGTGTTGCTAGAGGGTCCTTCCTCTGCCTGGAACAGGCTGCTATTTAGCCCAGGAAAGTGATTTTAGCAGGAGCCCACCCAAATAACTAGACATACAAGCATTCAGGTGAAACAGGAACTGATTTTATTGTAAAACATACACTCCTTTTATACACAAAGCTCATCTTGATAAGACAATGGACAATCCCACAATTTTCCCGCCCTTCCAGACAGACCAGCGCCTCCATAGCAGCCATAGTCCCACAGAATCCCAAGACCCAGACCCAGATGTGATGGTTTCGGGGTGATCCCAGGGGAGCGGCGGCACTTCCAGGGTGTCATTTGAAAACTCTCAGTCCCCAGATGCCACAGTCCAAAAAGCAAAAAAAAATTGTTACTGGGGACCGGAGATTGAAGTTATGGGGGTAGGGGTGTCCAAAAACCCTGGTTCCCAAAGGAACTCCCCTCCGATAATTCCTCCACTTCTTGTCCTCCCTAGGCTACAAATCCCCAAAAGAGCGGAGCTCTGGAGCAAAGGGCCGCTGGAGTAAAGTTAGCGGGTGTCCTGCTGTTCTGTGGCCGACCGGGAGTTCCAGGAGCCCGGCCAGCCTCAGAGGGGTTGTGAGGTGGCCGACCAGGAGCCCGGACAGCCTAGGAGGGTTTTCCCGGTCAGAGATGAGCTCTTCCATGACCAAATGTACACAGCAACACAACACATAGCACGCATCTGGGGAATCCCGTAAGCCATGAAATGGCCAAATCTAATGTAACAGGGAGTGAGCCATGTAGTAGGGGGATAGCCTTATCTGTCTGGTATCCGTGACAATGTATAATTTTTTTTTTTTTAGTAGACAACCCAAAGTATTGATCTAGGCCCATTTTGGTATATTTCATGCCACCATTTCATCGCCAAATGCGATCAAATAAAAAAAATCGTTCATTTTTTCACAAACTTTAGGTTTCTCACTGAAATTATTTACAAACAACTTGTGTAATTATGGCACAAATGGTTGTAAATGCTTCTCTGGGATCCCCTTTGTTCAGAAATAGCATACATATATGGCTTTGGCATTGCTTTTTGGTAATTAGAAGGCCGCTAAATGCCGCTGCGCACCACACGTGTATTATGTCCAGCAGTGAAGGGGTTAATTATGGAGCTTGTAGGGTTAATTTTAGCTTTAGTGTAGTAGACAACCCAAAGTATTGATCTAGGCCCATTTTGGTATATTTCATGCCACCATTTCACCGCCATATGCGATCAAATTAAAAAAATCGTTCATTTTTTCACAATTTTAGGTTTCTCACTGAAATTATTTACAAACAGTTAGTGCAATCATGGCACAAATGCAGTGTTAATTTCTTTGATTAAAACTAGACTAAAATGAGTATAAAACTAATGAAATTTTGATGACTAAAATACGACTAAAACTAAAATGGTATTTTAGTCAAAAGACTATGACTAAAACTAAATCAAAATGACATTATAGTCAAAAGACTATAACTAAATCAAAATTTGCTGACAAAAACATTTTATGCAATGTTTTTTTTAATTAGATATGGATATCAATCCATATCTAATTACTGCTCTTTTGTGAAATTTACGAAACTTTTTTTTTTTATATATATTTTTATTTTATTATTTTTTCACAAAAAGAAATTTTTTTTCAACAAAACTTAATACATAAATAACACTTAATATTCCATATGTAAAGAAAAACAATACATAAAAAAAAGAATTTATTTTTTTATTTTTTTTCCCTTTACAACCATTTTGCAGTAGCGCCTAATCATATCACACCCAACAGAATCAGTAAACCAACACCCGGTCAAAAAATCTTCATTCCTTCCCTTTTTTAGGGTACATTAACAACACATTGTTTGCCCTGGCTTGCAAGGTTGATTCTTTATAGCGAATCAAGAAAAAAAAAAACCAAAAAACAAAACAAAACCCTGAGGACAAATAAAATATAGCTAGAAGAAAAGGCCCCCTCTGTCCTCACACACCCCCCTCTCCCTCCAAAGCATTCCCCCCGAGCCAAGCCCCCGGAAAATGTCCAGCAAGTACTTTCAATTGGACATAGGGGTTTTCCCTAAATGGTTTGACTAACATTATCTGTATCGGGAGTGGGCATGATAAAATAAATGTCTTCCAATGTCTAAAAAACACTGCAAGACGGTCATCAGCTGAGTTTTGTAGATTATATTGTTCCGAAATAACTTGGGTGACTAGTGCTTTTTTTAACTCTTTCAGGGTGGGAGCAGTTTTGGCCTTCCAAGATCTTAGTATTAAGATACGACCCAATAATATGATCATATTAATTAATTTAATCCCTTGCTGAGCGTTTTGAGCCAGAAAGAATATTTCCAATGGCTGAATCTCATAATCTACCTTGAGAGTTACTTTCATCCAATAAAAATTTTTCGCCCAAAACTGAGCAATCTTTGGGCAGGACCAAAAACAGTGAAATAAGTCCGCACAGGGGGCGCTACAACGCGTACAGACTCTTCGGATCTTATACCATCTAGACAATCTATCTGGTGTTAAATAAGTCATTAGCGATAGTTTGATCTGTGATTCCCTCCATGAAGTTAAAATCCAGCTTTTCTGTGTTGCTTTGAAGGAGTTCGTTATCACTGTGCCTTCTATCTCTGGAAATATTTTTTTTTTTTTTTAAATATGTTTTTTATTGAGGTTATAAGAGACATTACAGAAAATATTCATCCATTGATATTGTGAATTTAACAATAGAATGTATATAGTATTCTCAAAACACATAATGAAGAAAAAGAAATATAACATTTCTGAACATGAATTCTATGCTTATCCAACAAAAAAAATGACAAGACAGGAGCTATGTAGTATGGAGCTATATCTGGAATTCTTGTTATACAAATTGTGAGTAGAGAATTTGTAGCCAATATCTAGTCATCAAAAATCACATTATAAAATATGAATAGCTGGGAAAACCACGGATTATAACGTAACCTCATTTTTATGTTATGTGAATAATAAAGTTGGTCTCCACCTTGCGGCTCTTGTGGTTATTTAATAGAGTAACAAGGAAAATTGGGGCAAGTGGAGGTTAGCTATTGCTTGGTCACTTCTGGACCAAGTTGGCGGGGAGGGGGAAAGGAAATCCAGCGGGCACGAGCCGCTCTAAGTGGAGTGGGGAAGGGAAATAGAGGGGGGGGGCGGAGCCTTAGAGTATATCAAAATAAGGAGGTGCTAGGGGTGATTGTAGAGGGTATTATGTGGTTAAAGGGATGGTCTTCAGGGGACACTCTGTTGTTTATGTAGTTAATAGGGGAGAACAGGAGTTGCTGTACATATCAATGTAAGTTCATATTAAGTGTTGTTATCTTTTTAATAATCAGTTCATTAAGCAAGTGCTCTGAATTTAAACATTTAGTTTGGCTTAGACATATATGTTTGTTTTGTAGCCATTCATAGAATTGCGCCCCAGGTTTGATTTTATCCAATCACACACAAGCACAGGTGTATAAATAGGTAAAGGTGATTGTGAACTATAGCTACGATTACGGCCATAAGGGCTGAAACACGTAAGCAACGGTTCATGGGGTGCAACTCTATGGCACAATTTGTCACACATCAACCGCTTTATAAAGGATTCAATTGCCTGAATAAAGTGAATTTCTTTTAAGTGCATACAAGTCTCCGGTGCTGCTTACTACCACTTATCCAGTTGATTCAGAAATCGAGCAAGCACGGAAGATTCTACGGCACGGCACGACAGAACCTAGTGGACGCACTCACCACCCACCCACCAGCGGAGGCAGGTGCATCTCAGAGTGAGAGGTGTGGCCGGTTGTCGGGTACTCTCAGGTGACGTCAGACGCTGAATGCTGAACGGTGAAGTGAGGAGCGGGCCCAGGAGGGGAGAAAGTACCGGATAGGAGGCTCGTCTAAAGAAGTTCAGGTTATTTCACTGGTGAAGAGATATTCCTCCGATCAAGGGCACCCCCGTGGACGGGCCGCTCCCAAATACCGCATCACCTCGACAAAAGAAAAAGAAAAGTACCGACAAGAAGCCGGGTGAGTTAGCAGGTGCTTTCCTGTTCAGAATTTCATCATAGAACAGTGCACAAATGACACATATATTTCCTTAATAACAATTGCATCCTACGATGTGGACTTTAGTAATTTAGTGCTTACACACAAGTGACTTTTCACCTAAATAACTAGACATACTGACACATACACTCCTTTCATACACAAAGCTCATCATGATAAGACAATGGACAATCCCACAATTTTCCTGCCATTCCCGCCCCTCCAGACAGACCGGCGCCTCCATAGCAGCCATAGTCCCACAGAATCCCAGGACCCAGATGTGACGGTTTTGAGGTGATCCCGGGGGAGCGGCACTTCCAGGGTGTAATTTGAAAGCTCTCAGTCCAAAAAGCAGCGTGATTCATTACTGGGGACCGGAAATACAGCCCGTTTAAGTTATGGGGGTAGGGGTGTCCAAAAACCCCGGTTCCCAAAGGAGCTCCCCTCCGGTAATTCCCCCACTTCCTGTCCTCCGTAGGGGCTATAAATCCCCAAAAGAACGGAGCTCTGGGGCAAAGTGCCAATGGAGCGACCAGGGGTAAAGTTAGCGGGTGTCCTGCTGTTCTGTGGCCGTTCGGAAGTTCCAGGAGCCCGGACAGCCTAGGAGGGTTTTCCCAGTCAGAGATCAGCTCTTCCATGACCAAGTGTACACAGCAACACAACACATAGCACGCATCTGGGAGATCCCGTAAGCCATGAAATGGCCAAATCTAATGTAACAGTGAGTGAGCCATGTAGTAGGTGGGTGAGGGGTAGCCTTAGCTGTCTGGTATCCGTGACATCTCCCCCCCCCCTTCTGTTCGGCAGACCCGGCTAGACCCTTAACGGGTCGACCTGGGGCTGTCCGAAGGTGGCCCCCCACTTCTCGGTTGCTGGGAGAGGTTATTCCATCTCTCCTCGTCTTGGGGCCTCCTGGGGGGTTCCTGCTGGCGTCTATCCCCTGCGCCCTAGGTGCAGGGACAGTCACACGATGCAACATCCCAAACAAGTTTGCCAAGGCCGGCTCCCAAACAGTTGTTCTCCCACAAGTTAAAATGTCCTTAAAGGGACAGTCTACACCAGAATTGTTATTGTTTTAAAAGATAGATAATCCCCTTTTTTACCCATTCCCAATGTTCCATGGCCACACTGCCTCCCTATGTGACACTCTGAGTACCGGCTGACCCACCCACAAACAAAGCCAGTGCCGGTTTCCCGGCTGTATCCCCCCCCCCAGACTGGAGGTTGAGGTAGCTCCTTGGTGGGGCAGGCAAGACTCGGGTGCCCAAACTGGTGGCACCAAATACAGGGGCGGGTATCCAACAAAGCCATTGCCGGTTTCCCGGCTGTAGGTAGAAGTTGCTCCTTGGTGGGGCAAGCAAAACTTGGGTTCCCAAACTTGTGGCGCCAACTGCATGAGCTGGTACCCCCCTGTGAGAAATACTCCGGGACGAGAAAAGGGTAGAGACCCTGCCAAGCTACTGAGGGGAGAGACCGTCTGTCTCTTTTCCCAAGAAGGGGATCTACCGCTGGGGAGGGAGGTCTGCTACCTACGCTCCATGGGAAACTGCTCTGTCGCTGAGGAGGGAGACCGACTGCTCTGCCACTGGGGAGAGTTATCGACATCCGTCTCTCCATGCAAGGGGTTCTGTGTAAGGGGAGGGAGGACAACTACCTCCACTCCCAGGGGATGGCTCTGCCACTGGGGAGAGAGACAGACTGTCTCCTCTCCCAGGAAGGGGTTCTGCATAAGGGGAGGGAGGACGACTACCTCCGCTCCCAGGAGATGGCTCTGCCACTAGGGAGAGAGACCGACTGTCTCCCCTCTTGGCTCTGCCGCTGGGGAGAGAGACTGACTGTCTCCTCTCCCAGGAAGGGGTTCTGTGTAAGGGGAGGGAGGACTACTACCTCCGCTCCCAGGGGATGGCTCTGCCGCTGGGGAGAGAGACTGACTGTCTCCTCTCCTGGCTCGGCCGCTGGGGAGAGAGACCGACTGTCTCCTCTCCCAGGAAGGGGTTCTGCGTAAGGGGAGGGAGGACGACTACCTCCGTTCTCAGGGGATGGCTCTGCCGCTGGGGCGAGAGACCAACTTTTACATCTCTTGCTAGACCAGTCTATGTAGAACAGATAGCCATTCCTTCTTTGGCTGTTTTCCCAGGAAAGGCACTCTCAAGGTCCGCCGAACCTGGAACCTAGTGTCATTTGTGGGGAGGACCTTTCCATTGTCCCGCTCCTGTTGAAGAAACCCCCCCAGAGGTCCTGGCGGATCAGGTCCCTCTGTTCCAGCTTGTCCTGTAGGTAAATAGGACCGTCCGGCTGGGCCAGCGCCTCCTGTACTCTCCTTAGAAATTTGACTTCCATAGATACCGGCTACTGTGGCCCTTCTCCTCTGTCAGCAGGAATGGTGTGGAAGAAGAAGATCCCACCGCTGCCAGCCAATGTCGGCTACCCCGACTGGGTAGCTCCGCCAAACGGGTCCTGCTTCCTCCCTGACGACTACAGCTATGTATCTGGCAAGTGACCACAGCCTGTAGCCACTTCTGAGGCCCGTCAGCACCAGTATTTAAGGTCCCACCCTGTGGCAGACTCTGGCTACCCAGACTAGGTAGCTCTGCTAGAGGGTCCTTCCTCTGCCTGGAACAGGCTGCTATTTAGCCCAGGAAAGTGATTTTAGCAGGAGCCCACCCAAATAACTAGACATACAAGCATTCAGGTGAAACAGGAACTGATTTTATTGTAAAACATACACTCCTTTTATACACAAAGCTCATCTTGATAAGACAATGGACAATCCCACAATTTTCCTGCCCTTCCAGACAGACCAGCGCCTCCATAGCAGCCATAGTCCCACAGAATCCCAAGACCCAGACCCAGATGTGATGGTTTCGGGGTGATCCCAGGGGAGCGGCGGCACTTCCAGGGTGTCATTTGAAAACTCTCAGTCCCCAGATGCCACAGTCCAAAAAGCAAAAAAAAATTGTTACTGGGGACCGGAGATTGAAGTTATGGGGGTAGGGGTGTCCAAAAACCCTGGTTCCCAAAGGAACTCCCCTCCGATAATTCCTCCACTTCTTGTCCTCCCTAGGCTACAAATCCCCAAAAGAGCGGAGCTCTGGAGCAAAGGGCCGCTGGAGTAAAGTTAGCGGGTGTCCTGCTGTTCTGTGGCCGACCGGGAGTTCCAGGAGCCCGGCCAGCCTCAGAGGGGTTGTGAGGTGGCCGACCAGGAGCCCGGACAGCCTAGGAGGGTTTTCCCGGTCAGAGATCAGCTCTTCCATGACCAAATGTACACAGCAACACAACACATAGCACGCATCTGGGGAATCCCGTAAGCCATGAAATGGCCAAATCTAATGTAACAGGGAGTGAGCCATGTAGTAGGGGGATAGCCTTATCTGTCTGGTATCCGTGACAATGTATAATTTTTTTTTTTTAGTAGACAACCCAAAGTATTGATCTAGGCCCATTTTGGTATATTTCATGCCACCATTTCATCGCCAAATGCGATCAAATAAAAAAAATCGTTCATTTTATCACAAACTTTAGGTTTCTCACTGAAATTATTTACAAACAACTTGTGTAATTATGGCACAAATGGTTGTAAATGCTTCTCTGGGATCCCCTTTGTTCAGAAATAGCATACATATATGGCTTTGGCATTGCTTTTTGGTAATTAGAAGGCCGCTAAATGCCGCTGCGCACCACACGTGTATTATGTCCAGCAGTGAAGGGGTTAATTATGGAGCTTGTAGGGTTAATTTTAGCTTTAGTGTAGTAGACAACCCAAAGTATTGATCTAGGCCCATTTTGGTATATTTCATGCCACCATTTCACCGCCATATGTGATCAAATTAAAAAAATCGTTCATTTTTTCACAATTTTAGGTTTCTCACTGAAATTATTTACAAACAGTTAGTGCAATCATGGCACAAATGCAGTGTTAATTTCTTTGATTAAAACTAGACTAAAATGAGTATAAAACTAATGAAATTTTGATGACTAAAATACGACTAAAACTAAAATGGTATTTTAGTCAAAAGACTATGACTAAAACTAAATCAAAATGACATTGTAGTCAAAAGACTATAACTAAATCAAAATTTGCTGACAAAAACATTTTATGCAATGTTTTTTTAATTAGATATGGATATCAATCCATATCTAATTACTGCTCTTTTGTGAAATTTACGAAACTTTTTTTTTTTATATATATTTTTATTTTATTATTTTTTCACAAAAAGAAAATTTTTTCAACAAAACTTAATACATAAATAACACTTAATATTCCATATGTAAAGAAAAACAATACATAAAAAAAAGAATTTTTTTTTTTTATTTTTTTTCCCTTTACAACCATTTTGCAGTAGCGCCTAATCATATCACACCCAACAGAATCAGTAAACCAACACCCGGTCAAAAAATCTTCATTCCTTCCCTTTTTTAGGGTACATTAACAACACATTGTTTGCCCTGGCTTGCAAGGTTGATTCTTTATAGCGAATCAAGAAAAAAAAAAAACCAAAAACAAAACCCTGAGGACAAATAAAATATAGCTAGAAGAAAAGGCCCCCTCTGTCCTCACACCCCCCCCTCTCCCTCCAAAGCATCCCCCCCGAGCCAAGCCCCCGGAAAATGTCCAGCAAGTACTTTCAATTGGACATAGGGGTTTTCCCTAAATGGTTTGACTAACATTATCTGTATCGGGAGTGGGCATGATAAAATAAATGTCTTCCAATGTCTAAAAAACACTGCAAGACGGTCATCAGCTGAGTTTTGTAGATTATATTGTTCCGAAATAACTTGGGTGACTAGTGCTTTTTTTAACTCTTTCAGGGTGGGAGCAGTTTTGGCCTTCCAAGATCTTAGTATTAAGATACGACCCAATAATATGATCATATTAATTAATTTAATCCCTTGCTGAGCGTTTTGAGCCAGAAAGAATATTTCCAATGGTTGAATCTCATAATCTACCTTGAGAGTTACTTTCATCCAATAAAAAATTTTCGCCCAAAACTGAGCAATCTTTGGGCAGGACCAAAAACAGTGAAATAAGTCCGCACATGGGGCGCTACAACGCGTACAGACTCTTCGGATCTTATACCATCTAGACAATCTATCTGGTGTTAAATAAGTCATTAGCGATAGTTTGATCTGTGATTCCCTCCATGAAGTTAAAATCCAGCTTTTCTGTGTTGCTTTGAAGGAGTTCGTTATCACTGTGCCTTCTATCTCTGGAAATATATATATTTTTTTTTAAATATGTTTTTTATTGAGGTTATAAGAGACATTACAGAAAATATTCATCCATTGATATTGTGAATTTAACAATAGAATGTATATAGTATTCTCAAAACACATAATGAAGAAAAAAAATATAACATTTCTGAACATGAATTCTATGCTTATCCAACAAAAAAAATGACAAGACAGGAGCTATGTAGTATGGAGCTATATCTGGAATTCTTGTTATACAAATTGTGAGTAGAGAATTTGTAGCCAATATCTAGTCATCAAAAATCACATTATAAAATATGAATAGCTGGGAAAACCACGGATTATAACGTAACCTCATTTTTATGTTATGTGAATAATAAAGTTGGTCTCCACCTTGCGGCTCTTGTGGTTATTTAATAGAGTAACAAGGAAAATTGGGGCAAGTGGAGGTTAGCTATTGCTTGGTCACTTCTGGACCAAGTTGGCGGGGAGGGGGAAAGGAAATCCAGCGGGCACGAGCCGCTCTAAGTGGAGTGGGGAAGGGAAATAGAGGGGGGGCGGAGCCTTAGAGTATATCAAAATAAGGAGGTGCTAGGGGTGATTGTAGAGGGTATTATGTGGTTAAAGGGATGGTCTTCAGGGGACACTCTGTTGTTTATGTAGTTAATAGGGGAGAACAAGAGTTGCTGTACATATCAATGTAAGTTCATATTAAGTGTTGTTATCTTTTTAATAATCAGTTCATTAAGCAAGTGCTCTGAATTTAAACATTTAGTTTGGCTTAGACATATATGTTTGTTTTGTAGCCATTCATAGAATTGCGCCCCAGGTTTGATTTTATCCAATCACACACAAGCACAGGTGTATAAATAGGTAAAGGTGATTGTGAACTATAGCTACGATTACGGCCATAAGGGCTGAAACACGTAAGCAACGGTTCATGGGGTGCAACTCTATGGCACAATTTGTCACACATCAACCGCTTTATAAAGGATTCAATTGCCTGAATAAAGTGAATTTCTTTTAAGTGCATACAAGTCTCCGGTGCTGCTTACTACCACTTATCCAGTTGATTCAGAAATCGAGCAAGCACGGAAGATTCTACGGCACGGCACGACAGAACCTAGTGGACGCACTCACCACCCACCCACCAGCGGAGGCAGGTGCATCTCAGAGTGAGAGGTGTGGCCGGTTGTCGGGTACTCTCAGGTGACGTCAGACGCTGAATGCTGAACGGTGAAGTGAGGAGCGGGCCCAGGAGGGGAGAAAGTACCGGATAGGAGGCTCGTCTAAAGAAGTTCAGGTTATTTCACTGGTGAAGAGATATTCCTCCGATCAAGGGCACCCCCGTGGACGGGCCGCTCCCAAATACCGCATCACCTCGACAAAAGAAAAAGAAAAGTACCGACAAGAAGCCGGGTGAGTTAGCAGGTGCTTTCCTGTTCAGAATTTCATCATAGAACAGTGCACAAATGACACATATATTTCCTTAATAACAATTGCATCCTACGATGTGGACTTTAGTAATTTAGTGCTTACACACAAGTGACTTTTCACCTAAATAACTAGACATACTGACACATACACTCCTTTTATACACAAAGCTCATCATGATAAGACAATGGACAATCCCACAATTTTCCTGCCATTCCCGCCCCTCCAGACAGACCGGCGCCTCCATAGCAGCCATAGTCCCACAGAATCCCAGGACCCAGATGTGACGGTTTTGAGGTGATCCCGGGGGAGCGGCACTTCCAGGGTGTAATTTGAAAGCTCTCAGTCCAAAAAGCAGCGTGATTCATTACTGGGGACCGGAAATACAGCCCGTTTTAGTTATGGGGGTAGGGGTGTCCAAAAACCCCGGTTCCCAAAGGAGCTCCCCTCCGGTAATTCCCCCACTTCCTGTCCTCCGTAGGGGCTATAAATCCCCAAAAGAACGGAGCTCTGGGGCAAAGGGCCAATGGAGCGACCAGGGGTAAAGTTAGCGGGTGTCCTGCTGTTCTGTGGCCGTTCGGAAGTTCCAGGAGCCCGGACAGCCTAGGAGGGTTTTCCCAGTCAGAGATCAGCTCTTCCATGACCAAGTGTACACAGCAACACAACACATAGCACGCATCTGGGAGATCCCGTAAGCCATGAAATGGCCAAATCTAATGTAACAGTGAGTGAGCCATGTAGTAGGTGGGTGAGGGGTAGCCTTAGCTGTCTGGTATCCGTGACATCTCCCCCCCCCTTCTGTTCGGCAGACCCGGCTAGACCCTTAACGGGTCGACCTGGGGCTGTCCGAAGGTGGCCCCCCACTTCTCGGTTGCTGGGAGAGGTTATTCCATCTCTCCTCGTCTTGGGGCCTCCTGGGGGGTTCCTGCTGGCGTCTATCCCCTGCGCCCTAGGTGCAGGTACAGTCACACGATGCAACATCCCAAACAAGTTTGCCAAGGCCGGCTCCCAAACAGTTGTTCTCCCACAAGTTAAAATGTCCTTAAAGGGACAGTCTACACCAGAATTGTTATTGTTTTAAAAGATAGATAATCCCCTTTTTTACCCATTCCCAGTGTTCCATGGCCACACTGCCTCCCTATGTGACACTCTGAGTACCGGCTGACCCACCCACAAACAAAGCCAGTGCCGGTTTCCCGGCTGTATCCCCACCCCAGACTGGAGGTTGAGGTAGCTCCTTGGTGGGGCAGGCAAGACTCGGGTGCCCAAACTGGTGGCACCAAATACAGGGGCGGGTATCCAACAAAGCCATTGCCGGTTTCCCGGCTGTAGGTAGAAGTTGCTCCTTGGTGGGGCAAGCAAAACTTGGGTTCCCAAACTTGTGGCGCCAACTGCATGAGCTGGTACCCCCTGTGAGAAATACTCCGGGACGAGAAAAGGGTAGAGACCCTGCCAAGCTACTGAGGGGAGAGACCGTCTGTCTCTTTTCCCAAGAAGGGGATCTACCGCTGGGGAGGGAGGTCTGCTACCTACGCTCCATGGGAAACTGCTCTGTCGCTGAGGAGGGAGACCGACTGCTCTGCCACTGGGGAGAGTTATCGACATCCGTCTCTCCATGCAAGGGGTTCTGTGTAAGGGGAGGGAGGACAACTACCTCCACTCCCAGGGGATGGCTCTGCCGCTGGGGAGAGAGACAGACTGTCTCCTCTCCCAGGAAGGGGTTCTGCATAAGGGGAGGGAGGACGACTACCTCCGCTCCCAGGAGATGGCTCTGCCACTAGGGAGAGAGACCGACTGTCTCCCCTCTTGGCTCTGCCGCTGGGGAGAGAGACTGACTGTCTCCTCTCCCAGGAAGGGGTTCTGTGTAAGGGGAGGGAGGACTACTACCTCCGCTCCCAGGGGATGGCTCTGCCGCTGGGGAGAGAGACTGACTGTCTCCTCTCCTGGCTCGGCCGCTGGGGAGAGAGACCGACTGTCTCCTCTCCCAGGAAGGGGTTCTGCGTAAGGGGACGGAGGACGACTACCTCCGTTCTCAGGGGATGGCTCTGCCGCTGGGGCGAGAGACCAACTTTTACATCTCTTGCTAGACCAGTCTATGTAGAACAGATAGCCATTCCTTCTTTGGCTGTTTTCCCAGGAAAGGCACTCTCAAGGTCCGCCGAACCTGGAACCTAGTGTCATTTGTGGGGAGGACCTTTCCATTGTCCCGCTCCTGTTTAAGAAACCCCCCCAGAGGTCCTGGTGGATCAGGTCCCTCTGTTCCAGCTTGTCCTGTAGGTAAATAGGACCGTCCGGCTGGGCCAGCGCCTCCTGTACTCTCCTTAGAAATTTGACTTCCATAGATACCGGCTACTGTGGCCCTTCTCCTCTGTCAGCAGGAATGGTGTGGAAGAAGAAGATCCCACCGCTGCCAGCCAATGTCGGCTACCCCGACTGGGTAGCTCCGCCAAACGGGTCCTGCTTCCTCCCTGACGACTACAGCTATGTAGCTGGCAAGTGACCACAGCCTGTAGCCACTCCTGAGGCCCGTCAGCACCAGTATTTAAGGTCCCACCCTGTGGCAGACTCTGGCTACCCAGACTAGGTAGCTCTGCTAGAGGGTCCTTCCTCTGCCTGGAACAGGCTGCTATTTAGCCCAGGAAAGTGATTTTAGCAGGAGCCCACCCAAATAACTAGACATACAAGCATTCAGGTGAAACAGGAACTGATTTTATTGTAAAACATACACTCCTTTTATACACAAAGCTCATCTTGATAAGACAATGGACAATCCCACAATTTTCCCGCCCTTCCAGACAGACCAGCGCCTCCATAGCAGCCATAGTCCCACAGAATCCCAAGACCCAGACCCAGATGTGATGGTTTCGGGGTGATCCCAGGGGAGCGGCGGCACTTCCAGGGTGTCATTTGAAAACTCTCAGTCCCCAGATGCCACAGTCCAAAAAGCAAAAAAAAATTGTTACTGGGGACCGGAGATTGAAGTTATTGGGGGTAGGGGTGTCCAAAAACCCTGGTTCCCAAAGGAACTCCCCTCCGATAATTCCTCCACTTCTTGTCCTCCCTAGGCTACAAATCCCCAAAAGAGCGGAGCTCTGGAGCAAAGGGCCGCTGGAGTAAAGTTAGCAGGTGTCCTGCTGTTCTGTGGCCGACCGGGAGTTCCAGGAGCCCGGCCAGCCTCAGAGGGGTTGTGAGGTGGCCGACCAGGAGCCCGGACAGCCTAGGAGATTTTTCCCGGTCAGAGATCAGCTCTTCCATGACCAAATGTACACAGCAACACAACACATAGCACGCATCTGGGGAATCCCGTAAGCCATGAAATGGCCAAATCTAATGTAACAGGGAGTGAGCCATGTAGTAGGGGGATAGCCTTATCTGTCTGGTATCCGTGACAATGTATAATTTTTTTTTTTTAGTAGACAACCCAAAGTATTGATCTAGGCCCATTTTGGTATATTTCATGCCACCATTTCATCGCCAAATGCGATCAAATAAAAAAAATCGTTCATTTTTTCACAAACTTTAGGTTTCTCACTGAAATTATTTACAAACAACTTGTGTAATTATGGCACAAATGGTTGTAAATGCTTCTCTGGGATCCCCTTTGTTCAGAAATAGCATACATATATGGCTTTGGCATTGCTTTTTGGTAATTAGAAGGCCGCTAAATGCCGCTGCGCACCACACGTGTATTATGTCCAGCAGTGAAGGGGTTAATTATGGAGCTTGTAGGGTTAATTTTAGCTTTAGTGTAGTAGACAACCCAAAGTATTGATCTAGGCCCATTTTGGTATATTTCATGCCACCATTTCACCGCCATATGCGATCAAATTAAAAAAATCGTTCATTTTTTCACAATTTTAGGTTTCTCACTGAAATTATTTACAAACAGTTAGTGCAATCATGGCACAAATGCAGTGTTAATTTCTTTGATTAAAACTAGACTAAAATGAGTATAAAACTAATGAAATTTTGATGACTAAAATACGACTAAAACTAAAATAGTATTTTAGTCAAAAGACTATGACTAAAACTAAATCAAAATGACATTGTAGTCAAAAGACTATAACTAAATCAAAATTTGCTGACAAAAACATTTTATGCAATGTTTTTTTAATTAGATATGGATATCAATCCATATCTAATTACTGCTCTTTTTGTGAAATTTACGAAACTTTTTTTTAATATATATATTTTTATTTTATTATTTTTTCACAAAAAGAAAATTTTTTCAACAAAACTTAATACATAAATAACACTTAATATTCCATATGTAAAGAAAAACAATACATAAAAAAAAGAATTTTTTTTTTTTATTTTTTTTTTCCCTTTACAACCATTTTGCAGTAGCGCCTAATCATATCACACCCAACAGAATCAGTAAACCAACACCCGGTCAAAAAATCTTCATTCCTTCCCTTTTTTTAGGGTACATTAACAACACATTGTTTGCCCTGGCTTGCAAGGTTGATTCTTTATAGCGAATCAAGAAAAAGAAAAACCAAAAAAAAAAAAACCAAAACCCTGAGGACAAATAAAATATAGCTAGAAGAAAAGGCCCCCTCTGTCCTCACACCCCCCCCTCTCCCTCCAAAGCATCCCCCCCGAGCCAAGCCCCCGGAAAATGTCCAGCAAGTACTTTCAATTGGACATAGGGGTTTTCCCTAAATGGTTTGACTAACATTATCTGTATCGGGAGTGGGCATGATAAAATAAATGTCTTCCAATGTCTAAAAAACACTGCAAGACAGTCATCAGCTGAGTTTTGTAGATTATATTGTTCCGAAATAACTTGGGTGACTAGTGCTTTTTTTAACTCTTTCAGGGTGGGAGCAGTTTTGGCCTTCCAAGATCTTAGTATTAAGATACGACCCAATAATATGATCATATTAATTAATTTAATCCCTTGCTGAGCGTTTTGAGCCAGAAAGAATATTTCCAATGGTTGAATCTCATAATCTACCTTGAGAGTTACTTTCATCCAATAAAAAATTTTCGCCCAAAACTGAGCAATCTTTGGGCAGGACCAAAAACAGTGAAATAAGTCCACACAGGGGGCGCTACAACGCGTACAGACTCTTCGGATCTTATACCATCTAGACAATCTATCTGGTGTTAAATAAGTCATTAGCGATAGTTTGATCTGTGATTCCCTCCATGAAGTTAAAATCCAGCTTTTCTGTGTTGCTTTGAAGGAATTCGTTATCACTGTGCCTTCTATCTCTGGAAATATTTTTTTTTTTTTAAATATGTTTTTTATTGAGGTTATAAGAGACATTACAGAAAATATTCATCCATTGATATTGTGAATTTAACAATAGAATGTATATAGTATTCTCAAAACACATAATGAAGAAAAAGAAATATAACATTTCTGAACATGAATTCTATGCTTATCCAACAAAAAAAATGACAAGACAGGAGCTATGTAGTATGGAGCTATATCTGGAATTCTTGTTATAGAAATTGTGAGTAGAGAATTTGTAGCCAATATCTAGTCATCAAAAATCACATTATAAAATATGAATAGCTGGGAAAACCACGGATTATAACGTAACCTCATTTTTATGTTATGTGAATAATAAAGTTGGTCTCCACCTTGCGGCTCTTGTGGTTATTTAATAGAGTGACAAGGAAAATTGGGGCAAGTGGAGGTTAGCTATTGCTTGGTCACTTCTGGACCAAGTTGGCGGGGAGGGGGAAAGGAAATCCAGCGGGCACGAGCCGCTCTAAGTGGAGTGGGAAGGGAAATAGAGGGGGGGGCGGAGCCTTAGAGTATATCAAAATAAGGAGGTGCTAGGGGTGATTGTAGAGGGTATTATGTGGTTAAAGGGATGGTCTTCAGGGGACACTCTGTTGTTTATGTAGTTAATAGGGGAGAACAGGAGTTGCTCAAGATGTAGCAATTTATATACTTAGTTGAGGGGCTAATTGAAAGGCCCTATTCAGCTATATGGAAAGCTTTGGCTGTGTTTCTGTAGGGGTAAAATAGCAACATCAACCATCCCTTAGGCAAAACTTTAACATTTAGAAGCTGTTGAAATACTTAAATGAGAGACCCCTGTAAAGTAATATGAAGAGAAAATAATAAAAGGAAAGGAGAAAAATAGTCCCAGCAGACATTATTGAAACCACATCCTACTTAATAAGATAAACACACACAATATAGCTTAACGGCGTAGATGCCTGTAAGAGATTAGTAGTATAACATAGTAAAGGAACAGGGCTGTTTAAACTGGGAGATAATTAATGTCCAGAGCACTACTTAGGAGTGAAGATGAGGTAATAAGATCGTTTAGCCAATACCAGATTTTAAGTCCTCTAAACCAGATCGATGAAGTTTGCACCTGCAGCTCAGAGTTTGTCCCAGGGCCCCTCTGCATTCAAGCAGATGGGGAGTGTATACTTCCATGGGATGGCGGTAGGAGCTATTAGGGGTATTAAGTGAAACCGTGTCTATAGTGAGTAATGACCCTCTGTTCCAGTTAACAATCTCTGGAGGAAGTGGAGTATGCGGCTCAATCGTGGAGGCGGGTGTGTGGAGCGTGCCTTGTGGCCCACTATCAGGTATTGTCCCGGCATCTAGGAGCTCAGTGTGGGGCGGCTTACCCATAAACTCTGAGGAGCTCTGGTCGGCAGGCGCTTCATCCTCTTTTGGAATCTGTGTGCTGATGATCTGAAGGGTAGTCTCCAGGCTTCCATGTTGTAGGGTTGGCTGCGGGGCTTGTGGTAGGTGTCTCGCTAGTTCCACTACCGCTAGCAGGCTCTGTTGGAGTTCAACAAAATGATCATCCATGCGCTGGAACATCACAAACTCCTTCTCTATACTGCGTTCCATGTCCTTATTGAGATATTGAGGGCACGTAGTTTCAATCCTAAATATGTGCTGCAGAACTTCAGTGAGAGAGAAGGCGGCAAAACAGACACAGCAGGAGCGAAAAGAGGAGTAGTCCGGTTGCAGGTCCAGATTTCCTCCGACTAGTCAGTCCCCCCGTAGCCCGTCCCGCGGCTCTACATTAAGATACTCTGCTGCCCTGCTCTGCATAGAGAGGCCTAAGATGGCGTCCTCTGAGAGTCTTAGAGTCGCTGCGTGTAGGAGCTTTGTATCGGAGCTATGCCTCAAGTATATCTATCTCGTGGGTTGAAATAGATTCACATTAGATTCATTTTGCAGTAGAGCAGGAGTTGGTCATTTTCTGAATGGGAGAAACAGCTTTTTTGGTCATTTGATACCGTGCTTGGTTCAGGAGCTCTAGATAAAAGCGTCTACTCCATGCGGCAGTTGGCTCCGCCCCCCATCTCTGGAAATATTTTATTCCATTTTTGAACAATATACTCTACCTGCATTTCTGAGGGCTTTTGATTAAATAATGCATAAAATGGGCCAATTGAGTAATACCCTATTCTGAATAGATTAATCCTAGTTTGGATCTGCCTGAGTGTCCAATCAAAACCATATCTTAGCTTTAACTCAGATATCAGATGTCTTACCTGTAGAAAGGCGTAAAAGTCTTTGTTCGCAAGCCCAAATTGTGCACTTAAATCATGAAACGAAACCGGAATAAGGTCTTTATCTGCTATTTGACTAACATATATTAACCCCTTAGCAGCCCAATCTCTAAAAGCTCTATCTGTCAACCCTGGCGGAAAAGTTGGATTGCCAATAATTGGTAGATAACCAGAGACATATGGAGAGCATTCAATTATCCCGCATAAATTTTGCCAAGCCGCAATTATATACCTGAATGTAATTAATGAGAAAACCGTTGAAGGTAAAGAAGTGATTGGGCAATGGAGGATAGCGGCTAAACCGAAAGGGGCAATCACCGCAGTCTCCCAAGTCGATGCAGCTACTTGATCCTGTCCTGTTAGCCAGTCTACGGCAATCTTAACCCGAGACGCTAAACTATAGAACTGTATATTAGGAAGGTTGAGACCTGCCGCCTCTTTGTTATTCATTAATCTGGGAACTGAGATACGCACATTTGCGCCTTTCCATATAAAATTTGTGCATGTTTTATTATATTTAATTATATCTACCTTGTGTATCGGCATAGGGATGTTCTGAATAAGATAAAACAATTTTGGAAAGATAATAGTTTTATAAGCGTTACTCTAGCTGTTAACGAGATGGGTAAATTTAACCATCCTTCCATTTTTTTCTTGGACTCTAAAAAACAGTTGGCAAAATTCAGATTATACCACTCCTCTGGGTTCGCACTAAGTTTAATACCTAAATAAGATATCTGAGATGTTTCTCTAAATGGATACTTAATATTTTGTTCTCTTTTATTTATCCACAAAAGTTCGGATTTTGAATTTTTTTATTTTATAACCAGAAATTGCCCCGAAAGTTTCAAACATATCTAGAACGAGGGGGAGCGTCTTCTTAGTATTATTCAGACATAAAAGTATGTCGTCTGCATACATTAGTATTCTCAATTTCTGGTCACCTATCCGAATTCCATCCAATTGTTGTCGGAACCAAATCGCTAATGGCTCAAGTGAAATATTAAAAAGCAATGGGGATAGTGGGCACCCCTGCCGCGTACCCCTTTGTAACACTAAACGTTGTGACAGCTCTCCATTAATAAGCAATGACGAGTTGGGTGCAGAATAAATTATACAAATAAATTCGTATAGCTGCCCAGTCAATCCGAACTGTTTCAACAAGAAAAATAGATGCGTCCAGGAAATGCGGTCAAATGCCTTTTCAGCGTTGACCGTTAATAGTGCTAAATCGGTCATCTCTCTATGTCCAGAACTTCTAAATTTGTTCCAAAAATAATCAAGAAGGGTCATAATCTTTCTTATATTTTTAGCCGGATTTCTCTTAACCATAAACCCCGCTTGATTCTCATGAATTAATAGTCCCATATGCGGACTCAATCTTTTTGCTAAAATCGATGTCAACAATTTATAATCCGTATTCAACACGGAAATGGGTCTATATGAATCGGGAAGTTCTGGGTCTTTATTTTTTTTAAGGATCAGAGATACGACCGCTGCTGCGAAATATGGGGAACACCTATTATTTTTTAAAAGATAGAAGTTAAATAACTCTGCCAATGAGGATACAATCTGCGGTTGGAGAATCCTATAAAATTCTATGGGTAAACAATCTGGCCCAGCTGCTTTATTGGATTTAGCAGCCTTAATGGCCGCACTAATTTCCTCTACCGTAATTTGTTTATTGATTTCTGCCAATATTTCAGTTGTAATTTTTGGTGTCTTCATTTTATCCCAGAAAGTTTTCCTGCTATCTATCTCGTGTTCTTCGACTTTATACAACTTTGAAATATAGTCATAGAATACTTTAGCAATCTCTGAATTACTGGTGACTCTTCTGGTATTAGCCCTAATAGCCGTAATATTATTCCTGTTAAACGCCTTAGTTAACCTTGCCAAGAATTTAGCTGATCTCCCAGCAAACCCACCATAAATGATCTTCTGTCTTTGTATCTCTAGTGCTGCTTTTTGTTTAATATGTGTATCATAAGCTAATTTGGCATCTATATATTTCTGCCAATTAAGGGATGATTGCCCTTCTAGATATACTCTGTATGCGTTCTTGACTTGGTTAGATAATTGTAATTCGAGTTGCCTAGCTTTTTTCTTACGCTTACACATATGTTTAATTTCTCCACGTAGGACAGCTTTAGCTGCTTCCCAAAAATATTCAGGCTTATCCATATATGTACTGTTAAATCTATAGTACTCTTGCCATTGATTACACAGCCAATTGTGAAAATGAGCATCATTAGCCAAATGTTTAGGGAAAAAAATAGTCTGGTTAACAGTCCTATCTGTGTTAGGTGCATTTAATGTCAAAGAAATCACTGCATGATCAGAGATTACTATATCTCCTATCTCTGTCTTCCACTCACGCCCACTCAAAGAAACTGGAATCAGGAAAAAATCTATCCGGGAGAGAGACTGTTGACCCCTTGATAGACACGTGAAAGCTCTCAAATCTGGGTGCTGCAGACGCCAAATGTCTATTAAACCTAATTGTGAACAAACTTTCTGTAAAATATAAGTTTTCCTCTCACGAATAGATCTAGGGGCTTTGGTATTTCTGACCAAAATAGGATCAGCTATCAGGTTAAAATCACCCGCTACTATTAGATTCTGTCCTATATATTTATGTAAATATTGTATCATCATATCCCAAAACTCTCTATCAACTACGTTAGGGCCGTAAATGTTACACAAAATATAGCAGATTTTATTATGGATTAGTTCTACAATTAAAAACCGACCTTCTCGGTCTACATGCGTAGATTCTATTTTATATGCAAGGGTTTTATTAAAGAGAATTGCTACACCTCTCTTGCGAGCATTATACGATGCTGCTATCACTTCCCCAACCCATTTGGAGCGAAGTTTCGGAACCTCGACTTCTTTTAGGTGTAGCTCTTGCAGGAAAGCAATATCAGTTTTCTGCTTTGCTAAGTGTTTTATTATTGATTTTCTCTTTATCGGGGAAGTTATTCCCCCAACATTCCAAGATGTAAATCTAAGGGGAGCCATCCTCACATAAAGTTACCTCTGAATCCATCACCCAAAAGGTAAGCGGAGAAGGGAAAAGGGGGACGCGAGGACCAAGAGAGCAGAAAGATATACGGAACCAGAGAAAGAAAAAGAAAACCAGCATAAAACAGAGAGGGGAGAAGGGGAAAAAAAAAAGGAAAAGACCCAACATAAAAAGGGAGGAAAATTTATTACCTACCGCATCAAATAAAAACATTCCAAATTCCGGTGGGAAAAACCACAACAAATATATATAAACAAAACAAGGGCACATAATTCTACTAAAAAACAGTGCTACTCTTAGTGTCATATTCTAAGCTTACTGTAACCTCATCAAATACCCAATTCTTTACACAGTGTTCTGGCCTCATTGCTATTGTTTAAAGTATAAGCGGTACCCGCCTTACTCACTAACAATTTTGCAGGGTATACCAAACGGACATTGCAGTCTGCTTTCAAAAATCTATCAAAGAAGGGAGACATTTCTCTTCTTTTAGCTGACGTCTTAGCCGAAAAATTTACAAAACTTAATTTTATTACATTTTAAGATAAAGACATGTTATATACCACAACAGTTAAATTTGTATTGCATGTTCAAACCTTAATACCATAAATAAAAACAGGTTAATAAACCTTTACTCCAGGAGTATATAATGAGTTTTGAAGTTCTAGAGCAGTGCTAATATCGTTGCCAAAATTTTTTTGAATCTGTGAACAATCAATTGATTCTTCCTATAGAAATAAGCATAACCCACTGTTTAAGTTATACTGTGCTTGTGCTAGCTGCAGAAACTTTTTGTTGTGTTGAGTTACTTGATACTTGTTTTAATGATTAGAGAACTGCTTAAGTTTTTGTATTGGGTAATATGTGCAATACAGTTTACAGTTTTTTATATTTTAAAGTTGCACTTCTGTTTGTTTATGAAACTTGGTTTTACGGCTAAATCTATGTCTGTATTGCATGTTTAAACTTTAATATCATAAATAATAACAGGTGTTACGTTTACTCCTAGAGAATATAATCAGTTTGCAAATTATAGAGAAATTATTACATAATGTATTACATTTTAACTAAACCCCTTAGATTTTAGTTGACTAAAATCTACTGGGGATTAAATCGACTAAAACGAGACTAAAACTAAAACTAAAACAATTCAGATGACTAAAATACGACTAAAACTAAAATGGCATTTTAGTCAAAAGACTAAGACTAAATCGAAATTTGCCGTCAAAATTAACACTGCACAAATGGTTGTAAATGCTTCTCTGGGAAATAGCAGACATATATGACTTTGGCATTGCTTTTTGGTAATTAGGCCGCTAAATGCTGCTGCGCACTACACTTGTATTATGCCCAGCAGTGAAAGGGTTAATTAGGTAGCTTGTAGGGTTAATTTTAGCTTTAGTGTAGAGATCAGCCTCCCACCTGACATATCCCACCCCCTGATCACTCCCAAACAGCTCTCTTCCCTCCCCCACCCCACAATTGTCCCCACCATCTTAAGTACTGGCAGAAAGTCTGCTAGTACTAAAATAAAAGGCTTTATTTTTTATTTTTTAAAATATATATTCAGCAGTGATGGATCCCCTTTAGTCCCCAACCTCCCTGATCCCCCACCCAAACAGCTCTCTAACCTCCCCCCCCCCCCCCCCCCCGCTACCTATTTGCACCTATCTTGGGTACTGGCAGCTGTCTGTTTACCATAAAATTTAGTTTTTGTTTCCAAAAAAAATAATCCATTTTTATGTAGTGTAGCTGCCCCCCCCTAATTTTTATCCCACCCCCTCCATCAATTACACTTTTTATACTTTTCCATAGCGTAGCAGTTCCACCCACCCCCGAGCACAGAGACTACTTATAGTATTTTGCTATTCCTTCTTTTTACTACTTATGCATCTTTTCACAGAAATAACAAATCAGTAAACAAGAAAAATATTGAACATCACAGTGAAAATAAGAACAACCAATGAAAAAGTAGAATGCAAATGAGCTGATGAGATTAACCAATGAGCATAATCATAGTGCCCATAAACTGTCCACATAGTCTCAATTCCCCCTCTTTCTTTTTGCTGCTTGGGCAGATAAGTAGTAGATTAGTGCATAATTTTAATATACAGTATCTAACAAAAGTGAGTACACCCCTCACATTTCTGTAAATATTTTATTATATCTTTTCATGTGACAACAATGAAGCAATGACACTTTGCTACAATGTAAAATAGTGAGTGTACAACCTGTATAACAGTGTAAATTTGCTGTCCCCTCAAAATAACTCAACACACAGCCAATAATGTCTAAACCGTTGGCAACAAAAGTGAGTACACCCCTAAGTGTAAATGTCCAAATTGGGCCCAATTAGCCATTTTCCCTCCCCGGTGTCATGTGACTTGTTAGTGTTACAAGATCTCAGGTGAATGGGGAGCAGGTGTGTTACATTTGGTGTTATCGCTCTCACACTCTCTCTCATACTGGTCACTGGAAGTTCAACATGGTACCTCATGGCAAAGAACTCTCTGAGGATCTGAAAAAAAGAATTGTTGCTCTACATGAAGATGGCCTAGGCTATAAGAAGATTGCCAAGATCCTAAAACTGAGCTGCAGCACAATGGGCAAGACCATTCAGCGGTTTCACAGAACAGGTTCCACTCAGAACAGGCCTCGCCATGGTAGACCAAAGAAGTTGAGTGCACGTGTTCAGCGTCACATCTAGAGGTGGTCTTTGGGAAATAGACATATGAGTGCTGCCAGCATTGCTCCGATTCTGATTTTGATGAATTCATTAAATATAAGAGACCTAAAAAAGCCCATCATAACTTTCTTTAAAAATATTTTTTTCTTTTCTTGATTCCCTAGGTAATCCCCTAACCAAACCGGATGATATCCAGCATCCCCATTCTACTGAATGGTTTCCTTCTAAAGAAATAGCAGATTATATAGGCCATTATTTACATACCTCTCTTAAAAAATCCTCTAGATAAAAACCTAGAGCTGAATACCCAGACCTTCCCTTCTAATAATTCGAACATTACCCCCGAAATTGACTCAGATATCCTTATATTTCTTGGCCCCTAGGGTTCCAACCTCAAAAAAGGTTCTGGCCGACTCCTTCGGGCCTGTCAAAATAACATTTTGGATACCACTGGTCCCATTTCAATTTTTTTGATCTTACAGAAGAGGCTATTGCCTCCAATTCTTCCCTTGAGCCTTTTGTTATTAGGGAATGGATCTTAATATCTGTTGCTTTTCTTGGCAACTCAAACAAAGCTATTTGTGCTGAAAACATCATTTGCAGTTTAGACCCAAAACTATCAGACCTTGCCACTACCCAACATTCCACAGATACTAATGGTTTACTCTTCAGAGACATTTATTTATTTAAGATGAATAATTATGCCAAAACATTCAATACCTTATCTACAATGAAGTCAACAATAAAAAAGACTCTATACACAAAGTCAAGTGTTTTTGACTGGGCCGGAAAAAGAAGTGGCCATTTTCCCGGCCATCCCAACTACAATGCATACAACTCCAGGTCCCAATACTACTACTCAAATCAATTTCAAACCTAGGCACAAAACTCCCCTCATTTTTTCCATCAAGAGGTCGCCCATGGCCATCAAATAATTTCAAAAACCACAATCTAAATTGTCAAACCCCCTTTTCAACATTCAATTCCAACCCCTATAAAATTTTGAAATCTAGACAAATCCGAGGTAGATATAGAAATGTCATCTCTGGCTTCAAAACAAGCTATAGAACTGGTCCTCAGGGACGAAAACAGTTACATAAGCAACTTATTCCTTGTCAAAAACAAAAACAGTCTTTTTCGTCTGGTGATAAATCTCCAAACTTTAAATGCCTTTGTTCTTTATCAACATTTCAAGATGGAGGGCATTTATCTTCTGTGAGATTGTCTCCAAGATCGAGATTGGTTAGTTTGCTTAGATCTAACCGACGCTTATTCAGGATTTCAGGAAATTTCTTACGGCTAGATTTAGAGTTCTGCGTTAGCCGTCAAAAGCAGCGTTAAGGGGTCCTAACGCTGCTTTTGGCCGCCCGCTGGTATTTAGAGTCAGCCAGGAAAGGGTCTAACGCTCACTTACTTACCGTGACTCCAGGCTACCGCAGATCCCCTTACGCCAATTGCGTATCCTATCTTTTCTATGGGATCTGCCTAACACCGGTATTTGGTGTCTTGGAAGAAGTGAACGGTAGACCCTCTACCGACAAGACTCCTACCGACAAAAAAAGTCAGTAGTTAAGAGCTTTATGGGTTAACGCCGGAATATAAAGCTCTTAACTACTGTGCTACAAAGTACACTAACACCCATAAACTACCTATTTACCCCTAAACCGAGGCCCCCCCCCCCCACATTGCTGCCACTATAATAAAAAAATGTAACCCCTAATCTGCCGACCGGACACCGCCGCCACCTACATTATACCTATGAACCCCTAATCTGCTGCCCCTAACATCGCCAACACCTATATTATATTTATTAATCCCTAATCCGCCGCTACCTAACTACAAGTATTAACCCCTAATCTGCTGACCGGACCTCGCCGCCACTATAATAAATGTATTAACCCCTAAACCGCCGCACTCCTGCCTCACAAACACTATAATAAATATTATTAACCCCTAATCTCCCGCCCACAATGTTGCCGCTAATATAATAAAGTTATTAACCCCTAAACCTAAGTCTAACCATAACCATAACACCCCCTAACATAAATAACTAAATAATATTCCTATTATTAAATAAATTAATCCTATTTAAAACTAAATACTTACCTAGAAAATAAACCCTAATATAGCTACAATATAACTAAAAATTACATTGTATCTATTTTAGGATTTATATTTATTTTACAGGCAACTTTGTATTTATTTTAACTAGGTACAAAAGCTATTAAATAGTTAATAACTATTTAATAGCTACCTAGTTAAAATAATTACAAAATTACCTGTAAAATAAATCCTAACCTAAGTTACAATAAGTGTACAACACTACACAATCATTAAATTAATTAAATAAATTACCTACAATTAGCTAAACTAAAATACAATTAAATAAACTAAACTATATTACAAAAAAAACCAAACACTAAATTACAAAAAATAAAAAAAGATTACAAGAATTTTAATCTAATTACACCTAATCTAAGCCCCCTAATAAAATAAAAAAGCCCCCCAAAATAAAAAAATTCCCTACCCTATTCTAAATTACAAAAGTAATCAGCTCTATTACCAGCCCTTAAAAGGGCTTTCTGCGGGGCATTGCCCCAAAGTAATCAGATCTTTTACCTGTAAAAGAAAATATAATACCCTCCCAAATATTACAACCCACCACCCACATACCCCTATTCTAACCAACCCAAACCCCCCTTAAAAAAACCTATCACTAACCCCCTGAAGATCTCCCTACCTTGAGTCGTCTTCACTCAGCCGAGCCGAAGTCTTCATCCAATCCGGGCAATGTGGTCCTCCATCCGGGCGAAGTCTTGATCCAAGCGGCAAAGAAGAGGTCCTCCATCCGAGCGATGTCTTCTTCCAAGCGGCATCTTCTATCTTCTGTCTTCTGGATCCATCTTCATCCCGCCAACGCGGAACATCCTCCTTCCCCGACGGACTAACGACGAATGAAGATTCCTTTAAGGGACATCATCCAAGATGGCGTCCCTCGAATTCCTATTGGCTGATAGGATTCTATCAGCCAATCGGAATTAAGGTAGGAAAAATCTGATTGGCTGATTCAATCAGCCAATCAGATTGAAGTTCAATCTGATTGGCTGATCCAATCAGCCAATCAGATTGAGCTCGCATTCTATTGGCTGTTCCGATCAGACAATAAAATGCAAGCTCAATCTGATTGGCTGATTGAATCAGCCAATCAGATTTTTCCTACCTTAATTACGATTGGCTGATAGAATCCTATTAAAATTCTTGTAATCTTTTTTTATTTTTTGTAATTTAGTGTTTGTTTGTTTTTTGTAATATAGTTTAGTTTATTTAATTGTATTTTAGTTTAGATAATTGTAGGTAATTTATTTAATTAATTTAATGATTGTGTAGTGTTAGGTTTAATTGTAACTTAGGTTAGGATTTATTTTACAGGTAATTTTGTAATTATTTAAACTAGGTAGCTATTAAATAGTTAGTAACTATTTAATAGCTATTGTACCTAGTTAAAATAAATACAAAGTTGCCTGTAAAATAAATATAAATCCTAAAATAGATACAATGTAATTATTATTTATATTGTAGCTATATTAAGGGTTCATTTTATAGGTAAGTATTTAGTTTTAAATAGGAATAATTTATTTAATTATAGAAATATTATTTAGTTTAATTTAAATTATATTGTACCTAGTTAAAATAAATACAAAGTTGCCTGTAAAATAAATATAAATCCTAAAATAGATACAATGTAATTATTATTTATATTGTAGCTATATTAAGGGTTCATTTTATAGGTAAGTATTTAGTTTTAAATAGGAATAATTTATTTAATTATAGAAATATTATTTAGTTTAATTTAAATTATATTTATGTTAGGGGGGTGTTAGGGTTAGGTTTAGACTTAGGTTTAGGGGTTAATACATTTATTATAGTAGCAGCGACGTTGCGGGCGGGAGATTAGGGGTTAATAATTGTAGGTAGGTGGCGGTGATGTTAGGGAGGGCAGATTAAGGGTTAATAAAATTTATTATAGTGTTTGCGAGGCGGGAGTGCGGCAGTTTAGGGGTTAATACATTTATTATAGTGGCGGCGAGGTCTGGTCTGCAGATTAGGGGTTAATACTTGTAGTTAGGTTGTGGCGACGTTGGGGAGGCAGATTAGGGGTTAATTAATATAATGTAGGGTTCGGCGATGTTTGGGACAGCTCGGGGTTCATGTTAGGGTGTTAGGTGTAGACTTAGAGAGTGTTTCCCCATAGGAAACAATGGGGCTGCTCTAGGAGCTGAACGCTGCTTTTTTGCAGGTGTTAGGTTTTTTTCCAGCCAGCTCAGCCCCATTGTTTCCTATGGGGATATCGTGCACGAGCACATTTTTCCAGCTTACCGCTACCGTAGGCAACGCTGGTATTGAGAGTTGAAGGGAAGGTACATTATGCTCAACGCTCCCTTTTCTGAGCCTAACGCAGCCACTCAGACAACTCTAAATACCAGCGTTGTCTTAAGGGTGCGCTGGGAAAAAAGCAGCGTTAGCTACGCGGGTCTTTACCGACAAAACTCTAAATCTAGGCGTTAGTTTCTATTGAAACGACAGCCTTTGGCAATTCACATGCCTTCCTTTCGGCCTTTCCTCTGCTCCATGGACTTTTACCAAAATCCTGAAATCAGTCACAGCATGGCTCAGGTTCAGGGGTGTTCGTCTCATTATTTATCAAGACGTTATCCTGTTAATGAACCAGGATCAATCCATCCTTTTTAGCTCATCTCAAACTTACAATCTCCCTCCTAGACAACAAGGAGAAATCCATCCTTATCCCAAAATCTCAAAATCTTACCTTTCTAGGATTCCAAGTAGACACTATTTCCTTTACACTCAGTCTTCCTCAAGACAAGATTTCCAACATAAAGAAAGAAATTTCTCAAGAAACCTTTTCCCCTGAGACTCTTGGGTCGTATCATTGGTGGGTCGTATCATTGGTCTCCTCCTCTCCTCCTCCATCCAAGCAATCTTCCCTGCTCCTCTCCACTATTGTGCCCTTCGTCTTAAAATCCATTTCCTTCACAAAGGTTTCTCATATTCTCATCCTATTTCCCTCTCCCAGGAAGCTCGCCAGGAACTCAGCTGGTGGTAGTTATATTGTAGCTAGCTTAGGTTTTATTTTTATTTCACAGGTAAGTTTGTATTTATTTTAACTAGGTAGACTAGTTAGTAAATAGTTTATTAAATAGTTACTAACTACCTAGTTAAAATAAATGCAAAATTACCTGTGAAATAAAACCTAAGCTACCTTACACTAAAACCTACTATTACAAAAAATAAAAAACCTACCATTACAAAAAGTTAAAAAAAACTAACATTACAAAAAAAAAAAATTATCCAAAAAAATTAAAATTAATTTAATCTAGAATAAACTACCAAGGGCCCTTTTGTAGGGCATTGCCCTAAATTAAACAGCTCTTTTGCTACAAAAAAACACACCCCTAACAGTATACAAATCCCCACCCCCCATTGCCCTAAAGATAATAGCTCTTTTCCTACAAAAGAAAAACAAACACCCCCTAAAAAAATACATTACACAAAATAACAAATGATCAAAAATAATAAAAATTATTCCTATTCTAATAACCATTAAAAAAAAAAAACACCCCAAAGTAAAAAACCTAATCTAGAATAAACTAACAATGGCCCTTAAAAGGGCCTTTTGGTAGGGCATTGCCCTAAAGATATCAGCTCTTTTGGTGAAAAAAAAAATACAAATACCCTCTAACATTACAAACCCCCACCCCCCCCCCAAACCCACAAAATAATAAAAAATATATCTAAAAAACCTAAGCTACCCATTGCCCTGAAAAGGGCATTTGCATGGGCATTGCCCTTAAAAGGGCATTTAGCTCTTTTGCTGCCCAAACCCTAATTTAAAAAAAAAAAACACCCAAAAAACCCTTAAAAAAACCTAACATTAACCCCTGACGATCAACTTACAGTTTTTGAAGTCCCGCTTGAACGATCTTCATCCCGGCGGAGAAGTCTTCTTCCAGGCGGCCTCTTCAATCTTCTTCCAGGCGGCATCTTCTATCTTGATCCCAGCAGCGCGGAGCAGGTCCAGCCTGAAGACATCCGGCACAGATCATCCTCTTCATACGGTCGCCGCCACACACTGAATCTTCAATGCAAGGTACGCGATTCAAGATGGGTCCCTTGCATTCCTATTCGCTAAAAGATCTGAATCAGCTAATAGGAATTAGAGCTGCTAAAATCCTATTGGCTGTTCAAATCAGCCAATAGGATTTAAGCAGCTCTAATTTTATTGGATGATGAATCAGCCAATAGAATGAGAGCTGCTTAAATCCTATTGGCTGATTTGATAGTTTTGTTTTTTTTAATGTGTAGTTTATTTAATTAGTAGTTATTTTAATTTTAGATTAATAATTATATTAGTTTAATTGTTAGTTAAAACTTTGATAGGTAAGATTTAATTTAAGCTATGTAAATTGTAATTCGGTTAGGCGTTAGGTTAGGGGTTGCTAGTTTAAATTAGTTTATTGCGATGTGGGGGGGGCTACCGGTTTAGGGGTTAATAGTTAAAAAAAATTATATTTCGTTGTGGGGGGCTTTTGGTTTAGGGGTTAATAGGTTTATTATAGTGGCGGCTGTGTAGGGTATAATAACTTTAGTATAGTGGGGGCGATGTGGACGGACGGCAGATTAGGGGTTAATAATATTTAAATAGTGTTTGCGAAGCTGGAGGGTGGCGGTTTAGGGGTTAATAACTTTAGTATAGTGGTGACGATGTCGGGGAGCGGTGGAATAGGGGTTAATACATCTTATTAGTGGCAGTGATGTCGGGAGCCGCAGATTAGGGGTTAATTTATTATAGCGTTTGCAATTTGGGAGGGCCTCAGTTTAGGGGTTAATAGATAGTTTATGGGTGTTAGTGTACTTTGTAACAGTTTAGTTGAGTTTTATGTTACAGATTTGTAGTGTAAAACTCATAACTACTGACTTTAGATGGCGTTACCGATCTTGTCGTTTTAGAGTGTAACACTCGCTTTTTAGCCTCCCACAAAAACTTGTAATACCAGCGCTATGGGAATCCCATTAAAAAAACGTAATTTTTAAGATTGCGGTACTGACGTTGCGTTACAGGCTAAAAGGCTTGCGGTACACCTATACCGACAAGCCTTGTAATGGTTGCGTTAGGGAAAATGATGCGTTATGGGCCACAATGCTGCCATTTGATTTATAACACTCAACTCGTAATCTAGCTGTTTATTATTAAGAAGAGGGGTTTTTCAGTCTATACTTTTGTGTTGCTAAAATATAAATTTGCTATTGTGTTGATAAAATATAATTTTCTCTGGTTTATTATTTGAAGTGATATAAGGCTATTTTTGGCTAGTTGTTAAACAATAATGTCCTGAAAATTCCATTGAATTTGAGCTTATTATATATTATTTTGTGTTGTTAAATCATTAATCCATATTTTGGCATTGGATTAATGTTATAAATTGTTCAAGTAAACTTTAATTGGGAGATTTAATACAAAATTCATTTTGAGTTAAGGTAAACCTATAGATAATATTATCCATACACAGGATAACAGATCATTCAATTGAATATTAATTGACCTAAAGGTTTTTATAGCGTGTTGAATTACCTTGAGGTTGTAATAATCAGTTGATATATATATATGGTCATAGGTGATATTCAATTACTACATAAATAATCAATGTATTCATAGAGATTAACTGGTCAGAACTTAGGAATTACTTTAATTGAGGTTGAACGTTAATATTTAATAAGTTTATCATCAAGTTTATAGATATCTCAATAGTGTTATTTTGGAGTATACTACAAAGATTTGATACTTCACTGGAGTGTACTGATATAATTTCTACTATATTAATTGGAGGTATTGCTGGCGATTAATTTTATGATTGTTATTAATATTCATAATTCCATTAATCAAAAATATTGTTACATCCTCCGCATGGACAACATTTCTGCCATGTGATATTTGAACCGCTTAGGTGGAACCAAATCAAAAATCCTCTCGGATATCACAAAAGACTTTGTTCATCACTGTCTGAGAAAGAGAAAACAAATCTATATTCAGGCCTAATACATTCCAGTCCTTTCCAATTTTGCCGCAAACTGGGGATCTTGTTATCTCCAGGACTCCAGCAATTAGAAAATTACTTCCTGAGTTTTTCCTCTCCCTTTCCTCTCTGAAGGGTCCCTTTGTCATAGACCTATTTGCTTCAAGGTCCAACTTCCAAATGAAGCCTTACTTCAGTTGGCGCCCGGATCCAGAAGCCACCATGATAGATGCGTTTCTCCAAACCTGGCTGACTCAAGGTGCTTATGCTTTTCCTCCTTCCGTCATGATTCCAAGAACCCTTGCTCATCTTCGCAGCTGTCAGATCTCCCTTCTCCTGATAACTCCCTTCTGGCCAACTCAATCCTGGTATCCCTCTCTTCTGGAACTCTCTCCCCCCCCCCTCATTCCTCAACTTCCCAATCTCCTTCTAGACCTATTAGATCGTCCCCATTCCCTTCTTTTTGACCGATCTCATAGTCTTTCGGAAAGCTCTCAAGCCCTCCTCTAAGAATCTTGGGCCACTGGCACCAAAAAAGCTTATCTTTCCTTTCAGCCTGGTCTAGATGGTGTTCACAAAGGAACTTGGATGCAGTTTCTGCCCCTCTGCACAAAATAATTATTTATATTTCCTTTTTGATAATGGTTTTGCCTATCGCTCCGTTAATCTTGCCGTTCCGCAATTTCTGCTTGCCATGATTTCATCAATGTCAGAGCCATCGACATATATTCAAAAATGTTTTCTCCCTTTGGAGTAACTTTTATAATTTCTCGTAGAACTAAGTATTTTTCTAAATCTATTTTCTATCCCCTTTCCCCTGACCAACCCAATCTTTGTGTTGCCTCCTGCCTTAAGGAGTACAAATCTAAAACCTTTACTCTTCTTCATCTCCCCAACTCCTAATTTATTTTGTGTCCCCTCACAAGCCTGTCACCGCTACATCTATCGCTAGGTGGGTAAAGTGGATTCTCTTTTTGTCTGGAGTAGAAGATTCTTTTCTTTCATGTAATTGGCAAGAGTCCATGAGCTAGTGACGTATGGGATATACATTCCTACCAGGAGGGGAAAAGTTTCCCAAACCTCAAAATGCCTACAAATACACCCCCCCACCACACCCACAATTCAGTTTTACAAACTTTGCCTCCTATGGAGGTGGTGAAGTAAGTTTGTGCTAGATTTCTACGTTGATATGCGCTTCTCAGCATGCTGAAGCCCGGTTCCTCTCAGAGTGCAGTGAATGACAGAGGGATGTGAAGGGAGTATTACCTATTGAATGCAATGGTCATCCTAACGGGGATCTATTTCATAGGTTCTCTGTTATCGGTCGTAGAGATTCATCTCCTACCTCCCTTTTCAGATCGACGATATACTCTTATATACCATTACCTCTGCTGATTTTCGTTTCAGTACTGGTTTGGCTATCTACTTTATGTAGATGAGTGTCTTTTGGTAAGTATGTTTTCCTTTATTAAGACACTCTTAGCTATGGTTTGGTACTTTACATGTAAAGTTCTAAATATAATGTTTGTACTTATATTTGCCATGATTCAGGTTTATCAGTATATTTCCTTTTTGCAGACTGTCAGTTTCATTTTGGGAAATGCACATATGAAAAAAAAAATTCTTAACTGAAATTTTTCAAATTGATTTTTTTCTAAATTGCGGGCTGTTAGGCTTGCGGGTGCGCAAAATGCTATAATTTATTGCGTCATTCTTGGCGCGAGACTTTTTTGACGCGAGAATTACGCTTGTTGACGTATTTTCGTCATTTCCGGCGTCTTAGTTGGCGCCGAGAATTTTCACGTAGTTGCGTCATCTATGACGCTCGTCTTTGTTGCAGACATTTTTGGCGCCAAAAAATATTTTGGCAGTTGTGGGCGTCATACTTGGCGCCAGACTTTTTGACATTATTTAAGTCTTCATGTATTTTTGCTTCTGGTTTCCAGAGGCTTATTCTGTTTGCATTTTTTCCCATTCCTGAAACTGTCATATAAGGAAATTGATAATTTTGCTTTATATGTTGTTTTTTCTATTACATATTGCAAGATGTCTCAATCTGACCCTGTCTCAGAATCTACTTCTGGAATGCTGCTGCCTGATGTCGGTTCTACCAAAGCTAAATGCATTTGTTGTAAACTTGTGGTAACTGTTCCTCCGGCTGTTGTTTGTGTTAGTTGTCATGATAAACTTTCAAAAGCAGACAATATTTCCATTAGTAATAATCCATTACCTGTTGTTGTTCCTTCAACATCTAATGTTCAGGATATTCCTGTTAATGTGAGAGAATTTGTTTCTAATTCTATTCAGAAGGCCCTGTCTGTTATACCACCTTCTAATAAACGTAAAAGGTCTTTTAAAACTTCTCATAATTTCGATGAATTTTTAAATGACCGACAGCATTCTGATGTATCTATCTCTGATGAGGATCTATCTGGTTCAGAAGATTCTGCCTCAGATATTGACACTGACAAAACTTCATATTTATTTAAAATGGAGTATATTCGTTCTTTATTAAAAGAGGTGTTGATTGCATTAGATATGGAGGAGACTAGTCCTCTTGATATTAAAACCAGTAAACGTTTAAATTCGGTTTTTAAACCTCATGTAGTTATTCCAGAGGTTTTTCCAGTTCCTGATGCTATTTCAGATGTAATTTCTAGGGAATGGAATAGTCTGGGTACTTAATTTACTCCTTCTTCAAGGTTTAAGAGACTGTACCCTTTGCCGACTGATAGATTTTAGTTTTGGGAAAAGATCCCCAAAGTTGATGGGGCTATCTCTACTCTTGCTAAGCGTACTACTATTCCTACGGCAGATAGTACTTCTTTTAAAGATCCTTTAGATAGGAAGCTTGAATCTTATCTAAGGAAGGCTTATTTATGTTCAGGTCATCTTCTTAGGCCTGCTATTTCTTTGGCTGATGTTGCTGCGGCTTCAACTTTTTGGTTGGAAACTTTAGCGCAACAAGTACCAGATTTGAATGTGTATAGCATTGTTAAGCTAATTCAACATGCTAATAATTTCATTTGTGATGCCATTTTTGATATCATTAGAATTGATGTCAGGTATATGTCTTTAGCTATTTTAGCTAGAAGAGCTTTATGGCTTAAATCTTGGAATGCGGATATGACTTCTAAATCAACGTTGCTATCTCTATCTTTCCAAGGTAATAAATTATTTGGTTCTCAGTTGGATTCTATAATTTCAACTGTCACTGGGGGGAAGGGAGCCTTTTTGCCTCAGGATAAAAAATCTAAGGGTAAATGTAGGGCTGCTAACCGTTTTCGTTCCTTTCGTCAGAATATGGAACAGAAACCTGACCCTTTCCCTAAAGGAACGCTTTCCAATTGGAAGCCTTCTCCAGTCTGGAATAAATCCAAGCCTTTTAGAAAATCAAAACCAGCCCCCAAGTCCACATGAAGTTTTGGCCCTCATTCCAGCGCAGCTGGTAGGGGGCAGACTACGATTTTTCAAAGATGTTTGGATCAATTCAATCCAAAATCATTGGATTCAGAACATTGTTTCTCAAGGGTACAGAATAGGTTTCAAGATAAGACCGCCTGTGAGAAGTTTCTTTCTCTCACGCATTCCAGTGAACCCAGTAAAGGCTCAGGCTTTCCTGAAGTGTGTTTCAGACCTGGAGTTATCCGGGGTAATTGTGCTAGTTCCATATCTGGAACGGGGTCTGGGGTTTTATTCAAATCAGTTCATTGTTCCAAAGAAAGAGAATTCTTTCAGACCAGTTCTGGATCTAAAAATTTTGAATCGTTATGTAAGAATACCAACATTCAAAATGGTGACTATAAGGACTATTCTGCCTTTTGTTCAGCAAGGGCATTATATGTCCACAATAGACTTACAGGATGCTTATCTTCATATTCCGGTTCATCCAGATCATTATCAGTTCCTGAGATTCTCTTTTCTAGACAAGCATTACCAATTTGTTGCTCTTCCTTTTGCCCTAGCAACAGCTCCAAGGATCTTTTCAAAGGTTCTCGGTGCCCTACTCTCTATAATCAGAGAGCGGGGTATTGCGGTGTTTCCTTATTTAGACGATATCTTGGTACTTGCTCAGTCTTTACATTCTGCAGAATCTCACACGAATCAACTAGTGTTGTTTCTTCAAAGACATGGTTGGAGGATCAATTTTCCAAAAAGTTCCTTGATTCCTCAGACAAGGGTAACCTTTTTAGGATTCCAAATAGATTCAGTATCCATGACTTTGTCTCTAACAGACAAAAGACGTCTGAAATTGGTTTCAGCTTGTCGGAACCTTCAGTCTCAGTCATTCCCTTCAGTAGCTATGTGCATGGAGGTTTTAGGTCTCATGACTGCAGCATCGGACGCGATCCCCTTTGCTCGTTTTCACATGAGACCTCTTCAGCTTTGTATGCTGAACCAATGGTGCAGGGATTATACAAAGATATCACATTAATATCCTTAAATCCCAATATTCGACTATCTCTGACTTGGTGGTTAGATCACCACCGTTTGGTTCAGGGGGCCTCTTTTGTTCGTCCAACCTGGACTGTGATTTCAACAGATGCAAGTCTTTCAGGTTGGGGAGCTGTCTGGGGATCTCTGACAGCGCAGGGGGTTTGGAAATCTCAAGAGGCGAGATTACCAATCAATATTTTGGAACTCCGTGCGATTCTCAGAGCTCTTCAGTTTTGACCTCTTCTGAAGAGAGAACCGTTTATTTGTTTTCAGACAGACAATGTCACAACCGTATGTCAATCATCAAGGTGGGACTCACAGTCCTCAAGCTATGAAAGAAGTATCTTGGATACTTGCATGGGCGGAATCCAGCTCCTGTCTAATCTCTGCAGTCCATATCCCAGGTATAGACAATTGGGAAGCGGATTATCTCAGTCGCCAGACTTTAAATCCGGGAGAATGGTCTCTTCACCCAGATGTGTTTCTTCAGATTGTTCAGATGTGGGGGCTTCCAGAAATAGATCTGATGGCTTCTCATCTAAACAGGAAACCTCCCAGGTATCTGTCCAGATCCAGGGATCCTCAGGCGGAAGCAATGGATGCGTTGTCACTTCCTTGGAATTATCAACCTGCTTATATCTTTCCGCCTCTAGTTCTTCTTCCAAGAGTGATTTCCAGAATCATAATGGAGCGTTCATTTGTACTGCTGGTGGCTCCAGCATGGCCACACAGGTTTTGGTATGCGGATCTTGTTCGGATGTCCAGTTGCCAACCTTGGCCACTTCCGTTAAGGCCAGGCCTTCTATCTCAAGGTCCATTTTTCCATCAGGATCTCAAATCATTAATTTTGAAGGTATGGAGATTGAACGTTTAGTGATTAGTCATAGAGGTTTCTCTGACTCAGTGATTAATACTATGTTGCAGGCTCGCAAATCTGTGTCTAGAAAGATTTATTACCGAGTTTGGAAGACTTACATTTCATGGTGTTCTTCTCATAAATTCTCTTGGCATTCTTTTAGAATTCCTAGAATTTTACAGTTTCTTCAGTATGGTTTGGATAAGGGTTTGTCTGCAAGTTCCTTGAGAGGACAAATCTCTGCTCTTTCTGTTCTGTTTCACAGAAAAATTGCTAATCTTCCTGACATTAATTGTTTTGTTCAGGCTTTGGTTCATATCAAGCCTGTCATTAAGTCAATTTCTCCTCCTTGGAGTCTTAATTTGGTTTTGAGGGCTTTACAGGCTCCTCCGTTTGAGCCTATGCATTTTCTAGACTTTAAATTACTTTCTTGGAAAGTATTGTTTCTTTTGGCCATCTCTTCTGCTCTTTCTTGTGAGTCTCCTTTTCTGATTTTTCATCAGGATAAGGCGGTTTTGCGGACTTCATTTAAATTTTTACCTAAAGTTGTGAATTCCAACAACATTAGTAGAGAAATTGTTGTCCCTTCGTTGCGTCCTAATCCTAAGAATTCTTTGGAAAGATCTTTACATTCTTTGGACGTGGTAAGAGCTTTGAAATATTATGTTGAAGCCACTAAAGATTTCAGAAAGACTTCTAGTCTGTTTGTTATCTTTTCTGGTTCTAGGAAAGGTCAGAAGGCTTCTGCCATTTCTTTGGCGTCTTGGTTAAAGCTTTTGATTCATCATGCTTATTTGGAGTCGGGTAAATCCCCGCCTCAGAGGATTACAGCTCATTCTACTAGGTCAGTTTCTACTTCCTGGGCTTTTAAAAATGAAGCTTCTGTTGGTCAGATTTGCAAAGCAGCAACTTAATCTTCTTTGCATACTTTTACTAAATTCTAACATTTTGATGTTTTCTCTTCTTCAGAAGCAGTTTTTGGTAGAAAAGTTCTTCAGGCAGCTGTTTCAGGTTGATTCTTCTGCTTATAATTTCATTTTTTTTCATTATAAAGATTAAAACTTTTTGATTTGGGTCGTGGATTCTTTTTTCAGCGGAATTGGCTGTCTTTATTTTTATCCCTCCCTCTCTAGTGACTCTTGCATAGAGTTCCACATCTTGGGTATTTGCTATCCCATACGTCACTAGCTCATGGACTCTTGCAAATTACATGAAAGAAAACATAATTTATGTAAGAACTTACCTGATAAATTCATTTCTTTCATATTGGCAAGAGTTCATGAGGCCCACCCTTTTTGTGGTGGTTATGATTTTTTTGTATAAAGCACAATTATTCCAATTCCTAGTTGATGCTTTCGCTCCTTTCTTATCACCCCACTTCTTGGCTATTCATTAAACTGAATTGTGGGTGTGGTGGGGAGTGTATTTGTAGGCATTTTGAGGTTTGGGAAACTTTGCCCCTCCTGGTAGGAATGTATATCCCATACGTCACTAGCTGATGGACTCTTGCCAATATGAAAGAAATGAATTTATCAAGTAAGTTCTTATATAAATTATGTTTTTCTGCTTACTCTTGCAGAGGAACTTCAGCTTCCAAAGCTTTTCTAAAATCTTCCTCCCTTCAAGACATTTTGAATGCAGCAGATTGGTCTTCAGGAGTCCACTTTCAAACAATTTTATTTCAAAACCAATTGCTAATGCTGCGTCTTTTCTCCTTGTTTGATTCCACTTTGCTTTAAACTAGCAAAATATGAGTCTGTGCTTGTAATACAATTCCGATTTATCCTAGCTTTGTGAAGGTATAATCTAGATTTTTTTTAAAGACACAGAGATGAGTATTTTCCCTCCCTCCCTCCCTTCCCTTTTATTGATGGTTATACATGAATATTTGACACTATTCTAACATTTTATTGTTCTTTTCCAGCATCTTCTATCTAACCTATTCCAAGGATTCCACTCAATTTCTTCAGCTTGTGTTGAGTCTTCTTTTCAAGTTTGATGTTCATCTCAAGATGCTTCAAGTTTTCTCAGTTCCGTTCCAGATTCTGTTTCAAGATGGTCTCCTTGTTTTCCTTTTGTGTTTGCTGGGTTATCTTCAGTGGATTTCTCAACATCCTTTTTCGTCTCCTAATAAACATTCTCACTCTACGCATCAAAGAGGAAAGAGAAGGAATTGGACCTACATGGACAGTTTATAGGCACTATGATTATACCTTCACAAAGCTAGGATAATCGAAATTGTGTGTTATTCCCAGAAAAACTGTCTATCATTTGCCTCTGTCTTCCCACCTATACAAGAAGGCTCACTCAGCACTGCTGTGCGCACTTTTAACAGACATGTGCGCTCTTTGGAGGAAGGTGTGGGCGCAAACAGGAAAGCCAGGATTTGGAGGGGACAGGGTGGGACTCCTTTTTTATTCAATATAATCTGAATGGATGTATGGCAATCCTAGTTTCTGTACCACTTTAAAAAAGACTTAATTCAGTTATGATATCCATAATTGCTGTTAGAAAGACAATCAAAACATTTTGAAATTTACCAAAATATATATATATATATATATATATATATTTATATACATACATACAGTCGTATGCAAAAGTATAGGCACCCCTGACAATTTCCATAATTTTCATTTATAAATAATTGGGTGTTTGGATCAGCAATTTCATTTTGATCTATCAAATAACTGAAGGACACAGTAATATTTCAGTAGTGAAATGAGGTTTATTGGATTAACAGAAAATGTGCACTATGCATTAAAACGAAATTAGACCGGTGCATAAATTTGGGCACCCTTGTCATTTTGTTGATTTGAATACCTGTAACTACCTAGCACTGATTAATTGGAACACACAATTGGTTTGGTGAGCCCATTAAGCCTTGAACTTCATAGACAGGTGCATCCAATCATGAGAAAAGGTATTTAAGGTGGCCAATTGCAAGTTGTTGTTCTCTTTGACTCTCCTATAAAGAGTGGCAACATGGGTGCCTCAAAACAACTCTCAAATGACCTGAAAACAAAGATTGTTCAACATTATGGTTTAGGGGAAGGCTACAAAAAGCTATTGCAGAGATTTAAGCTGTCAATGTCCACTGTGAGGAACATAGTGAGGAAATGGAAGACCACAGGCACAGTTCTTGTTAAGGCCAGAAGTAAAATATCGGAGAGGCAAAGGATGGTGAGAACGGTCAAAAACAGCCCACAGCCCACCTCCAAAGACCAACATCATCTGGCTGCAGATGGTGTCACTGTGCATCGTTCAACAATTCAGCGTATGGGAGAGTGATGCGGAAGAAGCCTTTTCTGCACACATGCCACAAACATAATCGCTTGAGGTATGCAAATGCACATTTGGACAAGCCAGCTTCATTTTGGAAGAAGGTGCTATGGACTGATGAAACAAAGATTGAGTTATTTGGTCATAACCAGGGGCTTTATGCATTATGGCAAAAGAACACAGCGTTCCAAGGCAAACACTTGCTAGCCACAGTAAAATTTGGTTGATGTTCCATTATGCTGTGGGGCTGTGTGGCCAGTGCCGGTACTGGGAATCTTGTTAAAGTTGAGGGTCGCAGATACTTGAGAATAATGTTAAAGAATCAGTCACAAAGTTAAAGTTATGCCGGAGCTGGATATTTCAACAAGACAACGACCCAAAACACTGCTTAAAATCTGCTCTGGAATTTATGCAGAGGAACAAGAACAATGTTCTGGAATGGCCATCCCAGTCCCCAGAACTGAATATCATTGAAAATCTGTGGGGTGATTTGAAGTGGACTGTCCATGCTCGGCAACCCAGATTCAAAGAGTAGATGTTTCCAGTCTATATACCTCAATAAAAGATACTACTGGGGTTGAAGCTGTTGAGAATACACTGAGATCTAACAGTGACTATACTGAGAGAGAAATTGGGGTCCTTGTTGAATTGTTATCTATCATATTATATCAGAATTATTTCTTGTTTGGAGATACATATTATTTACAAAAACAGGGAACAGCAATGGGCTCCAACTTCGCCCCCACTTCCGCCAATATTTTCATGAATAATTTTGAAGAATATTTTGTATATTCTCATCTATCTTTTCAACGTTATGGCGCCTCCTGGTGGAGATATATCGATGATGTGTTTGGCGTGTGGGGGGGCGACGTTGGTAGCCTCCTGTCATTTGTACAGGATCTTAATAATTCAGTTACAGGTTTAAAGTTTACACTGAATATGAATGAGGTGAGGATTGAGTATCTTGATACTATTGTCTATAATAAGGAGGGATTTCTATATACTGATCTTTACACAAAGAGTACTGACAGGCACAACTTGTTGAAATATGGGAGCTACCATCCAGAAAATGTTTTTCAGGCAATTCCTAAAAGTCAGTTTACTCGTGTGAAAAGAATAGTATCAGATCAAGAACAATGTAAATATAGATTGGAACAAATGGCGAACAAATTTATAAATAGAAATTATCCTCCATCTTTGATCTCTAAACAATTAGATGCGATCATGGAAGAGAACAATTCAGATAAGATAAATAAACAAAAAACGAAGTCAAACCGTATGATTTTTGTCACACAATTTAATAAGTTAAGTAATAAAATTACTGGTATCTTGAAGAAAAATTGGCATATAATAAAAGACTGCCATCCAGAAGTCTTGGAATTTAAAGAAAATTTAATGGTGGCTTATAAGAAAAACAGAAGTATTAAAGATGAGTTGGTACATTCAGATATTGGCAGCTGTAAACAAGAGAGCCAGAAAACTATTGGGCCTAAGAGATATGGCTGCTACCCATGTCTGAACTGTTCCAACTGTAGCTCTATGATCAAAGGGGAAATTTTTCATCATCCCATTACTGGGAAGAAATATAAAATAAATAAGTATCTTACATGCAGGGCTACATACTGTATCTATCTTATTAAATGTCCGTGTGGCCAAATTTATATTGGCGAGACCTGTAGAGAGGTAAGGGAGAGGATAACTGAACACAAATCTAATATTAGATGCAAGAATAAAGAGGCGCCAGTTTCCTCTCACTTCCTCTCTATGGGTCATAATATCAGCCAACTTAGGTTTCAAATTATTGAACAAGTAGATAGGCCTAGGAGGGGTGGAGATAGGGAACGACTATTAAAAATGAGAGAGATGTTCTGGGTATATAAACTAGAATGCATGAAGCCAAATGGTATGAACAAAGATTTTGACTGGAGTCTTTTTCTCTGATAAGATCTGTGATAATGTATTAAGATAAAAATCCTTTTCTCTATTGACAACATAAATTACATCAGTTGATTGAAATAATTTTGCTATGCATTGTTCCTCTTTTTAAATTTGTACTTGGTTGTATATTTCTTTTTAAGGGATTTTATCTATGTGTTTATTGACCTCCTGTGTTGAATTTGGAGTTGCATTGAATTATTGCATCCACAAGATGGCACTGTTGTGCAGTTGGATTCTAACACAGGATGTAGAATAATAGGTAAGGGTATATAAGGCATACACCTGTGTATCTAATTATACGTGATTAAGAGCCTGGTGTGGCTTGAAACGTTGTAACTGTTTGTTTGGGACCCTATGTGAAATAAAGGTCTTTTAAGAAAACTTGGTGGCTGGAATACTCTTTGAATCTGGATTGACTGGGACCTGGCAAGTCCGTTTTGTTCCGTGCCCCACTGAAAAAGCAAAGGTGTGCTGTTTCTTCAAAATCATTTGTGGATCAAGATTGTCATGCTCGGCAACCATCAAACCTAACTGAACTGGAGATGTTTTGCAAGTAGGAATGGTCCAAAATGCCTTCATCCAGAATCCAGACACTCATTACAGGCTATAGGAAGCGTCTAGAGGCTGTTATTTCTTCTAAATGAGGCTCTACTAAATATTGATGCAATATTTCTGTTGGGGTGCCCAAATTTATGCACCTGTCTAATTTCGTTTTGATGCATATTGCGCATTTTCTGTTAATACAATAAACCTAATTTCACTACTGAAATATTACTGCGTCCTTCAGTTATTTGATAGATCAAAATGAAATTGCTGATCCAAACACCCAATTATTTATAAATGAAAATCATGGAAATGGTCAGGGGTGCCTAAACTTTTGCATACGACTGTATGTAAGTGTATATGTATAAATATGTGTGTGTATATATGTGTGTGTGTATATATGTGTATATATATATATATATATATATATATATAAAAGCATAGTCCAATTTACTCAATATTGAATAAAAGATGCTGCACTCACCGGTCTGAAAAAAGTCGTTTATGCTTTCTTAATCACAGCATCCAAAAACACAGTTTACCCCCAAACGTTTCGGTACCTGCCTAGTACCTTTATCAATGGGTATATTCAAAGTCTCCAAAAAACGATCCTAACTAACTAACTAACACCCCTATTGCCCTATTTAAACCCCTAGCGTGCTCCTAACATCCGGTCCGTCAGTCCAATACCCCTCCGCTACGTCATTAAAGCCGAACAGAAGTCAGAGAAGACAACAGCGTGGCTAATTAGCATAGCCACTCCTCCTATGACGAGATGCATACATGGTCATCCTCGGCTCAGTTAGTGAGAGCGTGAATCAGTAGCAGGCTGGCGGAACCACGGATGTTTATAATTAAAGAGGCAGACTATCTCAATAAAGTGTGTAATTAAAGCGGTTAAACACTCCACTAATATATTATGATAATGGTAAAACACTGAAAACATATATATACATAGTTTGAACAATATCAGTACTGCTTCATGATTCATGTTATTTAGTAGAAACTTAGTTACACTCATTATGTATCTTATAGATTTTATGTCTAGACAGGAGGCTTCATATTTTGCATTATTCTTTACTGACACCAAAAACAACAGCAAAGAAACTGAAAGGAAGAAAAAATAATAACACAGCAACAGTGTATAACCAATCAGGATACAGCATCACAATAAAGAGTCCAGAACAATCTAAGGCCTAGATTTGGAGTTTGGCGTTAGCCGTGAAAACCAGCGTTAGAGGCTCCTAACGCTGGTTTTAGGCTACCTCCGGTATTTGGAGTCACTCAAAATAGGGTCTAATGCTCACTTTTCAGCCGCGACTTTTCCATACCGCAGATCCCCTTACGTCAATTGCGTATCCTATCTTTTCAATGGGATTTTTCTAACTCCGGTATTTAGAGTCGTGTCTGAAGTGAGCGTTAGACATCTAACGACAAAACTCAAGCCGCAGGAAAAAAGTCAGTAGTTAAGAGCTTTCTGGGCTAATGCCGGTTCATAAAGCTCTTAACTACTGTACTCTAAAGTTCACTAACACCCATAAACTACCTATGTACCCCTAAACCGAGGTCCCCCCACATCGCCGCCACTCGATTAAATTTTTTTAACCCCTAATCTGCCGACCGCCACCTACGTTATACTTATGTACCCCTAATCTGCTGCCCCTAACACCGCCGACCCCTATATTATATATATTAACCCCTAATCTGCCCCCCTCAACGTCGCCTCCACCTGCCTACACTTATTAACCCCTAATCTGCCGAGCGGACCGCACCGCTACTATAATAAAGTTATTAACCCCTAATCCGCCTCACTAACCCTATAATAAATAGTATTAACCCCTAATCTGCCCTCCCTAACATCGCTGACACCTAACTTCAATTATTAACCCCTAATCTGCCGACCGGAGCTCACCGCTATTCTAATAAATGTATTAACCCCTAAAGCTAAGTCTAACCCTAACACTAACACCCCCCTAAATTAAATATAATTTTAATCTAACGAAATTAATTAACTCTTATTAAATAAATTATTCCTATTTAAAGCTAAATACTTACCTGTAAAATAAATCCTAATATAGCTACAATATAAATTATAATTACATTGTAGCTATTTTAGGATTAATATTTATTTTACAGGTAACTTTGTATTTATTTTAACCAGGTACAATAGCTATTTAATACTTAAGAACTATTTAATAGCTAAAATAGTTAACATAATTACAAATTTACCTGTAAAATAAATCCTAACCTAAGTTACAATTAAACCTACCACTACACTATCAATAAATTAATTAAATAAAATACCTATAATTATCTACAATTAAACCTAACACTACACTATCAATAAATAAATTAAATACAATACCTACAAATAACTACAATGAAATAAACTATCTAAAGTACAAAAAATAAAAAAGAACTAAGTTACAAAAAATAAAAAAATATTTACAAACATAAGAAAAATATTACAACAATTTTAAACTAATTACACCTACTCTAAGCCCCCTAATAAAATAACAAAGCCCCCCAAAATAAAAAAATGCCCTACCCTATTCTAAATTACTAAAGTTCAAAGCTCTTTTACCTTACCAGCCCTGAACAGGGCCCTTTGCGGGGCATGCCCCAAGAAGTTCAGCTCTTTTGCCTGTAAAAAAAAAACATACAATACCCCCCAACATTACAACCCACCACCCACATACCCCTAATCTAACCCAAACCCCCCTTAAATAAACCTAACACTAAGCCCCTGAAGATCTTCCTACCTTGTTTTCACCCTGCCAGGTTCACCGATCGGTCCAGAAGAGCTCCTCCGATGTCCTGATCCAAGCCCAAGCGGGGGGCTGAAGAGGTCCATGATCCGGCTGAAGTCATCATCCAAGCGGGAGCTGAAGAGGTCCATGATCCGGCTGAAGTCTTCATCCAAGCGGGGCAGAAGAGGTCTTCCATCCGATTGAAGTCTTCATCCAAGCGGGATCTTCTATGGTCATCCATCCGGAGCGGAGCGGCAGGATCCTGAAGACCTTCAACGCGGAACATCCATCCTGGCCGACGACTGAACGACGAATGACGGTTCCTTTAAATGACGTCATCCAAGATGGCGTCCCTCGAATTCCGATTGGCTGATAGGATTCTATCAGCCAATCGGAATTAAGGTAGGAATATTCTGATTGGCTGATGGAATCAGCCAATCAGAATCAAGTTCAATCCGATTTATTTTTTATTTAGGTTTATTTAAGGGGGGTTTGGGTTAGATTAGGGGTATGTGGGTGGTGGGTTGTAATGTTGGGGGGGGGGTATTGTACAGGGAGTGCAGAATTATTAGGCAAATGAGTATTTTGACCACATCATCCTCTTTATGCATGTTGTCTTACTCCAAGCTGTATAGGCTCGAAAGCCTACTACCAATTAAGCATATTAGGTGATGTGCATCTCTGTAATGAGAAGGGGTGTGGTCTAATGACATCAACACCCTATATCAGGTGTGCATAATTATTAGGCAACTTCCTTTCCTTTGGCAAAATGGGTCAAAAGAAGGACTTGACAGGCTCAGAAAAGTCAAAAATAGTGAGATATCTTGCAGAGGGATGCAGCACTCTTAAAATTGCAAAGCTTCTGAAGCGTGATCATCGAACAATCAAGCGTTTCATTCAAAATAGTCAACAGGGTCACAAGAAGCGTGTGGAAAAACCAAGGCGCAAAATAACTGCCCATGAACTGAGAAAAGTCAAGCGTGCAGCTGCCAAGATGCCACTTGCCACCAGTTTGGCCATATTTCAGAGCTGCAACATCACTGGAGTGCCCAAAAGCACAAGGTGTGCAATACTCAGAGACATGGCCAAGGTAAGAAAGGCTGAAAGACGACCACCACTGAACAAGACACACAAGCTGAAACGTCAAGACTGGGCCAAGAAATATCTCAAGACTGATTTTTCTAAGGTTTTATGGACTGATGAAATGAGAGTGAGTCTTGATGGGCCAGATGGATGGGCCCGTGGCTGGATTGGTAAAGGGCAGAGAGCTCCAGTCCGACTCAGACGCCAGCAAGGTGGAGGTGGAGTACTGGTTTGGGCTGGTATCATCAAAGATGAGCTTGTGGGGCCTTTTCGGGTTGAGGATGGAGTCAAGCTCAACTCCCAGTCCTACTGCCAGTTTCTGGAAGACACCTTCTTCAAGCAGTGGTACAGGAAGAAGTCTGCATCCTTCAAGAAAAACATGATTTTCATGCAGGACAATGCTCCATCACACGCGTCCAAGTACTCCACAGCGTGGCTGGCAAGAAAGGGTATAAAAGAAGAAAATCTAATGACATGGCCTCCTTGTTCACCTGATCTGAACCCCGTTGAGAACCTGTGGTCCATCATCAAATGTGAGATTTACAAGGAGGGAAAACAGTACACCTCTCTGAACAGTGTCTGGGAGGCTGTGGTTGCTGCTGCACGCAATGTTGATGGTGAACAGTTCAAAACACTGACAGAATCCATGGATGGCAGGCTTTTGAGTGTCCTTGCAAAGAAAGGTGGCTATATTGGTCACTGATTTGTTTTTGTTTTGTTTTTGAATGTCAGAAATGTATATTTGTGAATGTTGAGATGTTATATTGGTTTCACTGGTAAAAATAAATAATTGAAATGGGTATATATTTGTTTTTTGTTAAGTTGCCTAATAATTATGCACAGTAATAGTCACCTGCACACACAGATATCCCCCTAAAATAGCTATAACTGAAAACAAACTAAAAACTACTTCCAAAACTATTCAGCTTTGATATTAATGAGTTTTTTGGGTTCATTGAGAACATGGTTATTGTTCAATAATAAAATTAATCCTCAAAAATACAACTTGCCTAATAATTCTGCACTCCCTGTATGTTTTTTTTTACAGGCAAAAGAGCTGAACTTCTTTGGGCATGCCCCGCAAAGGGCCCTGTTCAGGGCTGGTAAGGTAAAAGAGCTTTGAACTTTAGTAATTTAGAATAGGGTAGGGCATTTTTTTATTTTGGGGGGCTTTGTTATTTTATTAGGGGGCTTAGAGTAGGTGTAATTAGTTTAAAATTGTTGTAATATTTTTCTTATGTTTGTAAATATTTTTTTATTTTTTGTAACTTAGTTCTTTTTTATTTTTTGTACTTTAGTTAGTTTATTTAAATGTATTTATTTGTAGGTATTGTATTTAATTAATGTATTGATAGTGTAGTGTTAGGTTTAATTGTAGGTAATTGTAGGTATTTAATTTAATTAATTTAATGATAATATAGTGTTAGGTTTAATTGTAACTTAGGTTAGGATTTATTTTACAGGTAATTTTGTAATTATTTTAACTAGGTAACTATTAAATAGTTCTTAACTATTTAATAGCTATTGTACCTGGTTAAAATAATTACAAAGTTGCCTGTAAAATAAATATTAATCCTAAAATAGCTACAATGTAATTATAATTTATATTGTAGCTATATTAGGATTTATTTTACAGGTAAGTATTTAGCTTTAAATAGGAATAATTTATTTAATAAGAGTTAATTAATTTCGTTAGATTAAAATTATATTTAATTTAGGGGGGTGTTAGTGTTAGGGTTAGACTTAGCTTTAGGGGTTAATACATTTATTAGAATAGCGGTGAGCTCCGGTCGGCAGATTAGGGGTTAATGTTTGAAGTTAGGTGTCAGCGATGTTAGGGAGGGCAGATTAGGGGTTAATACTATTTATTATAGGGTTAGTGAGGCGGATTAGGGGTTAATAACTTTATAATAATAGTGGTGCGGTCCGCTCGGCAGATTAGGGGTTAATAAGTGTAGGCAGGTGGAGGCGACGTTGTGGGGGGCAGATTAGGGGTTAATAAATATAATATAGGGGTCGGCGGTGTTAGGGGCAGCAGATTAGGGGTACATAAGGATAATGTAAGTAGCGGCGGTTTACGGAGCGGCAGATTAGGGGTTAAAAATAAAATGCAGGTGTCAGCGATAGCGGGGACGGCAGATTAGGGGTTAATAAGTGTAAGGTTAGGGGTGTTTAGACTCGGGGTACATGTTAGGGTGTTAGGTGCAGACTTAGGAGGTGTTTCCGCATAGCAAACAATGGGGCTGCGTTAAGAGCTGAACGCGGCTTTTTTGCAGGTGTTAGGTTTTTTTTCAGCTCAAACAGCCCCATTGTTTTCTATGGGGGAATCATGCACAAGCACGTTTTTGAGGCTGGCCGCTTGCGTAAGCAACTCTGGTATTGAGAGTTGAAGCTGCGTTAAAAATGCTCTACACTCCTTTTTTGGAGCCTAACGCAGCCTTTATGTGGACTCTCAATACCAGAGTTATTTTTATGGTGCAGCCAGAAAAAAGCCGGCGTTAGCTACGCGGGTCCTTACCGACAAAACTCCAAATCTAGGCCTAAGTCCTCCCTCTTTTCTTTGCTGCACCAAGAACAGCAGGTCACGTATTATTGCTTTCCTATTATAATACATCTTTAGAATGTTTTATTTAACTGTTTTATTTAACTGTTTTTAGCTATTAGCTTTTCTATTTCTTAATACAACTTTAGGTATTCGTTTTAATGTAAAAGATTTTTTCATTTCACTAAGGGTTAACTCAAATGTTTAACTAAATAGCTTGTGTTTTTCTACTTTCCTGTGGTAATAGTACTTTGTTTTACTGTACTTGGTTATTTTTTCCCCTACGGATCAGCCACTTCAGTGTGGCTGCTCCGTTCCCTATCTAACAAGCTGGGACTGTCTGTCAGGCTCTCGGTATGCCTGAAAACTAGAGAGCTGTATTGCGCTATCATCGGAGCAGCCGCCTTGCTGACGGACTGCTCCGTTTTTTGCCTCCCACCTGACCACTGCTCGGTCTTGCAATCCTCCACACCCCTCTAACTGGGGCCGGTGCCGCTACGAGGTCTCGCGGACACACATCTGACCGGGGGCTATTAAGCTGATCTGATCAGGTGTGTGAGCCGCGGCCTGTGTCGGCTCCGGCTCGGGAGTGTGGCGGTTTAATTTATGTGTGGTTAGTTTGTACAGTTATTTGATAACACAGGTCTTCAGTTCAATTACCGAGAACTGCCATAGAAATATTTAATTTAATAATAAAAAAAAAATTTCATGTCCAATTATTTTCTTTAATTATGTAATATATATACAACCTTATATGTATTTGTTTATTCAACTAAGTTAAACAGATCTGTTTTTTCCCGCCATTTTATTGCTTAAGTGGTTTAAAATGTTATCCATATTACCGCAGCTCTAATGGCTCACTGATTAGCCTTTCTGCCTCTCATACAATAGGTTGGGAGTTCGAATCTAGCTTCCACCTATTAGGACTAGCTACAGGAAGATATTTTATTCTATCTGTAACATTCTTTAATAAAAAAAAAAAAAAAAAAAAAAGATATTTCTTTTAAAGGTCTCCTTTAATTAAACTTTCTTTTTAGCCTTGGGGACTATCACTGTAAGCTGACAGTTTTGAGGTTCAGGGTTCAAATCCTGCCTATTCAGCATAATTTAAATTTTATTTTTTCCTATTAATAAAATGATTTTTATGTCAATATTTTACTTTTTATTTAGATCATAACTCAGCGCACCGTTTAGAGAAATGGAGTCTGTCGACCCTGTCATTGACCCCGCCCCTTCTTCCTCTCAATCTAAAGAGGAACTTTTAGCCTATATTAATTTGGCCATAGCTTCGGCCCTAAAACATAATATTCCCCCTCCTGAAAAAGTTTTAGAACAACCTATGCCCCTTCATGTTGAGGAATCCTCTTCCTCCTCTTCCTCTGATTCAGATTCTCCAATATTGCGCAAGCGCCATTGGAGGACTCATTCTCGCTCTGCTTCACATAAAGGCAAAGCTCCGAGACATAAAGCCCCTCCCCCGGGCGTTTCACATAGGGGTGCCAGAACCTCCTCCCCAGAGGGTAAACGGGGTAGACGAACCCTTTCCCCCTTGGGTACACGAAGGGGGATTCAGAGCTCTGACTCTGAAAATTTTGACATGGAGGACTATATGGAGTCTTTTCCTGGGCTAGATTGCGAGGAGGATCCTCAGTCTGACCTAGAGCTTGATCCAATTCTGGCTCCTCAGGCGGAGGCTCCTCGCTCTCGACCTTCCCAGAGAAGAAATATTGAACTAGAGGACTAAATGGTTGACCCGGCTGGGAACCCCATTTTTAGCCCCAAACACATTAAACATCCCAGGTCATCTGACTGGGCATTAGCGCCTCATCTCTCTCGCTTTTTGCAGAGATCGCTCAGAAAGCCTCTCGATCGCGAGGATCGTAATAAACTACGTGCAGAATGTCGTAGACCTTCCCTCCCTTGTAGGGAATCTGTAACTCCTGAATTTGACGCTAAACTCGCTACCTTTCTAACTAGAAAGGGTAGGGACCCAAGAAAGGGTTTAGACAAGGCTCTTAGAGGGGTTCAAGATAAGCTTCTGGACACTTCGGGTCCTTTGGCCCAGATTTTGCATCTTTCGGATGAAGCCCTTCCGTCCGGCTCTCCTTTAGATCCTTTCGCCATTCGAGAATGGGCCTTTCGAGCCTTTTGCTTCCTTGGCAACACCAACGTCGCCATTTCTACTGAACGCAGAAGGTCGGCATTGTTGCGAATTAACCCCAGATTGGCTGTTCTCGCTCTCGGGGAAGCAGGCTCTTCTGCCAAGGGTCTTCTTTTTGAAGAACCCTTCTTAGATATCATGAGGCATTACGTTTCCACCTTTACCTCTATCGACAAGATTCAAGCCTCCCTTAGGAAGGTTTTCAACCCTTCCAATCGGGTTTTTGGCAGGGCCGGCAGATTCAGGGGTCGTCTGCCCGGCTGAACCAAGATCTCGAGCCGTTAGGATCAGACCAGCCCTTCCTAGGCCCACCTTACTTCCAGGCCCTTCCAATGCCCAGAGTGAGTACTCCTCCTTTACACCTGACTTCTTTCCCCATATCTCCCTTTGCAGGCAGGCTGTCCCTTTTTTCCCATTCGTGGGATTTAATTTCTCAGGATCCTTGGATTGCTCAAACAGTGAGAGGCTTCAAGATCGAATTCATATGCCCCCCCTTCCAGAGTGGTCACCCAAAACCCCTGAATCTCTCAAAATCAAATACAGACCTTATTGGTTCAGAAGTGCTATCTCTCCATCTAAAAGGCGCAATAGAGGAGGTTTTCAACCCACAAGACGGGTTTCTAAGCAACCTTTTTCTAGTGAAGAAAAAGACAGGTGGTTTTCGGCTGGTCATCAATCTTTGGGACTTAAATTTCTTCGTGGTTTACCGCCATTTCAAGATGGAGGGTATCCACATGCTCAGAGACCTTCTCCGTCTCGAGGACTGGTTCATCCGCCTGGACTTAACAGATGACTATCTTACGGTACCTGTATTCCCAGACCATCGGAAATTCCTCAGGTTTCTCTGGGACGGAAGGATATGGCAATTTACTTGCCTACCTTTCGGCCTCAGTTCAGCTCCTTGGTGTTTCACCAAGCTTCTAAAGTCTGTCGTGGCAATCCTCAGAGGCAAAGGCATTCACCTTATCATTTATCTGGACGACATTCTCCTTATGGCAGAAGATCAGTCTTCCCTCCTTTGTCACTTACACACAACCTCCTCCCTCCTTCAAGGGCTGGGATTTGTGATCAACTCGGAGAAGTCGGCTCTAATTCCCTCTCAGAAGGTGGAGTTTCTAGGTTTTTTCATAGACTCCACCTCAGGTCTTCTCCTTCTTCCTCAAGAGAAGATCAACAAGATCAAATTAGAAATTCAGGATGTGCTGGCGTCCCCCATGATATCTATCCGTCAACTTTCCAGAATTATCGGGCTCCTCGCCTCCTCCATCAGGCAATTTTTCCTGCCCCTCTACACTACCGAGCAATGCAGAGGCTGAAGATTCAATCTTTCAGGGAATGTCGGTCATATCATCAGATGATTTGTCTGAACGAGGAGGTCCGTGCAGAGATGTCCTGGTGGCTCCGTCACATGGAATCCTGGAATGGCAAAGCTATCTTCGGATCCTCGCCAGACTTTGTGCTTTCCTCAGATGCCAGCCTTCTGGGTTGGGGGGCGGCTTTTGAGACCTCTGCGACGGGGGATTCTTGGTCCCCTCTGGAACAGTCGCTTCACATCAATTGTCTAGAGCTCTTGGCAGGCTCTTTTGCCATTCGCTCGTTCTCCAAACAGTTTACAAACTGTTGCATCCTCCTTCGTATGGACAACATATCTGCGGTCCAATACATCAATCGCTTAGGAGGTACGAAATCCAAGATACTATCAGATCTTACCTCAGAATTGTTCAGATTCTGTGCCTCCTGCAACATTTCCCTCCGGGCGCAATATATCCCTGGAGTTTCCAATATTGTCGCGGACTGGTTTTCTCGTTTTTGGAGAGACTCCAGCGATTGGCGACTTCTTCGCCCCGTTTTTTTGCGAATTCAGAATATTCTTGGTCCCTTTTCTGTGGACCTTTTTGCTTCCAGGATCAATCATCAGTTGCCTCGTTATTTCAGCTGGCTTCCAGATCCGGGGAGCGAGGCTTCGGATGCTTTTCTACAGAAATGGCCTCTATTCGGAGCTTATGCTTTCCCCCCCTTCTCGCTCATCACGAGAACCCTTTGGACGGTCAGGAGACTCAAATGCTCCCTGACAATAGTTACCCCCTTCTGGCCAATGCAACCCTGGTTCCCTCTCCTTCTGGAGATGACAGTCTCTCCCCCTCTCCTTCTACCCAATCAGTGCGACATACTTTCAGACCCACTAGGGGAACCTCATCCCCTGGTTCTCCAGAATCGCCTTCCCCTGCTAGCTTGGCAGATTTCAGGGGATCCTGGTCTGCCGAAGGCCTTTCAAGAGACGCTCAGCTTCTCCTTCGAGAATCTTGGGCCCCTGGCACCAGGAAATGTTACGCTTCAGCCTGGGCGCCATGGGCTTGTTGGTGTTCTCGCAGGCAGGTTGATCCCTTTTCAGCCCCTGTAGTTCTTATTGTAAACTTTCTTTCTGAGCTTTTTTCCCAAGGGAAAGCTTATCGCTCCATTAATGTCGTCCGCTCTGCAATCTCAGCGGGCCACTTTCCAATCGATGGCAATCCGGTTGGTAGACACCCCTTGGTTTGCAGGATTTTAAAAGCTATTCGTTTGAAAGTTCCCCCTTCTGCTCGATACTCTCACCTTTGGGATGTCTCCATCATGCTATCCTTTCTTAGGAATTGGCCTCCCAATGTAGAACTTTCTCTTAAGCAATTGTCAGCCAAATTGGCGATGTTGCTCTGCCTGGTTTCCTTCCGCAGGATTTCGGACATCCGTGCGCTGGACGTCGAGGGCATTTCCTTTTCCCCTGAGGGCGTTACCTTTTCCATCTCTAAACGCACAAAATCCATGTCATCTTCCATCTTCTACCCATATTTCCCTGACGATCCTCAACTCTGTGTGGCTCGCTGCTTGAAATCTTATCTTCATAGGACGTCGTCCTCCCGTCCTTCTCCCGGGGGTCAATTACTAATTTCTTTTGTTCCACCCTTTCACCCTGTCTCTTCTCCCACTTTCGCCAGATGGGTCCGTTGGCTCATGTCCTCCGCAGGCATTGACCTTTCGTTTGGAGCTCATTCTGTTCGGGGTGCGGCTGCATCCAGAGCTCTTCTTTCGGGCAGTAACCTTCAAGATATCCTTAAAGCGGCGGATTGGTCTTCTTCAACTACCTTTTCTCGTTTCTATTTTAAACCCATTCTTCACGCTTCCGAGTCATTACTTTTATTGCGTTAAAATTGCAAAATATGAAGCCTCCTGTCTTGACATAAAATTCAGATTATTATAACCTTGGTGACTAAATAATCTTGATTTTATTAAAGACAGGAGGCGAATATTTTCCCTCCCTTTCTTTCCTCTCCCAGTACAGGATTTAAAAAAAAAAAAAAAAATGTTTTTCTGATAAGAATATTGAACTGTTATGTTTATTCTTTATATTTTATTGTTTAGATCTGTATCTAAGAGAACTATTATTGTCACATTATTTTCTTTTACAGTTTAATTCGGTGGATGGGATTTTTCCTGATTTCTCTCAAGGCTTGATTAGGATCTTCAAAGCTCCGGATTCCTTTCTTCCCAGGATGTTATTGATGTTCATTCTTCTATAATCTTCTAGTTATCCACCAAAGAAAAGAGGAAGGACTTAGATTGTTCTGGACTCTTTATTATGATGCTGTATCCTGATTGGTTATACACTGTTGCTGTGTTATTATTTTTTCTTTCTTTCAGTTTCTTTGCTGTTGTTTTTGGTGTCATTAAAGAATAATGCAAAATATTCGCCTCCTGTCTTTAATAAAATCAAGATGATTTAGTCACCAAGGTTATAATAATCTGAATTTTGTTATCTACCCAAGAGGGCGGTACACTGAAACATTGAATACATGTATTTTGAGTAATACCAATTTTCACTTCATAATTCTTGTTGTATGGTAAAAACTTAGGTTGTCAACAACACACTCATTACATGCATCTCATCATAGGAGGAGTGGCTATGCTAATTAGCCACGCTGTTGTCCTCTCTGACTTCTGTTCGGCTTTAATGACATAGCGGAGGGGTATTGGACTGACGGACCGGATGTTAGGAGCACGCTAGGGGTTTAAATAGGGCAATAGGGGTGTTAGTTAGTTAGGATCGTTTTTTGGAGACTTTGAATATACCCATTGATAAAAGGTACTAGGCAGGTACCGAAACGTTTGGGGGTAAACTGTGTTTTTGGATGCTGTGATTAAGAAAGAATAAATGACTTTTTTCAGACCGGTGAGTGCAGCATCTTTTATTCAATATTGAGTAAATTGGACTATGCTTGTATGTGTTATGCAGCACCCCAGCAGTTGTGATTGTCTTATGGAGTGCACCTGAAATTGGATTGGTATATATATATATATATATATACACACAGAAGTATCAAATCAAACAGATGGCTTATACGGACTCATTATGTCAGCTGTATGCTCAGGTCAGCTGTTTGCCCTCTGCAGCTAGGCAGCCCTATTATTCCAGGTACACACAGATGACGCATAAGGCTTGATATGTGGTCCCTGCTGCCGCTATCTTGCCAATTATATGTCAGAGTAACATAACAGATCAGAAATGGCTTCACACTGAAAGTGTTTATTATGTTGCTAAAAAAAATATAATGTGCATTAATTATTTATTTCCCCTGTTTTTACTGACATACTGAGCCTATTACATCAACAGATCCTTTGGAATTATTTAGGGAACTAGAGAAATTATTAACAAAAGATGCCAGAGAATGGCAGGATCTGATATTATTAGACAATTACATACTACATAAGATTATACCACAAGGTTTAAGGATATTTACGTTCCCGGCATTTGACTTGGATGAGGTTAAATTTCAAACAGAATGGGAACAGATTCTACATAACTGTTCCACAGCTCTAATAAAGCTCATGATCAAATACCAGGAATACAAATTAGAAAAATCGTAGGTGGATATAGATTACATCTGTCATATCCTTCTGGACTCTCTGTATATTCTCTCCTGTCCCTTTAATTATGGGAAGATCTACTTTTCAGCTCACCTTTATAAACACTCCTCCCCCTCACTTCCTTGCTTGGTATTTTGTTAGTGTTTGTATCCTGACTGACCTGGCCTATGCTATCTGTGGATCCTACCAGGAATCTCTAACCTTTTAATGTATTGAATTCTAAATACTGCTTTTTAGCAGTTCTTCATACTGGAAAGCAGCTGTTGCCGTAAGCGGCTGTTTACCTTTTCATACTACCAGCAGACCTCTTGACTCACCTGCCATTTTCCTTATGGCTCACATCACCTTCTAACTTCCTGGAAGGAATTACTTCACAGTCCTGCAAGTATTTGGGGGTAATCTCCCTTCTGAACCTCCCTTATAATTATTGTCTTATCTCCACAGTGCTTTAGTACCTCCGCTGATCGTTACATTTGGTGACGTCAGTCACATGACCCTCCAGTTACCGGACTGCAGTAAGTTGTTCACAGATCTCCTGCTAGCTAGTGAAGCCGCTATTCGATAAAGCTGGTGACGTGTCTGTCACATGATCTCCTAATGACGAACTGCCATAACTGACTGTCATATCGCCACTGTTAAAGGTAACTGCAACTTTGTTTCGATTTTGCCTTTTTCTTATGTTATGTTACTTCTCTAAAAAGTATATGCTAATCCAACTGGTGTCAATTAACGTCTTACCTAGAATCACTTTATATGCAGCTTTGCTAAAACGCATTGGTTTATAAACACTGCATATCTGAACTAAGCCTCAAACCTATACTTTTAAAGTTTATGATCAAATAACGGTTCTTCTATTATCTTAGAAGAAAACCTTTGTGTGAGACTGTGAGATCTTAGACACATTTAAAGGAGGTTATAACATAATACCATGCCTAAAAAAATATTCTCTGGTAGGTTTTACCTTTGCTGTTCTTAGCCAATATGGAAACTGTGGATTTAGCCACCCATGTTATGAATCCAACTAAAAGAGTTGAGCTCTTAAATCAGGGTTTGAGAGACCTGCAGATTGAAAACCAGACTCTACATAATCTGTTTAAAGAGACATTACTTAATAGGAGCTCTACACCTGAATCTCCAACCGAACCACATGTATGTAACGCTTGTTAAATTATGTTTTTGATCGAACCTATTCTACTGAAAGGCAGAAGGTGCTCACTGTGATATCATATCTACGTGGTGAACCACGTTCCTGGGCAAACAGTTACTTTGAAGCTAGTGATCCCATTCTCGACTCCCTAGAGTCTTTTTTTAAGGCCATGTCTCTTTTGTATGACGACCCACTTAAACAACAAACTGCAGAGACCTCTCTAAAAGCCCTAAAACAAAAGATCTGTTGAAGACTATATCACTGAGTTTAAGTGCTGGGCTAAAAACTCTAAATGGAATAACATCTTGTTACATAATTAGTTCAGATTGGGACTCTCCGAGACTCTAAAAGATGATCTGTCAAAGATTGAGTTGCCTGAGACATTGGAGGCCTTAATGACTTTAGTCATCTTTATGGATAGAAGGATTTGTGAACACAGGGCTGAAAGATCCACCCCTGATACATTCATCAGAAAATCCCCAACCTACTACCCGGTCACCTCTCACACAAATGAACCTATGGAGATTGGGTTTGCTAAGGGACCTCTTAAACCAGAGGAGAAGAGTAGACGTAGATTGCTTAATTTATGTATGTACTGTGCTGCAACAGACCATACCATTAAGACATGTCCTCTCCTGAGCAAACAAAAGAAGGGTAAGCAAAGGGTAAGGGATTTGTTCACCACATCTCAGAATAATAATTTAACTTACTGTATGCTTTCTGTATTGTTGCAGTGGGATCATCTCCGTATTCCAACTGAAGCATTGATTGATCCTGGAGCATGTGGCAATTTTATTGATAAGCATATAGTGAATTCTAATGAAATTCACACTGTTGAAAAGCAATTTGCCCAGTTTATTCATGTCATTGACAGTAATTTCACCACTTCTGGTCCTATTACACACCATACAATTCCACTCCTAGTTAGTACAGTATCAGGGCACACAGAATATATTGTTTTCAAGGTAATCAAATCACCACTATTCCCTGTGATTTTAGTTATCAATTGTCTTAAATTACATTCACCCTCTATAAGTTGGATTGCTTCAACTGTTGATATGACTTCTAAGTATTGTAAAGAGACGTGTTACCCCGTAATAAGCATTCAACAAGTCAGCCAAACTACTGTACCACCACAATACTCTGAATTTACCACCTCACAGGCCCTACAATTGCCCCGTTGATTTAACACCTAGTGCCACTGTTCCATATGGGCATATCTATCCCCTGTCTCAAACAGAATTTGAATATCTTAAGGAATACCTAGATGAAAATCTATGCACGGGATTCATTAGACCTTCAAGTTCCCCTGCTGGGGCGGGCATGTTTTTTGTAAGAAATAAGGACAAAACATTAAGGCCCATCATAGATTACAGAGAACTAAATAAACACACTATCAAAAAACGTTATCCTTTGCCCCTTATACCCGAAATGATAGAGAGACTAAAAGGAGCAAAGATTTTTACTAAATTAGATCTCAGGGGAGCTTATAACTTTAAAACAGGATGAGAGAAGGGGACAAATGGCTGACGGCATTTCATATCCGATATGGTCTGTATGAATATACCGTCATGCCATTCGGCTTATGCAACAGTCCAGCAAAGTTTCAATTTTTAATAAATTATATTTTTCGTGACATATTAGATTTATACCTGGTAATATACTTAAATGATATACTCATATATTCCCAAGACCTTGACGAACATGTCAAACATGTCAGGTGTGTCCTATCCAGGCTCAGATCTCACCATTTATTTGTAAAATTAGAGAAGTGTTTATTCAATACCGATAACATTACCTTCCTAGGATACCATATTAGTGGTAAAGGCATCTGTATGTAAGTGTCAACAGTTGAAGCCATCTCAGCTTGGCCTCTACCCACGTAAAAAAAAGATGTCCAAAAGTTTTTAGGATTTGCGAACTTTTATCGCAAATTCATTAAAGACTTTTCAAAAATCACCAAACCATTATCGAATCTAACAGGCAACAACTCCAAGTTCATGTGGAATGACACAGCTAATCATTTATTCAATACCTTAAAACAATTATTTACCACATCTCCTATACTCAGGTTCCCAAAGCCAAGTTTGCAGTTTTTCCTAGAGGTTAATGCCTCAGACTATGCCATTGGAGCTGTGTTATCTCAGAAAACATCTAAGAAAGATCCATTGAATCCAGTAGCATTCTACCCACGTGTTATGTCACCTGCAGAAATCAACTATACTATAGGTAAGAAAGAATTGTTAGCTATAAAATCTGCTTTTGAACATTGGCGTCACCTATTGGAAGCTACTGAAAAACCAATATTGATATATACCGATCATAAGAATCTTCAATATTTGAAAACCAATAAAACTCTAACCGCAAGACAGGTTAGATGGTATCTCTTCTTCAATAGATTCAATTACAGCATAACCTTTAGACCTGGATCCAAGAATGGAAAAGCAGATGCCTTATCTCAATGCAATAAGAGACCTTCATGTCACAACAATCCTACCACTGTCATTCCCCCAGAACGATTCCTGGGAGTTTCTATATCACTGCAAAACAGAAAGAGAAGCAGTCTGCCAGGAATGAACAGCAGCATCAATAGCTTGTTCTATGGCCCGGTGGCCACCTGGGAGTAGCTTCTTTCTGCCCAATTGTGCTTTTCACAGAGGAAAACTTTCCTGTAGTATATCAGTTTGACCCCGCCAACATGGTCAGTCCAGCCCCCTGAACAAGGAACATGACAACCCCAGACGATCATTTTGGCCTCCTTTTGGGCCTCGTCAGTGAGATGCAGCCTTATCCCTCTAAGCACATTGGGCAAGGAGTCCACGTCTGGTTTCCCCCATCACCCTTAGGGAGACTATCCCCAGTGTGATATTTACATATGCAAAACCGAAAGAGAAGCCGTTTCTATATCTCTCCAGACCTTGGTTAAACAACATCAAGATCAAGACACCACTTTGCCTTGCCAAACTTTAAAGTTAGCAGTGAACCAGTTGTATTATTTCCATAACAGACTTTACATCCCCAAGACACTTAGGAGAGAAGTCATTCAATCATCTCATGACTCCACTTTAGCGGATCATCCATGTATCAATAAGACATACGAATTGCTTCAAAGCCATTTCTGGTGGCCCAAAATGATGCAACAGATCTCGCATTATGTCTTATCATGCAGAACTTGCAATTCCTGTAAACCCGAAGGCAAATACCTTCATGGGTTGTTAATGTCCTTACCAATCCCTATAAGACCATGGGAAGAGATCACTATAGATTTCATTGTTGAGCTACCAAAATCAGCAAATAACAACACCATACTTGTGGTGGTTGATCTACTTACAAAGATGGAACATTTCCTACCCTACAATTGTATGCCAACTTCTGCTCAAACAGCTCAACTTTTCCTGAATAACATTGTACGCCTACATGGCCTTCTTAAAAATATTACTTCTGATAGGGGTACTCGGTTTACCTCAAGGTTCTGGAAACATTTGTGCCATAATCTCCACATTCAACATAAGTATAGCAAGGCTTACCACCCACAAAAGAATGGTCAAACGGAGAGGACCAACCAATGGTTAGATCAATATCTTAGATGCCATTGTTCGCAGCAGCAGGATGATTGGACCGCCTTGCTCCCTATGGCGGAGTTTGCATTCAATAACACCATGAATACTAAAGTATCTCTATTCTTTGCAAATTACTGCATTCAACCAGAATTCCAATTATTCCCTAAACATCAAAAGTTCTATTTCAATATGAAAAGAATATCTCCTCTCTCTTTTATGTCCCTGGAGACAAAGTCTGGCTCTCTATGAGACATTTGAAATTACGTACCCCTTCTAGGAAACTTAGTCCTCTTTTCATAAGACTGTATGAAATCTCTAGAGTTGTTAACTCCAATGCAGTTACTCTTAAATTGCTGTCTACATTTAAAATTCACCCTACCTTTCATGTGTCTCTGTTGAAACCCTTCAGATCCTCTTCTCATTCCACTGACCAACCTGTGCCCCCTAATCCGCAGTTGGAAGATGAAACAGAATATGAAGTTGCCAGTGTACTGGACTCTTGTTATCATCGTGGTGTTCTGCAGTACTTTGTACGCTGGAATGGTTATGACCAGGAGGAGAATTCCTGGGAGCCCTCTTCTAACTTATCTGCTCCTAGGTTGGTATCTCTATTCCACAGAAGACATCCTGAGAGACCCCGGCCTTGATCCGCTGAGCGGATCCCTTTTGAGGGGCGTTCTGTCATATCCTTCTGGACTTTCTGTATAATCTCTCCTGTCCCTTTTAATTATGGGAAGATATACCTTGCAGCTCACCCTTATAAACACTCCTCCCCCTCACTTCCTTGCTTGGTATTTTGTTAGTGTTTGTATCCTGACTGACCTGGCCTATGCTATCTGTGGATCCTATCTGAAATCTAACCTTTATTGGATTGAATTCTAAATACTGCTTTTAGCAGTCCTTCATACTGAAAAAGCAGCTGTTGCCGTAAGCGGCTGTTTACCTTTTCATACTACCAGCGGACCTCTTGACTCACCTGCCATTTTCCTTACGGCTCACATCACCTTCTAACTTCCTGGAAGGAATTACTTCACAGTCCTGCAAGTATTTGGGAGTAATCTCCCTTCTGAACCTCCCTTATTATTATTGTCTTATCTACACAGTGGTTTAGTACCTTCGCTGATCGTTACAGTTGGTAATGTCAGTCACATGACCCTCCAGTTACCGGACTGCAGTAAGTTGTTCACAGATCTCCTGCTAGCTAGTGAAGCCGCTGTTAGATACAGCTGATGACGTGTCTGTCACATGATCTCCGCACAAACGGACTGCCATAACTGACTATCATATCGTCTGCTACTGTTGAAGGTCAATGCAACTTTGCTTCGATTTTGCCTTTTTCTTATGTTATGTTACTTCTCTAAGAAGTATATGCTAATCCAACTGGTGTCAATTAACGTCTTACCTAGAATCACTTTATATGCAGCTTTGCTAAAACGCATTGGTTTATAAACACTGCATATCTGAACTGAGCCTCAAACCTTTACTTTTACAGTTTATGATCAAATAACGGTTCCCCTATTATCTTATAGGAAAACCTTTGTGTGAGACTGTGAGATCTTAGACATGTTTACAGGAGGTTATAACAACATCACTGAGAAAATACAAACCTTCCAAATTATTGAGAAATTGAAGGATTTGAATCACAATATACAGATTAAAATAATTAATCTAACTAAATAATTAGAATTTAGTAAAATAGAGAAATTCAAAACGGATCTTGCTGATTTTGAGTCTAATCAATTATATACCTATAAGAAAAAACTATCTCAAACTAAACTATATGAGAGAGGAGGTCAGAATGAATCTAACATTAGGCCAAATAGAGAAACAACAGATAATCAGAAGAATAATCATGTTAGGAATAATAAGTGACCATACCCATCCCAATCATGAACCAAAGGAAAAGAAAGGGGGATTTAATCATGAGAACCAAGGTACCCACAAGGGTAACCATATACCTAATTGTTTCAACCATTGAGAGATTTAGGCCCTGATTCTCCACAATGGCACAGATAAGGAGCAAAACCCAAATGTATGAATAATAAAAATCAAACATCAGGTAGACATTTTAGCAACCAACACAATCAATCTAAGAAGGTTTTTTTAGGGACACCTCCATGGAGACAATCTGAGTTACAACAGGACACAGGGAACCAATTATCAACAATTACAACTAGACACACCAAGGAAACCAAAACAACCACTAGAAGATTCAGAGGGATCAGAGGGGCAAAGAAATGTAGAAAAATGGAACAAAAAGATGGAGCTAGAGAGGGGAATAAAAATGATATTTAATCTCTCTAAAAAGTGTTATAACACAATGAAATAACTCTATTAGCTAAAGGTCTCAATTTTGCCCCAAATACAGCACCTAACGAGTTTGACATTTTTGTTGACGTACAACACTACATTAGAAACATTGCATTAAAAAGATATTTTGATAAAATGGATCCTAATCAGAATGTTACTAAGGATAATGTCATTAATTTAGATGAAGATACAGATACTTTATCTACCCTACAAAAAGAAAGTATATGTACACCTCTAGTTAATTGTGTTGAAACTAGGTCTGATACTAAAGATTTCAATAATTCTGTAGATATTTCCTTATACGAGGATGAGTAGGAGCTAAAAGTGATATCACATTGTCCACTAAAACACAAATCAATATTCTACCCACAAAACACACAGAGTGAGTACATTAAACTGTACAACAAATTAGTGTGTGAGGATCTTAATCTTTTTTCTAAGAATAAGATCAGATCTATTAAAATGAAAGATAATCTAAGTTTCTTAGAGAGGAAAGCCTTGAAAGACCTAACACAGAGTGTGGTGTTTAGGGCAGCGGATAAGGGGGGGGGGATAGTAGTTCAAGATAGGGAGGACTATTTAAAAGAAGCCTATCATCTCCTTAATGATAAAATGACATATTTGCCACTTATCTTTAATTCCAGAAATTGCTTTTAAAAAAGAACTTTGTGGTTTATTAATAAAAGCAAAACAGGAAGGGACTTTGAATCAAAACAAATTTAATTATATATATGAAGTTTACCCAAAAATAGCTTGTTTTTATCATTTGTCCAAAGTCCATAAGAATGCAAAAACACCACCTGGAAGACCAATAGTATCCGGAATAGGTTCCCTACGTGATAATTTATCGAAATACATTGATTTTTTTTTTTCTTGCAACCTTTGGTTTCTGAATCTAGGAAAAATATATAGAAAGGGGAGTAGACTGCGTGATTGGTAGGGAATAAATGTTCACCTGAAAACCGTTTATCCCAAAAGTTTAAAATATTTTGTAGAGTGAGGTGGTGCAATACAAATTGCTATTCCCAATGTTATTATTCTAAATTTCAAAAAGAGTGGGACATTATGCACCCCTCTATTTAAATATTCCTTTTGAAATAAGCACAGAACAACCTTGAATATATAATAATTTAAAACAAATTTATTGAATTCTATGCAGAGCAATAAAATCTAATTAAAAGGACTTGGCACCGGTGCTGACTAAATTGTCAAAATTAAAAAAAACATACATATGTATCTTACTTTTTAGTACAACAATCAAGTACATTAAAAATATCAATAAGTGCTTATACAAAATGACTTGAGCAGTAACTTTGACAGAAATATATATATGCAGTGCACTCTTTATCCGATATAAGAGTTGGAGTTAACTGTGTCTCTTAAGTCTATTTTCAGTTATTGTTGTAATTTAAAGTGCAGCATGGGTTTGCAGTAATGATTAGTGGATACAATTTATCCCGTTTTACCTTACAGTGTATCTGTCTGATAACACTATATTTGTGGAACTATGATTAAAGGTGATCTGTCCAAAAGTTATCCTCCTAACGGTCTGTGATCGGTTGTTGGTAACGGTCTGTGATGGTTCCTCAGCGGTTTTTAAGGTTGCGGTCCGTGTTAGCCGCTTGATAAGAAATACTTGATTTTAAACCTTTGTGTTGGTACCTGTGGTGCCACGATGGTTGGTACTTGGTGTGGTCTTGCTGTATGTGCTCCTCCTTTCGGTCAGTGACCGATCGCTTGCTGAGATGCAGCTTCCCCTCCTGCAGGGTTCCTTCGTGATTCTGTGCGGGTAAACGTTAGCCGCTAGATGTAATTTCCTGCTTGGGGTTATATATCAATCCTATGTTTGGGCAAGAATATGCAACAATCGTTTGCAACATTCGTTTGTAAAAGCTGGTTGAACTTGCCGATTTTTGCTGGCAGTGAAAACTTGTTGCAAAAAACGGGAAACTTGAAGCTCTCCTCTTGCTGCTTGGGTCCTTGTTCACCACAATCAGTGTGGCAGTTGCTCAGGTATCTACGCATTTTGGCTTAGCAGCCTTTCTCAAGATACCGGTGGGATGGATATCCTGGCTATTTAAAGCCTATTAGTTAACTCTTGAAATGCTGGTGGTAATTTCGTAGTGAGTGTCACTTTGGATTTGCTTATTTCGGACTTTGCTGATAATACATCATATAAATCACTCTTAAATGACTTAATCTTTAAAATACGAAATATTTGTAACTTATATCTGTCTTTACAATATTGTCACAATTAATCAATAAATTATTAAAATGATAAATTGATATATTGAGATATAATTTTTATATTTTTAAATATTTTTAATTGTTATTACATCAAAAGGAATCTTCAAATATATGCATAGATCTCAACACTGTTATTCTCATTTTATTTGATAGTGCTAAACAAGGGCCTTTCTTTCGCACCAGCTTGTAAAATTAATAAATTCGAAACCCTTATTAATGTTAACCAATTTACGAGGAAATTAGCCCTCAAGAAATACTTCTTAAAAAAAACCCTTAGAAACCACCACTAGCTACACTTCAACTTACATTCATACCAACTTTAAACAAAAATCAACCTTTAATCCAACACAAGAAAAAGGGAGTGCAATAGAAATATTTGAAAAAAAAGTAAAAGAAGATATAGAAAAATTAGAAGAGAAAAAAGACTTAAAATGGAATTTAAGCAAAAAGGAGAACCTAGTTCTAAAAGATCTTAAAGAGAACAAAAACATTATAATTAAACAAGCAGATAAAGGAGGGGGAGTGGTCATAATGGACACTGTAAATTATCTTAAAGAAGCCAACAGACTATTGGGAGATGAGGTTATATATAAAAAAATAACAGGGAACCCCATTGAACACATGAAAAAGAATCTGGAAAAATTTATCTTTTCAGCGAAAGATAAGGGCATAATAAATAATCACGAGATTAAATTTCTACTGATAGAATACCAGACTGCACATTGAGAAAGGCCGCTACTCGGCCGAAACGCGTTTGTGCACAGCACAACAGTATGCTATTCTAAGCATAGGTGTTTTTAATCATTGTCTACTTTTGTTACTCGCACATGAATGAATCCTCTGCAAGGGACGTGTGCACACAGTATAGAAACCATCCCTGTCACCTGAAGCCAGCGTATCCTGTTACTGGCCAGGAATACAGGGGGGTGGTTTAATCTGTGTCCATTGTCTGGGTATATTGCATTGGGGTTTACACAAGTGTGAGTGTGGAGCATTTTGGTTACGGTTTAAGGTGTTATCTCTACTAACACTCTTTTTAATAGTGGTTTAATAAACAATAAGTTTTAACTTAATTATCCTTCTAGTTATTAGTTGAATGTATCAACAGATTTACTCTTAATTATAGGAATGAGTGCTAATTAACCCCTTCTTGTCCAGTTTCCCCCTTATCCTATTTTGAGTATCATTATTAAGGGTTAGCACCAGGGAATATTATATCCCTTTTTCCTGTATTATCACTTTCACAGTGCCAGACTATTCTTTTTCCTTGTACAGAAATTCACAAGGACATGACCAACTCCCCAGGCCGACCTATCATTTCAGGAATAGACTCATTGACATCCAACCTATCGCAATACACTGATTATTTCCTTCAAAAATATGTCAAATCCATACCATCACATCTTAAGGACACAAAACACTTTCTTAAATTAATAGAAAATATAGAGTGGAAGGAAAATTACATCTTAGTGACGTGTGACGTCAGTTCCCTCTATACATGCATAGAACACACTAGAGGACTAAAAGCAACCAGCACATTTCTAGCTAGAGATAATGAAATGTCAAAACCCCAGCAAGAATTCATATTAGATTGCATGGAGTTCATATTAAAAAATAATTATTTTTCATTTAATGGAAGTCATTACCTACAAAAAAGGGGAACAGCTATGGGCACGAGATTCGCACCCAGCTATGCAAATTTGTTTGTTGGATATTTTGAAGAACTTTTTATATCAGAAACACTGTGGGGTGCGAATCTCGTGCTCTATAAAAGATTTATAGATGACATATTCATCATCTGGAGAGGAGATGAGGAATTACTTGAACAATTTATTTCAGATTTTAACACCAATGACTTTGGGTTACAATTCACACATGAATATAGCAAAACTAAAATTAACTTTTTGGACATTGAAGTAGCCATAATAGACAATAGAATCACCACAACAACATTTTTTAAGAAAGTAGATGCGAACAGTTACATAGACTTTAAAAGCTGCCACCACGAAAGATGGAAAAGGAATGTACCAAAGGGCCAATTCTCAAGAATAAGGAGAAACTGCACTCAAATATCAGACTATGACAGACAAGCCAAAATTTTACACAACAGATTCGTAGAAAAAGGATATCATCCCAAAATGCTATTAGAAACAAATAAACAAGTCAGAGAAATAGATAGAAACACACTTTTGGAAGATAAGAGTATAACAAACATAGAAGGGAAAGACCCCTATGACATCCCTTTCATTACCACTTTTTCAAGTCAGCATAAACAGATTGAAAACATAATAAAAAAAACACTGGCACATTGCCAGGAGTGACCCCTTATAGGTAAAAGACTCAAACACCAACCAGACATAATATTCAGGAAAGCTACAAATCTGAAAAATATTCTAGCTCCTAGCGAATACAAACAGAAAACTTGCACAAACCAACATGACCTCAGTAATGAAATCATATCAGGCTTCTTCCCATGTCACAAATGCAAATCGTGCAAACACAGTACTAAAACAAAAATGGTCAAATCTACTGTGACCCAAAAAGAAATTAAGATAAATGATATTATAAGGTGTACAGATACCAACATCATATACCTATTACAATGCTCATGTAAGCTTCAATACTTAGGCCAAACGGGCAGGAAACTGAAAGATAGATTAAGAGAACATATTCTCAGTATTGAAAAAGAAAAAGATAATACCAGACTATATGCCCACTTCAAACAATTTCATAGAGGCAACCCAAATGAAATGAAATTTTGGGGTATAAGGAAAGTTAAGACTGATGGTAGAGGAGGAAATTTAGAAAAAAGGCTTTTACATCAAGAAGCAAAACTAATATTCAAAATGGGCACCTTGTACCCTAAAGGCCTGAATAGCGAACTTGACTTAAATGCCATTCTTTAAAGTCCAATTTGACTACATGGTGCTCCACCACACACATTTTTGATATTCCTAGAAAACATGTATAATTAAATATACAATTTTGATTAATATATTTATATTTTTATGATATTAAATTATATAAGAAAAGCCAATATTAAAACATAAAATAAGTCTAGCTAATGACTCAATGAAATTTGGGCCACATCAAAATAAAATCAAATAAAATGAGAATAACAGTGTTGAGATCTATGCATATATTTGAAGATTCCTTTTGATGTAATAACAATTAAAAATATTTAAAAATATTTAAAAATATAAAAATTATATCTCAATATATCAATTTATCATTTTAATAATTTATTGATTAATTGTGACAATATTGTAAAGACAGATATAAGTTACAAATATTTCGTATTTTAAAGATTAAGTCATTTAAGAGTGATTTATATGATGTATTATCAGCAAAATCCGAAATAAGCAAATCCAAAGTGACACTCACTACGAAATTACCACCAGCATTTCAAGAGTTAACTAATAGGCTTTAAATAGCCAGGAAATCCATCCCACCGGTATCTTGAGAAAGGCTGCTAAGCCGAAACGCGTAGATACCTGAGCAACTGCCACACTGATTGTGGTGAACAAGGACCCAAGCAGCAAGAGGAGACCTTCAAGTTTCCCGTTTTTGCAACAAGTTTTCACTGCCAGCAAAAATCGGCAAGTTCAACCAGCTTTTACAAATGAATGTTGCAAACGATTGTTGCATATTCTTGCCCAAACATAGGATTGATATATAACCCCAAGCAGGAAATTACATCTAGCGGCTAATGTTTACCCGCACAGAATCACGAAGGAACCCTGCAGGAGGGGAAGCTGCATATCAGCAAGCGATCGGTCACTGACCAAAAGGAGGAGCACATACAGCAAGACCACACCAAGTACCAACCATCGTGACACCACAGGTACCAACACAAAGGTTTAAAATCAAGTATTTCTTATCAAGCGGCTAACACGGACCGCAACCTTAAAAAACGCTGAGGAACCATAACAGACAGAGCGGCTAATTACCAACAACCGATCACAGACCGTTAGGAGGATAACTTTTGGACAGATCACCTTTAATCACAGTTCCACAAATATAGTGTTATCAGACAGATACACTGTAAGGTAAAACAGGATAAATTGTATCCACTAATCATTACTGCAAACCCATGCTGCACTTTAAATTGCAACAATAACTGAAAATAGACTTAAGAGACACAGTTAACTCCAACTCTTATATCGGATAAAGAGTGCACTGCATATATATATTTCTGTCATAGTTACTGCTCAAGTCATTTTGTATAAGCACTTATTGATATTTTTAATGTACTCGATTGTTTTACTAAAAAGTAAGATACATATGTATGTTTTTTAATTTTGACAATTTAGTGAGCACCGGTGCCAAGTCCTTTTAATTAGATTTTATTGCTCTGCATAGAATTCAATAAATTTGTTTTAAATTATTATATATTCAAGGTTGTTCTGTGCTTATTTCAAAAGGAATATTTAAATAGAGGGGTGTATAATGTCCCACTCTTTTTGAAATTTAGAATAATAACATTGGGAATAGCAATTTGTATTGCACCACCTCACTCTACAAAATATTTCTGAATCTAGGGCCTATCTGAGGGATACTATTGACATGATAAATAAGTCTGAGGGAATGGAATGGAACACTGAATACATTTGGGTAACATGTGACGTGTCAGCGTTATACACGAGCATCCCCCATGAAAATGGTTTAGAGAAAGTAAAAGAAGTTTGTATTTTTGAACTCTTACAGAATGACTTTCTAAATAGAATCAATGAAATATATTCTAACTCATAATTACTTTCTTTTTGAGGGATGTTTTTACAAGAAGATCCAAGGGACCACAATGGGCACAACATTTGCCCCTTCATATGCAAATTTGTACATGTCTAATTTTGAAGACAACTATATTTGGGCGAATAACCCTTATAGCACTCATCTAATAAAATATTTTCGCTATATCGATGACATTGTACTAATTTTGGTGTGGAGAGAGCACTGATATCGAGGAGTTTTTAGATTATATGAATAACAATGATTATAATCTAAAATTTACACATAATTATTCTCAGACAGCGATAGACTTTCTGGACCTCACACTATATGTAGATCTGG